>NW_025814897.1:64905000-65272500 GCF_022079265.1 Lynx rufus
TACAGGATTAAAGAACAAAGGGAGGAAAGATATGAAACAAGCCCAGGAGAGCTTGCACAGGTAATGAACAAGAAAGGAGCAAGCAAAGTGGATAGGATCACACTGAAGGACAATTTGAGACAGATTATTGAACCATAAGCTCCTTGAGACTAAACATTATTTCTTCACTTTGCACCCCAACACCTACCACAGTTCCTGGCGCAGAACAGAAACACCATATCTGTTTGCTCTACCGAAATGAACTCTTCCATACTTATTCCTGATTCTGGTGGATGGGAGGACATGGTGCCCAGTAATGGCCCTGTGGTTGGGAAGCAACAGAGAAAAGGAAGTTACAGCAGTCATGACAGGAACACTGTTTTTTAATGTCCCCCCAAGGAGGCTACATCTTTAAGGCAGAAAGATGTGTGAATGCAACACATCGTGGCCAGTGAAAAAGATGCATCCAGGAAGTTGGTCTGTTGGGAAGATGGCAATAGCTAGAGCTGACAATGGACAGTGACAGGCAAGGGACCGTTACAATAGGAAGAGGTTGCTTTTAGGTGAAGAAAATGAGCAGGTACCAACACTCAAATGAGAAAATTATGTTTCCTATAAAAAATCATACCCATTTCTTAAATATTTTTAGAACTAGTTTCAAGTCAGTTTAGTTTAGAAACCAAAAAAATAGTAAGTTGATATCATGTTTTAACACATGTCTCTTGGGGAATGTATTGTACTCATGTTTTTAAAGGAATATTTGGTCTAAGAGTAAATTTCATCAGTTCTTTGGCTCTTTTTAGAGAAAATTGAAGAAAACCCATCAAAATTGCTTTCTCCATAATGCCTTCCCAGCTGTTGAATTTCTGGACTTTGTTCAAAGTGCTTCCTTGATTTTCTGTAAAACAAAGTAGAAAATTAATAATAATATATTCATAGTGGGGCACCTAGGTGGCTCGTTCGGTTAAGCATCCAACTTTGGCTCAAGTCATGATCTTGCAGTTTGTGAGTTTGAGCCCTGCATCAGGCTCTGTGCTGACAGCTTAGACCCTGGAGCCTGCTTTGGATCCTGTGTCTCCCTCTCTTTCTGCCCCTCCCCTGCTCACAGTCTGTCTGTCTGTCTGTCTCTCAAAAGTAAACATTAAAAAATTTTTAATAATAATATATTCATAAGTTATGAAGGATATGAATCTATGTTTTCACAAATTTCCTGAAGACCTATAAAGCAAAGAGTTGATTATGAAGAAGGGTCTGAGTCAGCTGAATTTGAGATACTATTTTCTATTTCCTTTCTCATTGGGGCTCCTTACTCTTAAAAGTTTATCTCCCTGATTTGGGCCTTATGGTAAGAAAAGTCTCAGATGCAGAATTCTCTAATCAATTAGTGACATTAAAAAATATATATAGCACATTATACACATGTGTAGTATTAACATGACAATATTTAAGCCATATAAGAAACCAATATGATCTTTTCACTTATAAAGTGAACCTATTTCAATCAATACTCATAATAATTTTACTAATTTTTCAGCCCAAAATAAATAACTCAATATGTAATGTTGCCAAAATAAAAATGTTTTATCTTCATTGGATTTTCAGAGTCCAACATTTCATTAAAAGCGAAAATAAAACTTCTCTCACACATAAATAAAATGGAAATCTGTTTTCCTCATGGTAATCCTAAAAATGTATTGGTTGCCAACGTTTACCATATAGACAACTTCCATTAATAATTGTAATATGTTACCGAAACATTGGACACCTACATATGTGTCTATAAATTTATACTGATTCGCATATAAATGCTGAATTTTTAATCAGCTTAATTTTAGATGTCTTATTTATCCTCATTTACTACACTAGTAATTTGTCATACTTAGAAACATACCAAGAGGATTTTTTTATGATGTTGATCATGAAAAAGGAAATAGGAGAAGGCAAATACTATTCATTTTCTTTTGTATTATTTGATGTATAGTAAGTATTTCAAAAACTTAGAATTTTAAAATCTCAAATGTGTGCCCCCAAATCTTCAACTCTGCCCTGGATGTGCAATTCCAGCATTCTTTGGAGAGCAAGGTGAGACAGGAAAATGTTAATTCAGTGCTTCAGAGTGGCTTCTGCCTACAATTAAGTGGCACATCCAGCAGAGAGATAGGGAACCACTAATGTCAGAACTTGGGGACTTTAGGCTCCTGGGAAGGTGACAGATTTAGCCTATTCCTCCAAGCTCTTTTCTTGCCGTAAAAATACAAATGTTCTAAAAATAACTAGAACTTCCATCTCTGGTGATACAATGCAAATTGCAGTGAGGAAATGATAATCGTTTGTTTTAAAAATCGAATAATTATCTCAAGGCACCTGGGTGGCTCAACCAGTTAAACCTCTGACTCTTGGTTTCCGCTCAGGTCATGATCTCACAGTTAGTGAGTTCCAGCCCCGCGTTGGGCTCTGCACTGACAGCACAGAGGCTGCTTGGGATTCTCTCTGTCTGTCTGTCTGTCTCTCTCTCTCTGCTCCTCCCCTGCTCATTCTCATGTTCTCTCTCTCATAAATAAATAAGTAAACTTTTAAAAATTAAATAAAAGTCAAATAATTATCTCTTTCACCATTGCAACAGCTTACCTGTCCTAACAGACACTTCCCAGATGGTTTTATTCTGTGTCCTGAAAGAGAATGTTTTATGCTTACAAGATCACTTTCTTTGCTTGGGTGTGTTGACCACTCTGGCACCTGGACACCTAACAACTTGCGGCATCTTCCCCTCTTTACAGGAAGTCCTGTTTCTGACCACATGGGACATGGCATGAGGAGAAGGGATAGGGCAAGGGGCCAGCCAGGCTTGCACTCTCCAGCCCATGTCTGACTCAACTCTGCATGAACACAGGCTTCTCATACTTGGGCAAGACTAGGGAGGACTCCTACGTTAATCTCTGGATTTCCCATAGGTTTTTATTCCATTCTTAGTGTCTTTCCTAGTAGACTCATTTTTAACTCTCCTTATCATATCATTTCCTATTTCATCTGAAGGCTGATATCATAAATAGTATGTTTTCCTTATCATCTGCTCACCAAAACTAGGGAGAAGCCTGCCTAAAAAGTCTTTCGTAAGTGGAGTTTAAATTAATGGTAAAATTAATATAGCCATAGAGGAGCAACTTGAAAAGAAATTCTGATTAATGCTATTTATATTGAGAGGAGTGATTTTTACAAAAAATGTTAAAGTATCTTTCACAAACGTTGGGCTATCTTTCCTTCTTATATTTACCACAAATCACAAGTATGTCCTAAAGTGTCCATAGGCACAGAAGAACACTATACGCATTTATCTAAGAGTACAACGTTCTCTGCTTTCATTGATTAGGTAATAAAACATGATCTGCTAAGCTTTTATATCCTGGCCTATTCATGTTCCCAGGACATTAAATTGTTACATTTATCAAAAGGAGGCTCTGTCTGTATGACCACTTCGCTAAATTTATAACAGACTTCGGATCATATCTGTAAATTCACATTTGGGATATGTAACGGATGCCTGCATGCCAAACAAGCAAAATAAACCATGCTGAGGCCTGAAAAAAATGTATGGTCTGGGAGGTGAAGATTTGCTATTGAAAAAAAAAGTGGCCTCAAAAGGCAGAGTTTCAAGGATGGCAGCTTGTTGGTGGGGTAATAGAGAGTGGGGATAGAACACAAGGTCCTCATGAGTCCTAGTTCTGCTCTGAACCATGGTATCAGTCAAGTGCGTTGGTCCATCCTAGTCTCAGCTTTCATCTAGAAAATGGGGAAATCATCTCTTGCAGGGTCATCATGGGTTAAAATAGTAGAGGTATGCTAAAGTATATTTGAAATGTTTAAAAGTATAAAGCATTTAGGGGCACCTGGGTGGCTCAGACGGTTAAGCGTCCGACTTCAGCTCAGGTCATGATCTCACAGTCTGTGAGTTCGAGCCCCACGTTGGCAGCATAGAGCCTGGAGCCTGCTTTGGATGCTGTGTCTCCCTCTCTCTCTGCCCCTCTGCTGCTCATTCTCTGTCTCTCTGTGTCTCAAAAATAAAAATAAAAACATTTTAAAAGTATAAAGCATTTATTTTTAATAACCAGATTCTACTACTTCTGACTAGTGTTCAACTTCAAGGATCTCTGATTTGAAGCAAGAATTTGGAAAATCCTTGCCTGTAATGTTTCTATGAAGTATGGAAGTTTGCGTATGTCTCCAATCATTGATTTTCTATATTTCATCTGCTTGTTTGGGAAACTTAGTACAGCCCATTTCCAACTTCCAGGAGCCTCAGTCCTAATGTCTGTTCACAAGTCAGTGACTTGGAACATGGACACACTGTCCATGGAAACACAGTTGCATGTGGGAGCAGACCATGAAAGTCTTCTTCATTCATATAAATCTCCACAGACATTTCTTTGACCCTGAACGACTCAGCTCACATGTTTCCATAGAACAAAGGTCTGACGTTCCAAATCAGGCCACTGGGAACTCCACTTCTACTTGTTACACCTACTGTTGTGGAAGGCAGCGTTCTCATGCCCACGAATGTGGCTGCCCTGAGCTTCTCTGGCTGCACCCCAGCCTGTGAAAGAGCAACTAAGAGTGAGCTGTGGGGTGGAGGCCAGACTGTGTGGTGGAGCAGTGTTGGGGCTCTCGCTCATTTTCTCCTGCTCCTTTTCCTCAACGTCTGCTTGCCCTGGCTGTAGACTTGGAGGAAGTTTAGGGGAGATAACCCCAGAGTGCCAGTCCTCTTCCCCTCCCATCTCCTCTCCAGTGTTTTCTACCTTCCATGTGGGCTTCCAGGACGGGATTTCCAGCTCCTCTCACACCAGGAGGAGGGTGACTAGGGACATGAGATGTGAGGCTCTAAGGCTGGGCAGGAGGGGAGGGAGGAGGATGAGGGAGGACTAGGGAGTAGCTGATGTGCCATTTCTCAGACTCCATGGTGCCCCTGGCTATTGCTTTACTTCTCTGAGGAAGAAAGCAAAATCTTTCAAGTGCCAATGAACCATCCAGGAAATTGCAGCACTACCTATGAAATACAGGAGATGCTCAATAAAATTCATCTGAATCTTAGTTTAATTTACTTTCTCTCCCTCACTCTCTCCCTGGCCCTCTCCTCTCTCTCTCTCTCATCATCATCATCATCATCATCACCATCACATAGATGCTCCATGGAGTCAACAAGCTCAAAATCTTGATCAAATAATCATCATCTTCTATTTCACAACCAACTCCTGCTTTTCACAGTTTTATGCATGACACTTTCCTGGTTCAAAAAAAGCTATTGTTACTCTTTAGCTCTCCTTATTATCTTCACATTTCAAAGAGAAGATAAGATTTATCCATTATTAATCTATCCTTTCATTCATAATCCCCATCCTTTCATTCCTATTACCACCCTTATCATAACTTCATATCTGAACCTCCCTGTGTCTTTGCTTCTAATTGCCCACCTCAAAGATCCTCGGCAGATTCACAGATGCGTGAGTATAGTCAGTGATAATATCAGCATTTCAGACCAGCGGGGAAATGATGGATTTATCAATAAATTAGAACAAATGATGCCATACATATACTTTTTTGTCTTATGCCTTATATCAAAATAAATCCAATATCAATATGATTTTAATGTAGTAAATGTAACTTTGAAAATACTGGAATAAAACAATAGATGAATATTTGCTAGTCTGGAAATAGGAAAAGCCTTTCAAAAAAAAAAAAACTAAGGTCACAAATTGTAAATAAAAGGTGTGACAGTTTTGGTGAAATCAAAATTTTAAATTTCTATTCCAATAATTGGTAAACACAAACATCAAGTGGGAGAATATTTAATATATACATAGCAGAATTAATATAGACAAATCAGGTAAATCAATACAGCATAATGAGAGGATATGAACAGACAACTCAAAAAACAAGAAATATAAATAGCCTAAAATATGCAAAAATTGCTCAATCTCATTAGTATTCAAGGAAATATAAAATTAACACAATAATGAGATCACTTGTCACCTGTCAGATTGGCAAAGATATTAAAGAATATTAATAACTGGGTGATAGTATAGGAAAGAGCCATGTTTCTAGTCTACTTTTGGGAGTGTAAATTGGTATAAAATTTCCAGAGGGCCATTTGACATTATTTACCAAAAGCCTTAAATACCTCTTTGATCCAGCAACTTCCTATATGAGATTTTATTTGATGAAAATACACCAAGAAATGTACAAATATCTATGCATTTTGTAAGTTGCTATAATAATGTTTATAACAGTAAAACATCAGTAGCAATATAAAGGTAAATCAATGAAGGATTTGCTAAATAAATTAAGGAATAGTGATACAATAGTATATATAAAAATGTACCCATTAAAAATGTGGCTATAGTTTATTTTCATGAAAATGCTCATGGTTTATGTATAAAGGATTTACACTTATGCACATGATGTCATTTATTTTTAAAAATTATGTGAAATATATAGAGATATACAAATTGCTAGCAGTGGTTGGTATTGGTCATTTCCAGGTTCTTTTTACTGAAATAAAAAAATAAGAATTCAGATATAGTCTTAAACCCTTAGCCAAGATTCTATCCTACATTTTTAACTCCAAATTACCTTTCTAATACCCAATTTCAAGCCCAGAGTCAGGGAGCCAGGTTAAAGGATGCTACCGCAGTCTAGATATATAGTGAGTAAGGATAGCAGGAAAAGGGGGAAATTAGACAAGGAGGAGTTAAAGATGATGCTGGAGTTTCAGATCTGTCTGACAGGGAGGCCCTTGGCCAAAAGAGAAGATGGTTTAGCTGGAAGATGCTGGGTATTTAGACATTTAACACAGAACCTTGAACATAGTGGTGATTGAATGTTTCTTTAATGGATGAACGTGGTTCCATATGATCCTTATTATAGTTTGATGTATCAGTACTCTATTGGCAATATTCTCTGGAGATTCCAAGAAGAGACTGATCAAGGCAGTTCAAAACAATAAAGAAAACATTGCAATCGGAATCGGATCTCTTTTACCCAGTCACCTCAGCCTTTCTTCTGTCTGGGGGTTCTGCCCTGGGACTGCAATGCCACTTTTCCAGAGAGGTCTTCCCTGACTTCCAGGTTCAAGAAAAAGAAGGAAGTCCAGTCCTCCTGTTCTCACTTGTCTAGTTGTCAGAATTCAGCTGGTGCCTAGGAAAGCACAAATCTCTGCCCTTCTCATCTGGACTTGTCACTGGCATATTTCGTTTCCTTATTGTGTGCTGGACTTAACTAACATATAGAATGCACCAAGAAGTCTGCTCAGAATGCCCAGGGTATCAGCCTCAAAGAGGTGGGCCCTTCTCAGGGGTCTATCCCCCTGCACTTACCTTGCTTTGGGCTCTCAGGCAGCGCTGAGCACTCTGCTTGCAAGGGTCTGTCTCCCTTCATCATCACAATAGCAGATGTAACTTAAGCGAACTTAGAGAAGCTAAGTGACACATCCTGGATCACAGAGCATGCATTTGATGGAGGTCAGATTCCAATGTGGGGAGAAGAAATCTAGCAGTATGGCAGGCATGTTATTGGAATGCTGGTTGGGTATAACCCAAAAGTAAAGGGTGGTGCTGGTTTTGGACCCCATACTGCTTTCCGGGAGCGTGGTAGTGGGCTGTGACATATTGTTCCTGCCTGGTGGGACTGACCTGCTTCCCCATGGCTCAGGTGGGAGAGCCTAGTGCTGAGAACACAGGAAAGCTGAGGCCCGGCTGGCCTGGCCAGAGACTGTTCTTGGTGGTTACCCTAGCACAGCATAGCTTTCCATACACAGTCCGCCCTCTGCTCCAGAAGTGTTCTTTTGTCCCAAATGTTCTCAGGGACCAAAATATAATAAGGAGTTATTATATTCTGCAGGCTTTTTGAAGGCTTTACCTCCTCTCTTCCAAAGAACACTCACTTCAGGCTCCTTATGGTAAGAGGTGGGTCTCCTCTTATGGGCCATTCTGGTAAATCATTGGCCTCAGAGGAGATGTCTGAGCCCTATATTTCTTTATACTCTCATTTTCTCAATATTCTTAAGCTACAGGATCAAATTACCGGCATGATTCAAAAAGCATGAAAGTGGACCCAATTTTTTTGACAATTTAAATCCCATTTAAACCTCCCAGTTTTGTAATGAAAATCAAATTTTGAGATGTGATATATGAGCACCTAACAATTGCTAACATTCTGGACTAAGAATAAAAGAAAAGAAAGGAACAGCCTCTAAAACCTTAGAAACCTTTGCTTGATTAGTAGAGCAGCAACACATAATTCATAAGCCCCTGCAAAAAAAAAAAAAAACAAAAACCCATAACTAAGAAGAAACATTTTAATTAAGAGCCTTTAAAGCATTGTTTAAAAAATGTTCCAAGTTATGATAACTTAAAAACTTTGCAGAATTCAAGCATATTGTAATAAAAATATTTTAAAATATTGATTTAAAATTCAAGTTGAGCTTAACTGTCAGATATATTACACATTCCTTCTGATGAATTCAAATCTAACTTTTTAATCTTCTTTAAGCCAGATATAATGCCTATGGGCTGTATAATTTTAAATTCACTTTTCAAAAAAGATCTGAGGCATTGCAGCTAGCAGCCATGTACATGCATGTCCTTGCTACCTTGAATGTCTGGTCTCCAGGTTCATACTGTGGTATAAATGGGGGGAGTCTGTCAAGTCTGAGTTTTAAATAACTTGAGAAAATGGGTTCTTGCAACTTTCCCCCGGGATTTAATACTAATCCTGCTATTGAGAAAATTATGAGGATATTATTAGGAAAGTTACAGCACTTGGACCCTCTTGAAAAGGAGCTGGTCTTTGTAGCCTTTGTTTAGCCAACTGAGCCACCCAGGCGCCCCTGGTCTTTGTAGCCTTTGTAAACTCTACATCAAGTCACATGTTATTTCTGCTTTTGGTAACTGGTTTTATTTGTATGCCTTTCTTAGTTATAAAAGCAGTAACAGTCTAAAAGAACCCAGTAGAGATAATACAAAAACAAAAGATTGAGCAGGCCAGAAGAAAACTGTCCACTCTCTCCTCCACAGGCTTCCCCCACTACACCCACCACTTACGTTGCAATGGTCATTGACATGCCTGTGGCTCCCACCAGACTGTGAGCTCCTTGAGGACAGGAAATGCATCATAATCTCATGTGGATGCTCAGTTTCTCTCATTTTTGTTGATGTTTACATCATCCTCCATTCATATCCTATGGTCCTGGTCCTTAATGAATAGCACACAGGATTGTTCATACTTCAGAAGAGTGTGCCATTTAAAAGGAGAATGTATCAGCAAAGGAAGAAAAAAGGTTTTTAGAGCCACCAATAGTAGTACCATCTAAAAATTATCCATGGCCCAGTCAGTTGAATGTCTGACTCTTGATTTTGGCTTGGGTCATGATCTCAGAGTCAGTGTGGACCCTGCTTGAAATTCCCTCTCCTTCTCCCTCTCCCCCTCCCCCTGCCCCTCTCTCCCCCACCTCTACCCATCTCCCCTGCTTGCTTTCTCTCTCTCCAAACAAACAAAACAAAACAAAACAACAACAACAACAACAACACATCAAACATCTATGGGAGAGGAGCCCTGTGGATCCAACCCTAATATCTGGTCCTCCTGATTTAGAGAATGGATGCATCAAGACACCAGGACCTCTAGCCATTTAATGGCTACATCATAGCAGAACTCCCCTACTCTGATTCCAGCCTTAGGGGAGAGGAAGGTTTCCAGGTTACTTGAACTTAGATTTCAAATTTTCCTTCTTGTAATTAAGTAAAGTGGCATCTGACCATATATCCATAAGCCTTTTGTGAGCTTTATTAGAGTGACTCAGAATCCACAAATCAGATCAACTCTGGGACAAAGGGAGAGTTCCTATGCAAGGATGATAGTGCATTCACAAGTTGGCCCCTTTTGGATAACATGCCTACCTCCAAAACCATTCTCTCTCATATGTCCTCAGCCCCTGGCTCAGTGCTGAGTAGATAGGCTGGATTGGACATGATCCCACACCGCAAGAGTCTCACAAGTGAAAAGTGGAAGAAATATGTCCTGTGTGCTATGGTAGAAGACTGTATGGGCACCATGGGAGCAAAAGAAAACCATTCGTTCTATCTGGGTGTAGGAGAGGAGCCATCTACATTTTGGGAGAAAGGTGTGTTTCCCATAAACACCCTCCAGGAATAGGACAAGATTCATTAGAAGGCAATCAGGAGGAGGCACTAACTAAAGAAAACATAGGGAGCCACTGAAAATACCAGGAAACCTTGAGGTTCACTTTTATTGATCAAATAATGGTTTTACAAGACTGATAGAATGTGAATGTTTCAAATAACCTCAGAAAGCATTTAGAGGGTTTATGTATAGTAAATACACTTCTGGAGTCTCTAAATGCCTTTAAATCTTGGAGCACATTTTTTTATTACGTGAATGGAGGACCCAGAAAAGTAAGAATGTAGAATTCTTTTCCGTAATGAGGAATAATGCCACAACATTTGGCCAGGCGTGGGGCCAGGAGTCAGCAGCCCATTGGCCAGAATTAGGGATGGTATTACTGGGATTACGTAGTGGTTAAAGGTTCTAGAGTCAGGCGGCCTGAGTTTGAATTTGGGGTCCACCAGTCATGTAATCTCTGTGTTTCAGCTTCATAAAATGAGGTCAACAATAGTACCAACTGCATAGATGTCCTGGGGATTAAATGAGAGAACATGTGTAAAGCACAGAAGAACCTGGCACATGGTAAGCCCTCAGTAAGTGCCCACTTTACACAGAAGGGTGGCTGCTGGCCTCTGTAGTCTTGCAGATTACAGAACACAAGATAAAGCTACTTAATGCATAGCCTTCTTGCCTTATCACCCACTGGGTCGCTCAGTGGGTTGGTTAAGCGTCCCACTTTGGCTCAGGTCATGATCTCACAGTTTGTGGGTTCGAGCCCTACATTGGGCTCTGCACTAATAGTGCAGAGTCTGCTTGAGATTCTTTCTCCTCCTTCTCTCTGCCCCTCCCCTGCTCATGCTTTCTCTCTCTCTCAAACAAATAAGCTTTAAAACAAAAGAAAATGAAAGGAAAGGTCGGGGGGACTGGCATGAAGGAAAGGACAATGGTGTAAGTGAAAAACAAAAAGAAAAAGGAAATCAAAGAGCCAGAGGGAAATATCAAGACAGAGAGGAAAGGGGAGAAATGGACCCAAACATATTCTGAGAGGAGCTAAAAGTGACAGGGAAAGAGCTGTATGGTCAGTGGGGCTCTAGAAATGCCTCAGTCTTCACCACACCCATGGCCCTCAGTTACTCTGCATCCCTTTCTTGTCTGTATTGCTTGAAGTTCTACTTCGTATTGGAATAGTTACCTGTGTTTGCTGGAAAATACTTGAAAATATCAGAAAGTATTTTAAATGATATAAATGACCTATAATCTCATCTGCCCAGAATGAGCATTGTAATAATATCGAATATTGAATAATTCTTTCCATTTTTTCTTACAGTGTGTCAATAACATGAATTTTTTTAATTTAATTTTTTATTTTTTTAAATTTACATCCAAATTAGTTAGCATATAGTGAAACAATGATTTCAGGAGTAGATTCCTTAATACCCCTTACCCATTTAGCCCATCCCCCCTCCCACAACCCCTCCAGCAACCCTCGGTTTGTTCTCCATATTTATGAGTCTTTTCTGTTTTGTCCCCCTCCCTGCTTTTATATTATTTTTGTTTCCCTTACCTTATGTTCATCTGTTTTGTCTCTTAAAGTCCTCATATGAGTGAACTCATATGATTTTTGTCTCTCTCTGACTAATTTCACTTGGCATAATACCCGCCATTTCCATCCACGTAGTTGCAAATGGCAAGATTTCATTCTTTTTGATTGCCGAGTAATACTCCATTGTGTGTGTGTGTGTGTGTGTGTGTGTGTGTGTGTGTGTGTATAAGATATACATCTTCTTTATCCATTCATCCATTGATGGACATTTGGGCTCTTTCCATACTTTGGCTATTGTTGATAGTGCTGCTATAAACATGGGGGTGCATGTGTCTCTTTGAAACAGCACACCTGTATCCCATGGATAAACGCCTAGTAGTGCAATTGCTGGGTCGTAGGGTAGTTCTATTTTTAGTTTTTTGAGGAACCTCCATACTGTTTTCCAGAGTGGCTGCACCAGCTTGCATTCCCACCAACAATGCAAAAGAGATCCTCTTTCTCTGCATCCTCACCAACATCTGTTGTTGCCTGAGTTGTTAATGTTAGCCGTTCAGACAGGTGTAAGGTGGTATCTCATTGTGGTTTTGATTTGTATTTCCCTGATGATGAATGATGTTGAGCATTTTTTCATGTGTCGGTTGGCCATCTGGATGTCTTCCTTGGAGAAGTGTCTATTCATGTCTTTTGCCCATTTCTTCACTGGATTATTTGTTTTTTGGGTGTTGAGTTTGATAAGTTCTTTATAGATTTTGGATACTAACCCTTTATCTGATATGTCTTTGCAAATATCTTCTCCCATTCTGCCAGCTGCCTTTTAGTTTTGCTGATTGTTTCCTTTGCTGTGCAGAAGCTTTGTATTTTGATGAGGTCCCAGTAGTTCATTTTTGCTTTTGTTTCCCTTGCCTCCAGAGACAGGTTGAGTAAGAAATTGCTGCAGGCAAGATCAAAGAGGTTTTTGCCTGCTTTCTCCTTGAGGATTTTGATGGCTTCCTGTCTTACATTGAGGTCTTTCATCCATTTTGAGTTTATTTTTGTGTATGGTGTAAGAAAGTGGTCCAGGTTCGTTCTTCTGCATGTCGCTGTCCAATTTTCCCAGCACCACTTGCTGCAGAGACTGTCTTTATTCCATTGGATATTCTTTCCTGCTTTGTCAAAGATTAGTTGGCCATATGTTTGTCGGTCCATTTCTGGGTTCTCTATTCTGTTCCATTGATCTGAGTGTCTGTTCTTGTGCCAGTACCATACTGTCTTGATGATTACAGCTTTGTAGTATAGATTGAAGTCCGGGATTGTGATGCCTCCTGCTTTGGTTTTCTTTTTCAAGATTGCTTTGGCTATTCGGGGTCTTTTCTGGTTCCATACAAATTTTAGGATTATTTGTTCTAGCTCTGTGAAGAATGCTGGTGTTACTTGGATAGGGATTGCATTGAATATGTAGATTGCTTTGGGTAGTATCAACATTTTAACAATAGTTGTTCTTCCTAACCAGGAGCATGGAATCTTTTTCCATTTTTTTGTGGCTTCTTCAATTTCTTTCACAAGCTTTCTATAGTTTTCAGCGTATAGATTTGTCACCTCTTTGGTTAGATCTACTCCTAGTTATTTTATGGTTTTTGGTGCAACTGTAAATGGGATCGATTCCTTGATTTCTTTCTGTCGCTTCATTGTTGGTGTATAGGAATGGAACTGATTTTTGTGCATTGATTTTATATCCTGCAACTTTGCTGAATTCATGAATCAATTCTAGCAGTTTTTTGGTGGAATCTTTGGGGTTTTCCATATACAGTATCATGTCATCTGCGAAGAGTGAAACTTTGACCTCCTCCTGGCTGATTTGGATGCCTTTTATTTCTTTGTGTTGTCTGATTGCAGAGTCTAAGACTTCCAATACTATGTTGAATAACAGTGGCGAGAGTGGACATCACTGTCTTGTTCCTGACCTTAGGGGGAAAGCTCTCAGTTTTTCCCCATTGAGGATGATACTAGTGTTGGGTCGTTCATACATGGCTTTTATGATCTCGAGGTATGATCCTTCTATCCCTACTTTCTTGAGGGTTTTTATCAAGAAAGGATGCTGTATTTTGTCAAATGCTTTCTCTGCATCTATTGAGAGGATCATATGATTCTTGTCCTTTCTTTTATTGATGTGACGAATCATGTTAATTGTTTTGTGGATATTGAACCAGCCCTGCATCCCAGGTATAAATCCCGCTTGGGCGTGGTGAATAATTTTTTTAATGTATTGTTGGATCTGGTTGGCTAATATCTTGTTGAGGATTTTTGCATCCATGTTCATCAGGGAAATTGGTCTATAGTTCTCCTTTTTAGTGTGGTCTCTGTCTGGTTTTGGAATCAAGGTAATGCTGGCTTCATAGAAAGAGTTTGGAAGTTTTCCTTCTATTTCAATTTTTTGGAACAGTTTCAAGAGAATAAGTGTTAACTCTTCCTTAAATGTTTGGTAGAATTCTCTTGGAAAGCCATCTGGCCCTGGACTCTTGTTTTTTGGCAGATTTTTGATTACTAATTCAATTTCCTTACTGGTTATGGGTCTGTTCAAATTTTCTATTTCTTCCTGTTTGAGTTTTGGTAGTGTATATGTTTCTAGGAATTTGTCCAATTCTTCCAGATTACCCATTTTATTGGCATGTAATTGCTCATAATGTTCTCTTATTATTATTTTTATTTCTGTTGTGTTGGTTGTGATCTCTCCTCTTTCATTCTTGATTTTATTTATTTGGGTCCTTTCCTTTTTCTTCTTGATCAAACTGGCTAGTGGTTTATAAATTTTGCTAATTCTTTCAAAGAACCAGCTTCTGGTTCATTGATCTGTTCTACTGGTTTTTTTTTTTTTGTTTGTTTCAATAGCATTAATTTCTGCTCTAATCTTTATTATTTCCTGTCTTCTGCTGGTTTTGGGTTTTATTTGCTGTTCTTTTTCCAGATCCTTAAGGCATAAGGTTAGGTTGTGTATCTGAGAACTTTCTTCCTTCTTTAGGAAGGCCTGGATATACTTTCCTCTTATGACTGCCTTTGCTGCATCCCAGAGGTTTTGGGTTGTGGTGTTATCATTTTCATTGACTTCCATATACTTTTTAATTTCCTCTTTAACTGCTTGGTTTGCCCATTCATTCTTTAGTAGGATGTTCTTCAGTCTCCAAGTATTTGTTACCTTTCCAAATTTTTTCTTGTGGTTGATTTCGAGTTTCATAGCATTGTGGTCTGAAAATATGCACGGTATGATCTCGATCTTTTTGTACTTACTTAGGGCTGATTTGTGTCCCAGTATATGGTCTATTCTGGAGAACGTTCCATGTGCACTGGAGAAGAATGTATATTCTGCTGCTTTAGGATGAAATGTTCTGAATATATCTGTTAAGTCCACCTGGTCCAGTGTGTCATTTAAAGCCATTGTTTCCTTGTTGATTTTTTTGATTAGATGATCTGTCCATTGTTGTGAGTGGGGTATTGAAGTCTCCTACTATTATGGTATTACTACCAATGAGTTTCTTTATGTTTGTGATTAATTGATTAATATATTTGGGTGCTTCACATTTGGTGCATAAATGTTTACAATTGTTAGGTCTTCTTGGTGGATAGACCCCTGATTATGACATAATGCCCTTCTGCATCTCTTGATACAGTCTTTATTTTAAAGTCTAGATTGTCTGATGTAAGTATGGCTACTCCAGATTTCTTTTGATTTCCAGTGGCATGATAGATGGTTCTCCATCCCCTTATTTTCAATCTGAAGGTATCCTTAGGTTTAAAGTGGGTCTCTTGTAAACAGCATATAGATGGATCTTGTTTTCTTATCCATTCTATTACCCTATGTCTGTTGATTGGAGCATTGAATCCATTGGCATTTAGAGAGTACTGAAAGATACGAATTTATTGCCATTATGATGCTTGTAGAGTTAGAGTTTCTGGTGATGTTTGCTGGTCTTTCCTAATCTTTGTTGCTTTTGGTTATATAAATATATATATGTGTATATATATGTATGCACATATATATATTTATATATATATTACATATATATACATATGCATATATATATGCATACATATATATTACATATATACACATATATTTATATATATATTACATATATATATGCATACATATATATTATATATATATTACATATATACGCATATATGCATACATATATATTATATATATATTACATATATACGTATACATATATCTGTATACATATATATTACATATATATTACATATATATTATATATAATATATATATATATGTAATTTTTTTCGTCTTTTCTCCCCTCAGAGAGTCCCCCTTAAAATTTCTTGCAGGGCTGGTATAGTGGTCACAAACTCCTTTAATTTTTATTTGTCTGGGAAACTTTTTATCTCTCCTTCTATTTTGAATGACAGCCTTGCTGAATAAAGAATTCTTGGCTGCATATTTTTCTGATTCAGCACACTGAATATATCCTGCCACTCCTTTCTGGCCTGCCAAACTTCTGTGGATAGGTCTGCTGCAAACCTGATCTGTCTTCCCTTGTAGGTTAGGGACTTTTTTTCCCTTGCTGCTTTCATGATTCTCTCCTTGCCTGAGTATTTTGTAAATTTGACTATGATATGCCTTGTTGATGGTCAGTTTTTGTTGAATCTAATGGGAGTCCTCTGTGCTTCCTAGATTTTGATGTCTGTGTCTTTCCCCAGGTTAGGAAAGTTCTCTGCTATGATTTGCTCCCATAACCCTTCTACCCCTATTTCTCTCTCTTCCTCTTCTGGGACCCCTATGATTCTGATGTTGTTCCTTTTTAATGACTCACTGATTTTCTAATTCTTAAATTGTACTCTTTTGCCTTAATCTCCCTCTATTTTTCCTGCTTCATTATTCTGTATAAGTTTGTCCTCTATATCCCTGATTCTCTGCTCTGCCTCGTCCATCTTTGCCGCCGCTGCATTGATCCGTGATTGCAGCTCAGTTATAGCATTTTTAATTTCATTCTGGCTATTTTTTACTTCTTTTATCTCTGCAGAAAGGGATTCTAATCTATTTTCAACTCCAGCTAGTATTCTTATTATCGTGATTCTAAATTCCGGTTCAGACATCTTGCTTGTATCTGTGTTGGTTAAATCCCTGGCTGTCCTTTCTTCGTGCTCTTTCTTTTGGGGTTAATTACTTTGCTTTGTCATTTTGAAGGGAGAAAAGGAATTAATGAGGTAGAAAAACTGAAATTAAAAAAAATTAAAATTAAAAAAATATTAAAATTAAAAATTAAACACACACACACACAAATCGAATAAATTATCCTAGGTCCTAGGTGTGTTTTGGTCTGGGTGTTGAAAGTGGTTTGACAGATTGGAGAAAGGAAAAGGGGGGGGAAGAAAAAAAAGGAAATTGTTTGAGAATTTGAAAAAATGCATACACTGAAGTAGACTAAAAAGATGATGGGGATAAAATAGAATTTGAAAAAATATACCCAAAAGTAAAGAATATAGTAGAAAAAAATTAAAAATATTTTTAATAAAAATTAAAAATAAAAATGAATTTTTTTTCTGTATTAAAGAAAAAAGAAAAGAAACAAAAAAGAGAAAAAAAGATTAAAAAAATTTTAAAAAGTAAATTGTTTGAAAATTTGAAAAATTTAATACACTGTAGTAGACTAAAATAAAATGATGGAAGTAAAATAGAATTTTAAAAATTTACATAAAATCAAAAAATATAGTAATGAAAATTAAATAAGAATATTTTTAATAGAAATTGAAAATAAAAATGAAGTTTTTCTCTTTCTGCATTCAAGAAAAAAATGATAAAGAGAAAAAAAGAAAAAGAAAGAAAAGAAAAAAAAGGAAATTGTTTGAAAATTTGAAAAGGTGAATACACTGAAGTAGACTAAAATAAATTATGGAAGTAAAGTAGAATTTGAAAAAAATTATACAAAATTAAAAAATATAGTAATAAAAATTAAAGAAAGATATTTTTAATAAAAATTGAAAATAAAAATGAATTTTTCCTCTTTCTGTATTCTAGAAAAAGATAAGAATTGTAAAAGAGAAAAAGAAAAAAGAAAGAAAATTGAATAGATGGACCTGCTAACAGATTGAAATAGGACTGAAATTACTTCATTTCCCCTAGAAGTCAGTCTATGTAGCACTTTATAGTCCATAAACTAAGCCAGTGGTGAGACTTGTGTTCTTGAAGAGCGAGGTTGGCCCAGTTGGGCAGGGTTCTCCACTAGATGGCGCTCTCCACTCTCCACTAGATGGCGCTGCTAGCCTACTGGGGTGGATTGTTGCCCCGCTCGTAGGTGCATGTGCACATGCACGGGAGCGGTGAAAATGGCACCACCCAGCTACCCAGTCTGTTCTCCCGGATCAGCAATTGCACACCCATCCTCTGTCTTCACTTTTCGTCCACTCCCCACTTCTTCACTCTCCATGACCACGCCCCAGGCAGTACCTCTCTCCCAAGTTTTGTCTCAAGTTTTGTCCCAAGTTTTGTCCCAAGTTTTCTCCGGTCCCTTACTTCCAAAGGACTACAGCTTTGACCTGTTCCTCCCCTCTGCAGGAGGGTCTCACCGAGCAATAGCTGAATGGTCAATGGCTGAATATCGACTGCACCCAGGAATGCCCGCTGGGCCCTGTTGTTGCCAGTGCCCTGAGACTGTGGCCAGGTGCTAGCCCACCCCAGAAAGTGTTCGCGAGACAGTGTAGCAGGAGCCCTTCAGGGATTATGGAAAATCACAACACACATCTGGCACCAGGCTTTACCCTTAACGACCTTGCCCCAGTACCAGTGAATGTGGCCACCCTCTGGGGTCTGCTGGGACCAAGTGGCTTCAGTAGTCTCTACCAAATGTCCTTCCAGCAGTGGAACTGATTTTCCCCATGTGGCCCGAGAACCTCCCGGACCCCACTCTGTTCCTGGGGATTTGCCCTTCTCACCAGAGCACCGCCAGGTATCGAGCTGTGGAGTTGCAGCCTTTGTGCTCCCCTTTTTTACAGTCTTAATGGAATTTAAACCCTCTCCTTTCTCCCTTTTTAGTTTAGTCTCTGTGGCTGTTTCCAATTTTCCACTTTCCCTCCAGCTGCTTTTGGGTAGGGGTGCTTTTCCCATATTTGGCTGTCTGGTTCCATAATGGTCATAAATCATATATCATTATTGATTCTTCCCTCTTTCTAATGTCTCATGACCTATAAAATACTGGTTTTAGCGATTCCAGTGAACATTACTTGAATCTCTCCACCAGACTCCATTTTTGTTTTGGACTTCCGAGACTATCCAGGTTCCAGCAGCAGTTGAGACGTCTCTACAATGGCAGTGACTCTGGATGAGGCACTGCAGGCAGCTAAGACTACCAGGCTGCCTGGAGGTCAGCAGCAGCACAAAGGCATTTGAGCTCCTGCCCGGCCAGCAGGTGGCTGCAGGCAAATGATCAAGTGCACTGATGGGTGATGATGGAGCAGGAAACATGAGATGTACCTGTGAATGCACGTGTGTGAATGTGTGTACTTAACGTGAGATCCCAATGCAAATGCATATGCTTTTCAAATGCCAGTAATACACTTACATAAATTAATCACATATGAGGCTGCAAAGAAGATCTAAAAAATCTCAAGAGCTAGAAATCATATGGTACAGTGTTTTACCAAAATAAATGAAAGCTGAAAATTGATAGTGGAAAATAGAAAAAAAAAAGGTTTCTAAGCCCTTGGAAATAAATGCCTCTCTTATAAATGACTTGAGTTTTTAAACAGCTTCCATTTTATGGCATAATTAGAAATGAACCATTGTCATTAAAAGAAAGCAATGCATATCACTGTGTGTCCAAAATGGTACACTGGAGATAACTTGTAGCCCTAGCACTATTTAAAAATGAGAATTATGTATAAAATGAAACATTCACTAAATGTATTATGCTAAGCAAAATAAGTCAGTCAGAGAAAGACAAATACCACATGATTTCACTCATAAATGGAATTTAAGAAACAAAAGAGATCAACATATGAGAAGGAGAAAAAAGAAAAAGAAAAGAAAAAATAGAGAGGGAAATAAGACACAGGAGATTCTTAATGTTAGAGAACAAACTGTGGGTTGACGGAGGGAGGTGGGTGGGAGATGGGCTAGATGGGTGATGGGTACTAAGGAGGGTACTTGTGATGAGCACTGTGTGTTGTATATAAGTGATGAATCACTGAATTCTACTTCTGAAACCAATATTGCACTGTATGTTCACTAGAATTTAAATAAAAATTTTAAAAGAAAAAAAAGAAATATTCAGTCAGTGTGAGAAAAATACTAGTGCTAATATAGTAAAAAAGAACAGGGGTGTCTGGGTGGCTCAGTCGATGAAGCATCCGACTTCGGCTCAGGTCATGATCTCACGGTTCGTGGGTTCAAGTCCCATGTCAGGGTATGTGCTGACAGCTCAGAGCCTGGAGCCTGCTTTGGGTTCTGTGTCTCCCTCTCTCTCTCTGCCCCTCCCCTACTCATGCTCTCTCTCTCTCTGTCTTTCTCTCTCTCTATTGAAAATAAATAAACATTAAAAAAATTTTAAGAGAGCAAACTGATACATATAAAAGTACCAATTAGATAAATTTCAGGAAATGCGTATTCTTGGTTTAAAGGGGAAAAATACCTCCTTCTTTGAAATGACCTATTGGCACCTCCTGGGCAAGTCAGCCTGAGGAAGATTTTTTTAAAAAGAAAAGAAAGATATAGGAAAAGAGAGAAGAGAACACAAAATTAGAATGAGGAAAAAATATATCACCACAGATAAAAAGAATTTGGCAGGTTCAATATGATGCTATTTTGTGACATAATAAAAACATATAAATGAAGGGGATTATTTTCCACACTGTTTTAGAGCAGTAGTTTCCAATCTTTTTCACATTATAGCATATTTTAAAAATGATAACGTGTGTGTATAATGCTGTAAAAGAGATTTTATCTGTGCCTGGACACAACAGACAAACAGTTGATTATCTGTTCTGGCCATCCCAGCACATCTGTATTTATGGTCAGCTGGTGGGAGACTATATTCTAGAAGTCCTAGTCAATGCAATGTGCCAAGGTGAGGGTAAAGGGAGCTGAAGAGGAAGAAAATGGCAAAAGAAGGAAAGAAAATGACCAAAATTGTCATTTTTTCCACATACTATTATCTACTTAAATTGATGGAGAAAAACATGGAAACACTCTGAGAAAAAAACAGAAGCAGAAGAGTTAGGAGTTGTCCAGGGGAATTCTAAGTTCAGAATCCATAGATGCAAGCAGGAAGAAGAGACATTAGAGCTAATTATTGGAATGATTAATGAGAAATTACCAATGGTTGTTCAATCCCTTCTCCTCTGCTTATGCTGAGCAGCAGGCCAAAATCTCGTTTTCTGTGAAACTAAAGCAGTGAGTCTAGATAGTGGGAACAGAGACACAGAATAGTTTTCCAGGTAGGATGGGGAAACCATGATGGATGGAGGCACTAAGAAAACAAATTTTAAAACCATTGACATACTCCAGATGGCAACGTGTTCTGTTCCTCCAAACAATGAAAGGAGGTTCATCAGAAACCAGAGCCATAGCTAAATAAATTGGTAATTTCAATCTAAAGGTGAGATGAAAATCAAAAAATGCCAAGCATTCGAGGAAACCCTTTGCTTTGAAAAAGAGGAACCCAGAAGCACCTTGGTGGCTCAGTTGGTTAACCATCCCACTCTTGATTTAGGCTTAGGTCATTATCACGGTCGTGGGATCGAGCCCTGCATCAGGCTCTGCGCTAACAGCACAGAGCCTGCTTGGGATTCTCTCTCTCCCTTTCCCCCTGCCCCTCCTCTGCTCTTGTGTAACACTCTCTCTGTCTCTCTCAAAATAAATAAACATTTTTTTAAAAAAGAGGAACTCAATTTTATAAACAGAAGAGATAATACCTAATAAAATCACAAAACAAAAAGACGTGAAAATTATTTCAGTTAATATAATCACACATGTGTTATAAAACAATACCTCCATTACATGGGATATACTTTATGACCGTTGAAAAAATACTGGAGAACTTACCAGACAGGAAGGAGAATGGGCTGAATAGGCAAATGAATAATGTTGAGGAAAGGATGAGTGGGCTAGACAAGTAAATTGAGTTATTCTCCCTCAAAAGCAATACAGAGAGAAAAGATGATATATGAAAGATATATCCAGAAACTCAAGCCTTGTTTGGGAGGAGTTCCCAGAAAAGCAAATAAAGAAAATGGAAGAGATGAAATAGTCAAACTTTAAGAAAATTCCATACAAGCTGAAGAAACAAAGTCTTCAGGTTAAAAAGTCCCATTGGATGGTGAGCCTGAGGAATGTCACAGAGAATCAAATCCAAAAAATGTCATAGAGGATCAAATCCAGTAAAATTCAGAATACCAAGAATAAAGGGGAAAGCTATAAATTTTTCCTGAGAGAAAATATAATTTGACTCTCAAGAAATAAAAAAAAATCCACGTTTCTCTTCAGCAACACATTTTTTTCAAGAATGCGACAAAGTAGTACATCAAAAATCTGAGGAAAGTTGATTTTGAACCTAAAATCCTATACCTAAACTAGCATATAAATAAAGCATTTTCAAACATAACTTAGAAAATTTATTGTTCTCAGAATCTTCCTGAAAGGACTACTCAAAGATATACTCCAGGTATATCAGATTAAGGGAAGATGTCTCTCTCTCTCCCTCTCCCTCTCTCTCCTTCTCCCTCTTTCCCTCCCTCCCTCCCTCCCTCTCATTCTTTCTCTCTCCCCTATCCCCACACACCCCAACGTGATGAAGTAAAAAATAAGTAAATCATATAAGTAAATCCAAGTGATCACTGCTGGAAACAATCTCCACATGACAGGTAATAGTGCAGGGTGAGAGAGTGGGTTTGGGGAAGAAGGAAGTAAGAGTATTCTATGGTTTTAATCTTACTGAAGGAGAAGGATATAGTAGACAGAGATATTGTGAACAATGTGTTAATCTAAAATATAAGTTGGAATTTTTCAGAATTGAACTCATTCAAAAACTTAACACCAATTTACCTTGGGATGCAAATTAGTACAACCATTCTAGAATACAGTTTACCATAATCTAGAAAAATCGAACATACACATAATCTAACTGTACACTTTCAACAACCACTTTATTTGTTCTGTTTCTATTTTAATTTGGCTGTACTTTTTTTCTTAATTCTGGTGATCATCATTAAGGATAGATACTTTCCCCCCTAGAAACATTACTTTATTTCATGAGAGAGTATTTCAGAAGTTCTCTTCAGCCACATTCTACCACCTTACTCCTCTTCACCAATCAATCAATGAAGCCTCACCAGTTTTATCTTGATCCCTCCCCAGGCTGTCTGTTCTTACTGTCCCTTCTACCAGCACCCCATTCACTAGGACAGCCTCATTCATCAGCTGGCTGGACTCTCCACATCCATGCTTGTTCCCTTTTAATTCATTCTCCACAACTACACACAGACATTTTCAAAATGCCAATCTGTTCATGTGTGCCGTTGGCTTAAAATTTTTCAATGTCATTGGGTATACAAGAGATTTCAATGATAATTGAGGCCATATTATTCAAAAGCATCCTCTAAGTATAATGCTTTGTTTAATTTGGTACTGGTTACATGAATAGTCCTTACATTCTTCTTTGTCCTGCATACATGAACTATTTCTCACAGAAGAAAACACAGCCAAAGAAATTTCAAACCAAACAAAACTCCAAATGAAAACATAGCAACGGAACTTTTTCAAAACTTCTTTAACACAGCTATTAGGTTCCTACGTGCCCAATTCCTGCTACCTCTCCAATCATAAATCACACACTGCACCTCTTTGGGTTCTTTTCCTGGGATTTGCTTCTTGCTGCCACAGACCCTTTGTTGTTTCTGCTCACAACACTCTTTCTACCACCTACCCTCCACAAAATTTTTTGTGAATTCCTACTTAAACTTCAGATATTAATGCCAGTATCGCTTTCTTAGAGATATCTTTCTTGACCTCTCCAGACAAGGTGAAATGTGTGTGTGTGTGTGTGTGTGTGTGTGTGTGTGAAGTCCTTGGTTTGTATTATATATTCCTTCAGACACTTACCTTGAACTTGCAATGATGTGCTAATTTGTGTGGTTATTTGATTTATATCATTTGTGATTTACCATGAGCTCCATGTGGGCAGGAACACTGTCTACTTTGGCCCCATATTTTAGAGTCTGGCGTGGAGAGATGCCTGAGTAAATATTAGTAGAAGAAGTAAAAGGGAATGATGAGTGGAGGCTGTGGTCAAAAACTTGGAACTTGGAATTAGAGGGAAAGATATTCTGTTTCTACTTTTGCCACTTAGACTTGGACAACATATGTAAGCTCTCCACAGCTAGGTGTCCTCCTGAGTGAAATGAGCATCACAGTAGGGATAGAGGATTGATTAAGAGCATTAAATGCAACAGCACAAAAGCACTCAGCACCTGCTCAGCTCCTGGTAGGCACTCAGCAGTGTTATTTATTGTATTTTCATACTTCTTTACTTTTCTTCTTCTACTGTTCAAAATCTTCAGATTGAAATGTTCACCTTGTCCACTCATACTTTTTTCAATGTGATTGGATAATCTTTTAGGTGCTCCTAAAACTCTTCCATTTCAGGCCATCTATAAAACATTTGAATGGCACCCAGAAAGAGGAAATGATAGCACTACCAGAACTGGGGTTCAGAGCTGGGGTCCCCAGGCTGCAGCCCCCAGCATGGACACCTTCTGGGGGGTGACAGGATATGTCACTGAGGCAGAGGCCTCTATGCTCTGCTCTTTGTCTTTTCTTTTCTTTCTTTCTTTTTTTTTTTTTCACTTCTGTTGCATTCTCAGCATTTTTTTTTTCAGGAAAAATATAGGTGTGTTTTGCTTATCAATTTGTTTCACTTTTACCTTAGGTTCATATGCTTATGTTAGACAAGTCTTAATGCCTTGAAGAGTTAGCTAGGGAAAACTCTATTGGTTTCTACTCAGACTTGAAACTGATCAAGTTGTTAGAAATTCATGATTGACTGAGACTATCTGAAGTGTGGCCCACTTCTCCAGGATCAACAAGCATTTGTTACTTTTACTTGCCAGTGGTAACAAAAGGGGCTCAGTGAAGGGGAAATCTGGATTGAAATAGACTTTAATTACACCGCACATCCCTCCCCTAGACCAGTGTTTAACTCTGGGAAGAGACTTCAAAGTGTGGCTTCATTAGAAATGCAGGAATCACTTTTAACATAATTGCTCCATCATCACATCTTAAAACTGACACCTAAACCTTTAAGAATAAACTCATAGTCCCCGATTCCTGACACCATTCACCCTTGGTAAATGTTCTCAGGGGACCTGAACGCTATCACTAATTTCAGTAAATGTTTTCATGATTTGGCTGTGGAGTTCAGGTCTAACAAGTTCCAGAGGAACCAATTTCCTGCCTGAGGAAACTTCCTTACCAAGTTCCCTAATTATTCCCAGACAGGCATCACCCTATGGAATCCAGCCAGCAGAGGGAGGTTTTAATAGGCCACACAAGGCAGCTACCGTTTAGTCACCAAGGAAACAGATCAACTGTACCGAATGGCATGTTTGACACGAGGAGACCAGGGAGCTGTAAACATGTGTATTTCTGCTGCCTCTTGCTTTCTTTTAGCACGAGGGGGATGCCAAGTCAATCAGGACATGCATCCTCCTCTAAAAAAGTCATTGAGAAATTGTCTACAGTGAATTCTCCAACCACCATTCTCAAACTGTTTAGTCTCAGGACCCCTTTATAGTCTGACAATTTATAGAGAACCTCAAAGAGCTTTTATTTATACAGATTAGAATAACTGATACTTACTATACTAGAAATTAAAACTAAGACATTTATAAATATTTACTTATTAATTCATTTAAAAATAACAACAGTATAACCCATTGTACATTAATAGAAATAACACATTTTGATGGAAAATAGTTATATTTTCAGAAAATATTTAGAAGAGTGGCATTGTTTTGCATTGTTGCAAATCTCTTTAATGCCTGGCTTAATAAAAGAACATAGCTGAATTCTCATCTTCTGCATTCAATCTGTTGTGATATAATGCATCATGTAGCTTCTGGAAAACTCTGCATTTCTGAGAGAATGATAGATAAAAAGCAAATCATATTTTTAAGTAATTTTGACCTCACAGAACCCCTAAAAGGGTCTCAGTGTCCTTCAGGGGTTCCCAAACCAACTTTGAGAACCACTACTCTAAAGAAAACTGCAATAAAAGATGATCACTGAATAGCTTTATTCCTGAATGAAACATAAAGAAATAGACCAAGAAAAAAGGCTGAAAAAAGTGTTTAAGATGGAAGTGTCTATGCCCTACTCTTGATATTTCCGCTGCTTTTGAACATTGCAACCTACAAGGAGTTCCCGTCTGCTGCTGGGATGTTGTTACAATGACATCAGGGATGTTCTGCTCCTGTTTCTAGATGGTAATCAGAAAAACAGAGAAATAGCCCATCTAGAAGCCCTCACACCAAAACCAAGTTTGCTATATTTTTTATAACACTGACTTGATGTTCTATAAATTGCCAAATATCATAAGTCCACAGAGTTTATTAGCAGAGGCTAAAATCTTAGGGGAAAAAGCAGGTCATACTTGGAAACAGGAATGACAGATATTGAAAGAATTTTCATGTGCAATGAATGTCTGGTGTCGCCTTTTAAGGCCTGGTGGGAAAGTGGAAAAAAAAAAAAGGGAAACATGAACTTTCTGAAAAGAATTGCCTTTGTCTACTTCCCCAAAGCAACTGTTTGTTATGCCCAATTGCCCACAATGATGGGATGCCGGGAGACCTGCACAAGGACCCGTGATGACCCCAGGTGTTGTACCTCCCAAGCAAGAACGATCAGTATTTGATCTGAACAACTCTGCTGACAATCTGCTGACAACCTGTTCTGGGACTACAGGTCTACTCAATGAGGCCACCTCCAGAAACGAGCTCCAGCCAGGGATGTACACGAGGGACAAAGCTCAGTGCGTGGCCATTGGAGAAATGCCTGGGGCATGTAAGCCCAACTTGAGAGTGTCTTCAGCTCCTTTTCTTGCACCATATGAGATGCAGTAAAGCAAGCTTCTGGGCCAAAAGCATGAACTCTGACATCCATGAAGTATGTTCTTATCCCATACAGCCACAAAATAATTTTGAATATTTGGACAAATTATTTAGTATCTCTTGGCTCCTCTCTTAAATGGTATTGTTGTGAAGAATAAAGTGAGTTCAACCATGTAAAGGGCTTAGCCAGGTGTATAGTAAATGCCTAAAAAATACTAGCTATTTTTATTTATTTTTTTATTTAAAAATTTTTTTTCAATATATGAAATTTATTGTCAAATTGGTTTCCATATAACACCCAGTGCTCATCCCAAAAGGTGCCCTCCTCAATACCCATCACCCACCCTCCCCTCCTTCCCACCCCCCATCAACCCTCAGTTTGTTCTCAGTTCTTAAGAGTCTCTTATGCTTTGGCTCTCTCCCACTCTAACCTTTTTTTTTTTTTCCTTCCCCTCCTCCATGGGTTTCTGTTAAGTTTCTCAGGATCCACATAAGAGTGAAAACATATGGTATCTGTCTTTCTCTGTATGGCTTATTTCACTTAGCATAACACTCTCCAGTTCCATCCACATTGCTACAAAAGGCCATATTTCATTCTCTCTCATTGCCACGTAGTACTACTCCATTGTGTATATAAACCACAATTTCTTTATCCATTCATCAGTTGATGGACATTTAGGCTCTTTCCATAACTTGGCTATTGTTGAGAGTGCTGCTATAAACATTGGGGTACAAGTGCCCCTATGCATCAGCACTCCTGTATCCCTTGGGTAAATTCCTAGCAGTGCTATTGCTGGGTCATAGGGTAGGTCTATTTTTAATTTTTTGAGGAACCTCCACACTGTTTTCCAGAGTGACTGTACCAGTGTGCATTCCCACCAACAGTGCAAGAGGGTTCCTGTTTCTCCACATCCTCGCCAGCATCTATAGTCTCCTGATTTGTTCATTTTGGCCACTCTGACTGGCGTGAGGTGATATCTCAGTGTGGTTTTGATTTGTATTTCCCTGATGAGGAGCAACGTTGAGCATCTTTTCATGTGCCTGTTGGCCATCTGGATGTCTTCTTTAAAAAAAAAATTTTTTTTTCAACGTTTATTTATTTTTGGGACAGAGAGAGACAGAGCATGAACGGGGGAGGGTCAGAGAGAGAGGGAGACACAGAATCGGAAACAGGCTCCAGGCTCTGAGCCATCAGCCCAGAGCCTGACGCGGGGCTCGAACTCACGGACCGCGAGATCGTGACCTGGCTGAAGTCGGACGCTTAACCGACTGCGCCACCCAGGCGCCCCTGGATGTCTTCTTCAGAGAAGTGTCTATTCGTGTTTTCTGCCCATTTCTTCACTGGGTTATTTGTTTTTCAGGTGTGGAGTTTGGTGAGCTCTTTATAGATTTTGGATACTAGCCCTTTGTCCGATATGTCATTTACAAATATCTTTTCCCATTCCGTTGGTTGCCTTTTAGTTTTGTTGGTTGTTTCCTTTGCTATGCAG
Source organism: Lynx rufus (assembly GCF_022079265.1). NCBI lineage: Eukaryota > Metazoa > Chordata > Mammalia > Carnivora > Felidae > Lynx > Lynx rufus. The sequence continues at coordinate 64,933,273 of NW_025814897.1, forward strand.
AAGCTTTTTATCTTCATAAGGTCCCAGTAGTTCATTTTTGCTTTTAATTCCCTTGCCTTTGGGGATGTGTCAAGTAATAAATTGCTACGGCTGAGGTCAGAGAGGTCTTTTCCTGCTTTCTCCTCTAGGGTTTTGATCATTTCCTGTCTCACATTCAGGTCCTTTATCCATTTTGAGTTTATTTTTGTAAATGGTGTGAGAAAGTGGTCTAGTTTCAATCTTCTGCATGTTGCTGTCCAGTTCTCCCAGCACCATTTGTTAAAGAGACTGTCTTTTTTCCATTGGATGTTCTTTCCTGCTTTGTCAAAGATTAGTGGGCCATACGTTTGTGGGTCTAGTTCTGGGGTTTCTATTCCATTCCATTGGTCTATGTGTCTGTTTTTGTGCCAATACCATGCTGTCTTGGTGATTACAGCTTTGTAGTAGAGGCTAAAGTCTGGGATTGTGATGCCTCCTGCTTTGGTCTTCTTCAAAATTCCTTTGGCTATTCGGGGCCTTTTGTGGTTCCATATGAATTTTAGGATTGCTTGTTCTAGTTTCGAGAAGAATGCTCGTGCAATTTTGATTGAGATTGCATTGAGTGTGTAGATAGCTTTGGGTAGTATTGACATTTTGACAATATTTATTCTTCCCATCCATGAGCACGGAATGTTTTTCCATTTCTTTATATCTTCTTCAATTTCCTTCATAAGCTTTCTATAGTTTTCAGCATACAGATCTTGTACATCTTTGGTTAGATTTATCCCTAGATATTTTATGCTTCTTGGTGCAATTGTGAATGGGATAAGTTTCTTTATTTGTCTTTTTGTTGCTTCATTATTAGTGTATAAGAATGCAACTGATTTCTGTACATTGATTTTGTATCCTGCAACTTTGCTGAATTCATGTATCAGTTCTAGCAGACTTTTGGTGGAGTCTATCGGATTTTCCATGTATAATATCATGTCATCTGCAAAAAGTGAAAGCTTAACTTCACCTTTGCCAATTTTGATGCCTTTGATTTCCTTTTATTGTCTGATTGCTGATGCTAGAACTTCCAACACTATGTTAAACAACAGCGGTGAGAGTGGACATCCCTGTCATGTTCCTGATCTCAGGGAAAAAGCTCTCAGTTTTTCTCCATTGAGGATGATTTTAGCTGTGGGCTTTTCATAAATGGCTTTTATGATCTTTAAGTACGTTCCTTCTATCCCGACTTTCTCGAGGGTTTTTATTAAGAAACTTTGTTGAATTTTGTCAAATGCTTTTTCTGCATCGATTGACAGGATCATATGGTTCTTATCTTTTCTTTTATTAATGTGATGTATCACGTTGATTGATTTGCAAATGTTGAACCAGCCCTGCATCCCAGGAATGAATCCCACATGATCATGGTGAATAATTATTTTTATATGCTGTTGAATTCGATTTGCTAGTATCTTATTGAGAATTTTTGCACCCATATTCATTAGGGATATTGGCCTGTAGTTCTCTTTTTTTACTGGGTCTCTGTCTGGTTTAGGAATCAAAGTAATACTGGCTTCATAGAATGAGTCTGGAAGTTTTCCTTCCCTTTCTATTTTTTGGAATAGCCTGAGAAGGATAAGTATTATCTCTGCTTTGAACGTCTGGTAGAACTCCCCTGGGAAGCCATCTGGTCCTGGACTCTTATTTGCTGGGAGATTTTTGATGACTGATTCAATTTCTTTGCTGGTTATGGGTCTGTTCAAGCTTTCTATTTCCTCCTGATTGAGTTTTGGAAGAGTGTGGGCGTTTAGGAATTTGTCCATTTCTTCCAGGTTTTCCAGTTTGTTGGCATATAATTTTTCATAGTATTCCCTGTTAATTGCTTGTATCTCTGAGGGATTTGTTGTAATAATTCCATTTTCACTCATGATTTTATCTATTTGGGTCATCTCCCTTTTCTTGGCTAGAGGTTTATAAACCTGGCTAGAGGTTTGTCAATTTTGTTTATTTTTTCAAAAAACCAACTCTTGGTTTTGTTGATCTGCTCTACAGTGTTTTTAGATTCTATATTGTTTATTTCTGCTCTGATCTTTATTATTTCTCTTCTTCTGCTGGATTTAGGCTGTCTTTGCTGTTCTGCTTCTATTTCCTTTAGGTGTGCTGTTAGATTTTGTATTTGGGATTTTTCTTGGAAAATTGCTGGATTGCAATGTATTTTCCTCTCAGGACTGCCTTCGCTGCATCCCAAAGCGTTTGGATTGTTGTATTTTCATTTTCGTTTGTTTCCATATATTTTTTAATTTCTTCTCTAATTGCCTGGTTGACCCACTCATTCTTTAGTAGGGTGTTCTTTAACCTCCATGCTTTTGGAGGTTTTCCAGACTTTTTTCCTGTGATTGATTTCAAGCTTCATAGCATTGTGGTCTGAAAGTATGCATGGTATTATCTCAATTCTTGTATGCTTATGAAGGGCTGTTTTGTGACCCAGTATATGATCTATCTTGGAGAATGTTCCATGTGCACTCGAGAAGAAAGTATATTCTGTTGCTTTGGGATGCAGAGTTCTAAATATATCTGTCAAGTCCATCTGATCCAATGTATCATTCAGGGCCCTTGTTTCTTTTTTGACCATGTGTCTAGATGATCTATCCATTTCTGTAAGTGGAGTGTTAAAGTCCCCTGCAATTACCACATTCTTATCAATAAGGTTGCTTATGTTTGTGAGTAATTGTTTTATATATTTTGGGGCTCCCATATTCGGCGTATAGACATTTACAATTGTTAGCTCTTCCTGATGGATAGACCCTGTGATTATTATATAATGCCCTTCTTCATCTCTTGTTACAGCCTTTAATTTAAATTCTAGTTTGTCTGATATAAGTATGGCTACTCCAGCTTTCTTTTGATTTCCAGTGGCATGATAAATAGTTCTCCATCCCCTCACTCTCAATCTGAAGGTGTCCTCAGGTCTAAAATGAGTCTCTTGTAGACAGCAAATGGATGGGTCTTGTTTTTTTTATCCATTCTGATACCCTATGTCTTTTGGTTGGCACATTTAGTCCACTTACATTCAGTGTTATTATAGAAAGATATGGGTTTAGAGTCATTGTGATGTCCATAGGTTTCATGCTTGTAGTGATGTCTCTGGTACTTTGTCTCACAGGATCCCCCTTAGGATCTCTTTTAGGGCTGGTTTAGTGGTGACGAATTCCTTCAGTTTTTATTTGTTTGGGAAGACCTTTATCTCCCCTTCTATTCTAAATGACAGACTTGCTGGATAAAGGATTCTCGGCTGCATATTTTTTCTGTTCATCACATTGAAGATCTCCTGCCATTCCTTTCTGGCCTGCCAAGTTTCAGTAGAGAGATCGGTCACGTGTCTTATAGGTCTCCCTTTATATGTTAGAGCACGTTTATCCCTAGCTGCTTTCAGAATTTTCTCTTTATCCTTGTGTTTTGCCAGTTTCACTATGATATGTCGTGCAGAAGATCGATTCAAGTTACGTCCGAAGGGAGCTCTCTGTGCCTCTTGGATTTCAATGCCTTTTTCCTTCCCCAGTTCAGGGAAGTTCTCAGCTATGATTTCTTCAAGTACCCCTTCAGCACCTTTCCCTCTCTCTTCCTCCTCTGGAATACCAATTACGTGTAGATTATTTCTCTTTAGTGCATCACTTAGTTCTCTAATTTTCCCCTCATACTCCTGGATTTTTTTAATCTTTTTCTCAGCTTCTTCTTTTTCCATAATTTTATCTTCTAGTTCACCTATTCTCCTTCTGCCTCTTCAATCTGAGCCGTAGTTGTCTCCATTTTATTTTGCAGCTCATTAATAGCATTTTTAGCTCCTCCTGGCTGTTCCTTAGTCCCTTGATCTCTGTAGCAATAGATTCTCTGCTGTCCTCTATACTGTTTTCAAGCCCAGCGATTAATTTTATGACTATTATTCTAAATTCACTTTCTGTTATATTATTTAAATCCTTTTTGATCAGCTGTTGTTATTTCCTGGAGATTCTTTTGAGGGGAATTCTTCCATTTGGTCATGTTGGATAGTCCCTGGAGTGGTGCGGACCTGCAGGGCACTTCCCCTGTGCTGTGGTGTATAACTGGAGTTGGTGGGCGGGGCCGCAGTCAGTCCTGATGTCTGCCCCCAGCCCACCGCTGGGGCCACAGTCAGACTGGTGTGTGCCTTCTCTTCCCCTCTCCTAGGGGCGGGATTCACTGTGGGGTGGCGTGGCCTGTCTGGGCTACTTGCACATTGCCAGGCTTGTGATGCTGGGGATCTGGCGTGTTAGCTGGGGTGGATCGGCAAGGTGCACCGGGGCGGGCAGGGCAGGCTCAGCTCGCTTTTCCTTTGGAGATCCGATTTGGGAGGGGCCCTGCGGCAGTGGGAGGGAGTCAGACCTGCCACCAGAGGGATGGATCCGCAGAAGCACAGCTTTGGGTGTTTGCACGGTACAAGCAAGTTCCCTGACAAGAACCAGTTCCCTTTGGGATTTTGGCTGGGGATGGGCGAGGGAGATGGCGCTGGCGAGCGCCTTTGTTCCCGGCCAAGCTGAGCTCTGTCATCAAGGGCTCAACAACTCTCCCTCCCGTTGTCCTCCAGCCCTCCCGTTCTCCGAGTAGATCCGTTAACTTATAACCTTCCAGATGTTAAGTCCTGCTTGCTGTTGGAACACACTCCGTCCAGCCCCTCCGCTTTTGCAAGCCAGACTCAGGGGCTCTGCTTGGCCGGTGGGCTGCTCTGGCTCCTTCCTGCCAGTCCATGTAGCGTGCACCGCCTCACCGCCCTTCCTACCCTCTTCCATGGGCCTCTCATCTGCGCTTGGCTCCGGAGACTCTGTTCTGCTCATCTTCTGGTGATTTTCTGGGTTATTTAGGCAGGTGTGGGTGGAATCTAAGTGACCCGCAGGACACGATGAGCTCAGCGTCCTCCTCCGCTGCCATCTTCTCCGGAAGCCAATACTAGCTATTTTTAAAATGCAAGTTTGATTTTGTTTCTCCCCTCTGTAACATCTTTCAGTGACTCTTCCATACCTTTCAACACCGAGTTCAAACTCCTTTGTTTAGCTCATGAAGTCATTTATAGTCAGAATCTGTTTTCTTTCATGCCTCAAGTATTCTGTGCTGCTGTCACATAACTCCACTCAAGATCTTAAAATCTATCATGCTTTTTAAGACCAGCTTTTCTCTATATGTAGAATCTTCTTTCTTGTTTTTTGCCGTATAACTAACTCTTACTAGTCTTTACAAATTATGACCAAAATCATCTCCTCCAGGAAGCCTTCCCTGACTCCTAGTCTTAAGAGTCTTATCCAGTGAAGTCTCACAGCACGAATGTTAGCCACAATTATGACATCACCACACAGTGGGGTTAAGTTTATTTGTTTGCTTCAATCACGCAAAGTAATCTAGAAGTTGTGCCTAATATCTAGCACAGCAACTGGCACATGGTAGGTACCCAATAATCAATTTTGAATTTATGAATGGATATTGAAATGAGATTGCAGACATAACCCACTTGTGTGAATATATAATGTGTGGGATGTGAGATCATGATTATGGTGATGGTGAAGATGGTGGTGGTGATGGCGGTGGTCATGGCAGCGGTGGCAAAAGAGATAGGAAAAGGAGAGAAGAACTGGGATGTCCCTCAGCCCTTCTGCTCCTAAGCCTAACAAAAAGATACATCTATACCTGTTAAGGACATGAAACCTGCCACTGCATTTGTCCAAATTCTTTGATCCCAGAGCTGATGTGATTGATTCTCTTACTTTCTATGAGTTCATCAGAGATGGTATTAGTGAATCCTGAACAGTTTAGCTCCCTAAGCTTTCAGCAGTGAGGTTGTAACAATTATATGCTTGAGCCACTAGATGGCACTGAGACTTTATTCTATCTTTGGGCGTAGTTCACTAAATCCCTCCTGGAGCTTTCATCCATGTAAGGCTTGAAGGAACCATCCTGAAGCATCTTTCCAGATCCACTTCCTTTACTCCTGATACCCTTCCTGTAGCCTCCTAAAATCAGCTCCTTGGTCCCTGGAACCCCTACAGCTGCACAGTTCTGTCTTCCTCTCTCTGTGATCCATGCAACACTTTATTCATTTGTATATATCTCTTCCTCAGGTAGAAACATTTCAGTATCAGGCCTGAGCCACACTGAATTCCTACTTCTTCTCTTTTGGATTCTTTCCACGGAACTTCAAACATTCTGGAGTCTCCCCACCTTGAGAAGACCCTCCTTGAATCATGTATCCCTCTCTAGGTATTGCCCTGTACCCATCTTCCCCTAATTCAGAACCTCTGTTCTGAGCTTGACCTATATATCCCAACTATCTACTTGACTTTGACTTCACACTGGTATCTAAACTTTACTCATCCAAACTTGGATTTCATCCCCAAAACTCTTCCTTTCCAGTGTTCCCCATCTCAGCAAATGGAAACTCCATCCACTCTCTGCTCCAACTAGAAATATGTGTTCATTCTTCACCTCTCTCTTCTACCCACACCCATTCCCCATACAATCCATTACCAAGTCCTGGCCATTTGACTTCTTAAGTATGGGTAGAACCATCCACACTGCTCCAATTCACTGCCACCACCTCAGCCCAAGCACATCACTCTCACTTGGGTTATAACAATTGCCTTCCCTGCCTATTTCCACTCTGGAACTGCTTCCATCAATTATAAGCCAGAAAGACATTTTAAAAGTATGAACATATCCATGTCACTGCTTTGCTTAACAACTCACAGCCCACCTGTCATTGGTAGGTAAGTTCAGAGTTCTTGCACTGACAAGATTTTATTTGGTCTGGCTTCTGCCTACCTCTTCATATCATCCCTCCCTCACTCTACAGTCTCCTTCCTTTACTGGAATGACATCAAGTTCCTTCCCATCCAAACCTTCATACCCATCCTTCTTGGACGACTCCATCCCCTTCCCCCTCACCCTGGAGTTGAGCCTGGATAACTCCTACCTGCCTATAAGGCTCAGTTTCAATGCTGCTTTCTCAGGGAGGCCTTCCTGGTCTTTCCAGTGACCCTGCTCTCCCTGCACACCCTCCAGGTAAGATAAGGTCTTCCTGTGATGATCTCAGGGTGTATTGTGCAGTTTCTGTTTAATAGTTATCACAACTATCACAACTATAGTTATATTTTAGTGTGTGTATTTAATATTTGCCTCACATTAGATTATCTCACTAATCTTTGTGATCTCAGGACCTGACACAGTCCTTGGTTCATATAAGTCATTCAACAAATGTTGTCAAGTAAATAAATGACCTTCAGAAGCAATCCCATGCTGCTTTCTAGTCACACAGTACATGAATACATTCTAAGACGACCTGAAGAAAGCTAGATGTGGTCTATAACTTCTATAGGTCCCAGAATGGAGGGAGTGTGATCTCCCTTCATAAGGAACTGCATTTTTCAACTCCTACATGGCAAAGATCTTCTCTCCAAAGAATAAAAGACCATCTCTTTATTTGTCGTTTTCTTGGAGCTCAATCCAGTCAGTAGGACAGAATGGGTTTTCAAAGCAAAAATGAATTACATTTTTAAAAAGTGATTAGGTGATATTTATAAAAGTTTGCAAATTTATAGCTGTTTTGGCCCATCAAATCCACATTGTAAAACCTACTGTGCAGGAATTAAAAGCACAATATTTATATTTGTATAAAACTAGTTTCTTTATTTAACATACTTCAAGGGACAAAAAACTAACAAACACTAGTATGGCCACCAATAAACAAATTTAAAGAAATGTTTACACCCAATATTAACAAATATTATACATCTATGAAAAAGAATAAAACATTATATATGATGATAGCCCTAATATATTATCAAATATGTAGAAATTAAGAGGTAAAGCATAGTCAATACCAAGAAACGCAAACTGTTGCCACCATTTGTTATTTTTAAACAGAGTTTAGTCAGGCAGCGACCAAATAGCACATAGCTTCTCAGCACAGTCAGAATATATGTGAATCCACCTTTCTTCGCCACAATTTCATCAAAGCTCTTTTCATCTCACTGTTTCTCAAGCTGTAGATCAGTGGATTCAACAGAGGTGTAAGAAGTGAGTAAGACAATGACATCACCTTCTTGGTTTCTGGGGAATAGCCAGATTTGGGTTGCAAATAAGTCATACTTGCTGTGCCATAGAAGAGGGTCACAGACGTGAGATGGGAGGCACAGGTGGAAAAGGCCTTTTGCCTCCCAGTGGCCGATGGCATCTTCAGGATGGCAAAGAGAATCCGAACATAAGACAAGAGGATCAACACGAAAGGAACCATGATAATCAAAACAGTGCCAGTGAACGCATAGATTTCAAACAGAAAGGTGTCTGCGCATGCAAGTTCTAGCACTGCTGGGGTTTCACAAGAGATGTGATTGATTTCATTGGGGCCACAGAAGGGAAAACTGAAAACCCATGTGGTCTGCACAGTACCTAACATAAAACCTAAGAGCCATGAAATTATAAGTAATTTCATGAAAACCCTTTTGTTCATAATCATTGGGTAGCTCAGAGGATGGCAGATTGCAGCAAATCGGTCATAAGCCATCGCCCCTAGGAGAAAACATTCAGTCCCACCAAAAAAAAGAATAAAATACATCTGTGCAAAACAGCTCACAAATGAAATTGACGTTTTCTCAGTGGAGAGGACCACCAGCATTTCAGGCATAATGACTGCATTGAAATTCACATCCACCACAGACAGGTTCTGCAGGAACAGGTACATGGGAACGTGAAGGCTCTGTTCCAGGGAGATGATGACTATAATGATGGCATTTCCCATCAGAGTCCCAAGGTAAACAACCAAGAAAACCCCAAAGAGCTGCTCTTGGAGTTCAGGAAAGTTAGAAAAGCCCAAGAGGATGAATTCAACCACAGAGCTTTGATTTTGCCTTTTCATTTCAGTGGTGGAGAGTATATTATTTTGATGGACATATGTATAAAAATTATGAAGTCACGGTCCAAAAGTTAAGAATCTGTGTCTGAAATTCACCCCAGATACTCTTGACAGAAGACATAAAAAGGAACACATCCTGACTAAATTCAGTTTGGCAATTTTGGAAATGGCCAATTACTTGGATTAATAAGCTTTTAAAATAAAAAGGAGGAAGTGAAGAGTACTGGCTCACAAGTCTTGTCTGAAAAGCAAAACATAGTATCAAAATGTTTTTGCAACTTAATATAATTTGATTTTAAACATAGCCTTAAAACAAACATAGATATTTTATAACCGAGGTTCCATTCCCATCACATTGCTATCACTATCACCTCTTGTTCTCAATTTTATATAAATAGGTATTTTTAAAACTACAAAAAATAAAGTATTAAAAAGTATACAAAGGGGAAAGTTACACAACAAATTTTAAAACAGCCTAATGAATCAGTGTTATAGCACAGTTGATTAACATTTATTATAAATATTCATCATGTTCAAAATACCTGTATGAAACTTGGTTAAATATGAAAACTCTGCAGGAACCTACAAATGGGTTTCTAGTTAGATGTATCTATCTTAGATGATCTGTAAATAGGGTGTATTGCCTTCAGGCTTATTGATTTTTGTAAAGGCTGTCATGGCCAATTACATTGAGATTGGCCTACATGGGAAATTTTAAGGGCCAGTTCTCTATGGCTAATCCTTGTGACCATGATAGTGAAGAATCATCCAATTTTGATCATTCTAAATCTGTGATTTGAACATTTACTCTCTGTCTCTCTCTGTCTTTCCTCTCTCTCCTTTTATCCTTCTCACGAGTTAATGTAATCATTAATTATTCAACAAACACTGATTGAGCACCTACCGTTTTCTAGGTTAGGAATCTCAAGGACACAATGGATTCCTCGTCTCAATAGAGAGCTGGAAACGCTATGTAAAATAGCATTCCACTGTTACGTCAGTACTCCAATATTATGTCTTGTTCTGTGTTTCTCCATTATCATTATCTCCATTTCTCCATTATCATTACCAGCAGACATTGTATCTATATATTAACAGGGCAGATATGATTTACACATATACACAAGTATAAATTACATATTTATAATATTTATAGATTATACATGTGTAAAATCTAACTCCATCTCTAAAATCTAAACTCCAGGAATACAAAACTTTGATTTTTTTCTATGCTATTTTCCCAATGTCTACAATAGCCCATACCCAATAAATGATACTAAACCAACATTTTATGAATAATGGAATTAAAAAATGAGGAAATCCAATATATATGTAAGGAATCCAATGTTGAAAAGAGTGAAACCAAAAACAACACAGTTAGGAAGCAGAGGTAAAAACAAGGGGGCTATTAGACATTTCTGTGAGGGATCCAACTCTTCTGAATGGAGAAAGGGGGTGAACAACTACAACCATAGCATGTCACCAGTAGAAGGTACAGTAGGTAGAAGAAGGAAGGCATAAGGAGGAGGGAGGACTCATTCAAGTCAAGAGTATTGGATGACATCCTAGCATTACAATGGAGGCCTACTGGCCTTTGTGTGATGTTTTGAAAACCAGGAGATATACACTGTGGGAGATGAAGAACCCAGGAGAACAGAAGGATGCAGCAAGCTAAAGACATTTCATGGAGTCTTGAGAAAAGACCAGTAGGATATTAAGAGTAGGATATTCGTGGAAAGCAAGTTGATTTATTTATGAATTTGGCAATATCATTCATTAAAATCACATGTCCATATTAACTATGCTGATTATAGTTTGCATTTTGAAAAGTCACCAGAAATTAGTAAAATATGGTCACAGGATCAAACACTTAAAACCCATTTCTAATGAGAAAAACAGTAATGTGTATTAAGGTCCAAATATTTAAAGTGGTAGGTTTTGAAAATTGGAAAACTTAAAGCATAATGTAAATAAAATAGAAAAACTTTGTAGGACTGATTGTAAGCATCTGATGAGGGCAAAAAATGTTCACAACTGGTAACAGATCACTGACTACAGTGGCTGCACCTTTTCTCTGTAACTTAGAGACCCTGATGCTGTCTTGGAGAATTCCTGAAAAGAAATATTTAGCCAGAGCACTGCCTAAATAGGCTTCAAACTTTCAGATGAAAAGGTAGGAGTTGCACTTATTTACCAAGTTCCCTTCCAGTTGCAAAATTCTAACATCTGATGATTAGTGTGTGCAAAGTCTTTATACCCCTAATTATTGCCCAAACTTTTCTCTGCAAAGAAGGGAAAGAGAAATCAACCAGCTTCAAAACCAAGGAGTCCATGGAGTCAAATGTGTCAGCTCTGTCTAGTGACCCCTGAGCACAGAGACATCACTTCAACAGCATCTCCAATGATCCACTGGAGAGGAAGTATACATGGGAAACCCACAAACACATACACACAGCCGGATCCTCCCTTTCTTACCTACTGACTCTGTCTCTTTAAATTTCTAAATACTTTATCTGAAGTTTAAACTCCACTCAAAAGCCACCTTCTGAATACAGTTCAGTGCTTCAGGGCACTGATTCTAGAACTATATATGACATTGAATCATATGCCCTGTAGAATCCTTCCCTGGAGAACATGGAATCACTTCATAAACACTTTCTCATATTTTGGCATGATGACTAAAGAGGCTGGACCTTGGCCCCACAGGTGAGAAACCTCAAGAGCACACACCTGGAGCACCACTCCTTCATAGTCCTTTGGGGAATAAATGCCTCTTCACACAAGAGACACAGTTCACCACTGCATCTCCAATAGCAGGTGAAAAGAGAGTTGACTAAAGGTCGTAAATGGGGAAAGGAGAGATGAGTGGTATGACAGTGTGAGCAAAGGCAGGTGAGCTAGAGGTGGATGATGATTGGATGGAAGGCACAGTTTGGGCAATGGTGGGAAACTAGCTATGGCAAGTACATTGAAGCCCAGGGGTAGAAAACTGATTGCTTACTCCTAGCATCGAAGAACTTTTGATCATTTGTAGTAGAAATATATAGCCACTGAAAATGTTTGACAAAGTGTCATTACAATTGATTTCATCAAAAGAGCTTTTAAAGTATGAGTCAGGAGTACTGGACTAGCTTGTATGATTTGAACAAATCATGTAACTTAACTACTTCTCTAACTTTCTCTGTAAAATAAACATAATGCAGTTAATCTCACTGAGTATATGTGAAAATCAAGGGACTCAGGGATCCATCTACACTAGCTTGAACAATCAAGGAGACCATTTGGCTCAGTCCCCACAGAGTGAAGACATGAATCACTCTGAAGACTTGGATCAGTCCTGAACTAGACAGACGATGAGGCTGAATGCAGGTTACCTTTTTCTCTTTATCACTGCATGATTCTGGAGCAGCTTCCGTTCTCAAGGAAGCTCACCTCCCCTGGCAGCAATAAGGCTGCCAACAACACTTAGAGATTCATTGTGTCTACTCTGTGTCCATGGGAAATATATCCCTTATCCTGACAAAAAGGGCTTTGCATTCCCACATTCCATCCAGGAATGTCATTCACCCTCCTGGAATGACACCCCAGGCATGAAGCATTCACATGCACCAGGCTTGGGAATTCTGCCTAAGATGTATTCTCCCTGATTCTTAACCCATGTCCCTTGGGCACTTGTGTCACACATGCTCTGTTTCTTGATGTCAGTGGTGATAACACAGGTGATATGCAGTTTGGGAGAGGTCAAGATGTAGAGTCAGGATTTGTGCACTTCCTACATGTAGATTGGATGCCAATGAAATGTGTACAAGTATGTCAGATACATGCAAAAAGAGATAAAAAGGAAGTAATATTAATGTCAAACTATAATTTTATAGCCAATAGTACTAAATAGAAGAACAGCCAAAATGTAGAGAAATTAACCATTTCTCAAAACACCATCCTCAAAGATTGGCAGACAGAATAGACCATACAGACATAAAAATGAGAAGGTTATAATAATAAAAAGGTTGATTTAACAGATGGCAATGAGAGAGTAAATATAAGAGAGAAACAACATTTTTTATGTTGCTAACTTTATGTTTTCCTCCCAAAATATGTATATGATATTTACAAAGAGTCATCATATACCTGTCAGAATGAAAATATAAATAAATACAAAATAGTTGGCATTTGTACACATGACATACTCATACACCAAAACAGCAGAACAACAGCCAAATGTAGAAAAGAAAACTAAAGCCTTGGAAATTTCAAAACACCCTGAAAGTATCTCTTTAGCTAACAGGATGTTGGAAATGAAATTCAGGCCACTAAGATAGCATTTGCAAATGAACTTATCACATTTTCATTCATCGGTGTGTCCAGAACTATGCTCCTGGTCTTCCCCTAAACCTGCTCCGCACTCAGCATTCCTCATCTCAGGGAACGGCAGCTCAAAGCTTCTAGTTCCACAGGCTGAAAATCAAGGAGTCATTTGTCCTCCAAACCCATGTCAACGCCATAACCTATCTGTGGCTCTGTCTTCAAAACACAGCATATCCATTGTGAGCATTTTCTCTTACTTTGAGCTAATACCCTGGTCCAAGCTACTTTTGCCTCTCAATCGGATAAGAGCCATGGCCTTTCAACTTCTCCTTCCTGCCTTGCCTCTGCTCAAAACCCTCCAACAGCACTCTGTCCCCTTTGGTTAGAAGCCAAACCCATGGATTAACGATCTCCTCCCCCATTATTCTGTGAGCCAGCTCCATTGCATCCCCTTGTCCCCTCTCACTCAGCCATTCTAGACTGCTTGCTGGTCCTCGATTCCAACAGCTATGTTCTCATCTCATAGCTATTGCCTTTGCTTTGCCCTGCACACGGACTCTGACTCACCAAAAGACTAACTCCCTTATGCCTCTTTGCTCCAGGGACAGCTTCTCCAGGACATCTTCCTAAGTCAACATATGCAACAATCAACTCCAGCCCCACCCTACTGTCCTGATTCATTTTTCTCCACAGCATTCCTCAGCACAGATACATCTACATCAGAAGGACACGGGAAGGTTAAGAACAAAAAGTTGGAGAAAGATCTTCCAAAATGCTAACCAAGAGAAATTTAGATAACTACATCATTATCAGAGCGAGAAACATTACTAGGGATGAAGAGAGTCACACTTCGTAATGAGAAAATGTTCAACCCCCCAAGAAGATAGAACAATTCTAAATCTGTGATAAACAATAATATGGCTGCAAACATAACAAGCAAATATGGACAGATACACAAGGGAACCTAAAGCACTATCACTCATAGCAGGAGACTGCAGCATGCCTCTTTACGTAATTGATAGAAGAAATAAATAAAAATCCATAAGGACAAAGAAAATATTCACCATACAACTTACTCTAGCACACATAGAGAACTGGGTATCCAACACTGGGAAGAAAGCACATCGTCTTCAATCACATGCAGGACGTGTTCAAATACCTGACAATAAACTGGGCCACAAAGAAATTATCCACAACTGTTAAAGGATTTGCACCATACAGGATGTTGTGCGACCACAATGCTATTGCCAGGGCGTCTATAATTGAACATAACTGGGAAATAGCAACCTGTTTAAACTTGAGGATTACTTTTGTAAATAACATCTGAAACACAATGAATAGGCAAGAAAATTAGAAAGTATTCTGCAGAAAATAATAGTGAAGCACAGAAGGCATCCACTGCACAAAAGTAGGCATGAAAAATGATGAATTAAGTGTGCACTTCCAGGTGTTAGATAAAAACAACAAAACATAGGAAAGAGATAGTGAAGATCATTCATGAAGAAGCATCTCTTAGTGAAATGGAAAGTCAGCACGCATAGAGAGAGGATCAAAAAAGCCAAGCCAAACACAGTTCAAAGTCCAGTAAATCATAAACCTGTGGTTGGATTAATAAAAGATAGAAAAGAAATATAACCATCATCAGGAACTTTAAAACTGGGCATCACCACTGAACGTGCACACATTATGAAAAATATTGTGCCATAAATTTGAAGGGTAGATCCTACGAATGCTCAGAGATATAGAACTTACCAAATTGCAACTAGAACAGAAAATTTACGTCCAAAAACTATTCAAGATATGAAATTGGTAATTAAAGCCTTACAGAACAGGAAACCCCATGCTTAATAAATGTGTTCATAAATGTTACCAAACATTGAAGGAAGAAATAAATTCAATCCTCCATAAATCTATCAGAAAATTAAAAAGGGGGTAAAGTTCCCAACTACTTTTGGAGGTAGCATAACTGCAATATCAAAACAGAACAAGGACAGTGCACAACTGGAAAATTTGCAGGCTAATCTTCATGAGTGTGGATACAGAAATCCTAAAAGAGAATTAGTGGAATGTATATTAAAAAGGTAATACATTGTGACCAAGTTCATTTAGTCCCAGAAATGCAAAGTTGGTTAAATATAGGAAAACCAATCAACTAATTCACCACATTAATGGATAAATGGAGAAAAGTCTCCTAATCATTATGATTGATACAGAAAAGTTATTGAAAAACTGAACATTTTTCTCCACATCCTCTCCAACACTTACTATATCTTACCTTTTTGATACTAACCATTCTCACAGTTGTGAGATGATATCTCATTGTGGTTTTCATTTGCATTTCCCTAATGATGAGTGATGTTGAGCATCTTTTCATGTGTCTGTTGGCCATCTGTACATCTTCTTTGGAAAAATGTCTATGTCTTCTGCCCATTTTTAATTGGATTCTTATTTTTTTTTTGGTGTTGAGTGAGTTGTATACGTTCTTTAAATATTTTATATACTAACCGTTTATTGGATATGTCATTTGCAAATATCTTCTCGCATTTAGTAGGTTGCCTTTTAGTTTTGTTGACTGTTGGCTGTGCAGACACTTGTTATTTTTATATAGTTCCAATAGTTTATTTTTGCTTTTGTTTCCCTTGCCTCAGGAGACATATCTAGACAAATGTTGCTACAGCCAATGTCAGAGTAATTACTGCCTGTGTTCTCTTGTAAAATTTTTAAGGTTTCAGGGCTCACATTTAGGTCTTTAATCCATTTTCAGTTTACTTTTTTGTATGGTGTAAAAAGTGGTCCAATTTGATTCTTTTGCATGTAGCTGACCAGTTTTCCCAACACCATTTGAAGAAACTGTCTTTTTCTTATTGCATACTTTTTGCCTCCTTTGTAAAAAATTGATTGACCATATAATCATGGGTTTATTTCTGGGTTCTCTACTCTGTTCAATGGATCTGTGTATCTGTTTTCATGCCAATACCATACTCTTTTGTTTACTACAACTTTGTGGTATATCTTGAAATCTGGGATTGTGATGCCCCAGCTTTTTTCCTCTTTTTAAGATTGCTTTGTCTATTTGGGGTCTTTTGTGGTTTCTAATTTTAGGGATTAATTATTAAAATTAGTTCCTAATTTTAGGAATCCTAATTTTAGGATTATTTGTTCTAGTTCTGTGAAAAATGCTGCTGGTATTTTTGTAGGCATTGCATTAAATGTGTAGACTGCTTTGGGTAGTATAGACCTTTTAACAATATTTGTTCTTCCAATCCATGAGCATAGAACGTCTTTCCATTTCTTTGTGTCCTCTTCCATTTCTTTCATCAGTGTTTTATAGTTTTCAGAGTGCAGGCCTTTCGTCTCCTTGGTTAACTTTATTCCTAAGCATTTAATCATTTTTGGTGCAGTTGTAAATGGGATTGTTTTCTTAGTTTCTCTTTCTACTACTTCACTACTAGTGCATAAGAATGTAACAGATTTCTGTATTTTGGTTTTGCATCCTGCAACCTTACTGTATTTATTTATCAGTTCTAGTAGTAGATCTAAAAGACTATTGAAGAAATCATTCAAGGGGCTCCTGTGTGGTTCAGTCAGTTAAGCATCTGACTTTGGCTCAGGTCATGATCTCACAGTTTGTGAGTTTGAGCCCCACTTTGGGATCTGTACTGACAGCTCAGAGCCTGGAGCCTGCTTCAGATTCTGTATCTCCCTCTCTCTCTGCCCCTCCCCCTCCCCCCTCTCTCTTCTCCCTTCTCTCTCTGTCAAAAATAAATAAACACTTAAAAAATTCAAAAAAATCATTCAAGGAGCACCTGGGTGGCTCAGTTGGTTAAGTGTCAGACTTTTTTTTTTTTAATGTTTATTTACTCTTGAGAGAGAGAGAGGGACAGAGGCGCAAGAGGGGAAGGGCAGAGAGAGGGGGAGACACAGAATCTGAAGCAGGCTCCGAGCTGTCAGCACAGAGCCCAACATGGGGCTCGAACTCATGGACTGTGAGATCATGACCCAAGCTAAAGTCGGACACTCAACTGACTGAGCCACCCAGGTGGCCAAGTGTCAGACTCTTGATCTCAGCTCATGTTTGCTCTCAGTGTCATGAGTTCCTGGTTCCGTGCTGTCAGTGAAGCCTGAAAGGAAAGAAAGAACGAAAGAAAGAACGAAAGAACGAATGAACGAAAGAAAGAAAGAAAGAAAGAAAGGGAGAGAGAGAGAGAGGGAGGGAGGATGGAAGGAAGAGAAAGAAAAGAGAAAGGGGGGGAGAGAAGAGAAGAGAGAAAAATCATTCAAGGAACAGAGATGTGAATAGTATCTAGCTCATATAGTTGTTGTGAGTATTCAATGAGAGAAGAGTATCCGGCATTTGACACAATGCCTGACACACAAGACCTTCAGCTTGCGATCCTTTTGTTGTTGTCTTCTGTAACTACTATTACTGTTATTGTAGCTGATCCTCACAGTATCTCAAATGGTATTATTACTATCCTCATGCTTTTATGATGAAGAAGCTAATGTTCAGAAAGGAGAAGTAACTGGCAAAACATGGAAGATGGCAGAGCCAGTGTTTGAGACCAGGGTTTTGTTTTTGTTTTTTTTAACATTTATTTATTTTTGAGACAGAGAGAGACAGAGCATGAACGGGGGAGGGTCAGAGAGAGGGAGACACAGAATCTGAAACAGGCTCCAGGCTCTGAGCTGTCAGCACAGAGCCCGACGCGGGGCTTGAACTCACTGACCGCGAGATCATGACCTGAGCCAAAGTCGGCTGCTTAACCGACTGAACCCCCCAGGCGCCCCCCAGGGTTTTTTTTTTTAACTCTTGCTGTGTGTTCCTGGTGTTTCCTCTTAAACCACGCTATCCCTTCAATCATATTCACACATACGTAATTAGCAAAGATGAGAAATGTATACTTAATCTATGTTTGTGTTTTCTAGCTCATTAAACATTCTACTATATCCTTCAAACATGCTTTTTACAAGCATATAACAGCGGTATAGGTTCTTTTGTTTTATCTGCTTTTGTTGCCAGCCAAATCCATAGTAAGTAATATCTATTTCCACATGGTTTTGCCTTGGTATATCGCTGGCAATTTATACTTTCCCTCTTGCAATTTAAACTATACATCAAACGTTTAGACACATTGCAGCGGATATGGAAATGTGCTGCTCAGATCCCTCTCCAAGAATAGACTCACAGCCCAGGTGAATGCAGAGGTGGTGATTGACTGATACTTGCCCCTTCATGGTCAAACTCAGCTTCCAAGCCAAACCACACTCTTCTGGGAAAGGCCCCTGGTCAACAACTGAGCATGGGTCTTATTAATTCTGATGCACGCAGGATGCCTCTAATGGACAATCCAGAGCTCCCTGTTGGGTGTGCAGAAGACTTTTCCAGTCCTGGTTGGCAGTCAAAGGGCTTATCCGGCACAATCTTGTTTCAGCCCTTTATCTTTCCCAGGTACTTTCCTTCCCTGGGGAGACCCCATCTCAGTGTCTGCTTGTCAGAGAACCCAACCAGCACAGATGGTACTTAAAGAGTCAGTGAGGGGCGCCTGGGTGGCGCAGTCGGTTAAGCGTCCGACTTCAGCCAGGTCACGATCTCGCGGTCCATGAGTTCGAGCCCCGCGTCAGGCTCTGGGCTGATGGCTCAGAGCCTGGAGCCTGTTTCCGATTCTGTGTCTCCCTCTCTCTCTGCCCCTCCCCCGTTCATGCTCTGTCTCTCTCTGTCCCAAAAATAAATAAACGTTGAAAAAAAAAATTAAAAAAAAAAAAAGAGTCAGTGAAAGCAGACAGTAAAATAAGGTTTGGAGACTGGCTCTTTACCACCTGGCTGGACTATAGATCCCATCCCTTCTGTTATGTGGAGTGTAGACATCTCCCAGCACAACAGGAAATTCAGTGATAAAAACTTTCAGAAATGATAACCTGGAATTATATAACTATGGAGGGAAATGTACTGGCTGGTGCAATGATTGAGGCACTGAAATGTAGGAGGGGATGGGAGATAATACATCAAAAGACAACAGAATTTTATAGTTGTTATAAAATTTCTTTGACCCCCACAGGTAGATTACAAAAAAGCTGAGTGTGGTGAACAAACCATTGAAAACTAAGTGGGAGAGCTTTAGGGAAGGCGGGCAGGTGGAATTCTTCAGAGGTCATCAAGATGGCCTGATCAGTTTGAATGAAAAAGCACACATCAGATTTTATGCTATGAAGATGAACTTCTTTGAGTTGTTGTCTTGCACTTTATCTTACTA
Organism: Lynx rufus; assembly: GCF_022079265.1. Classification (NCBI taxonomy): domain Eukaryota; kingdom Metazoa; phylum Chordata; class Mammalia; order Carnivora; family Felidae; genus Lynx; species Lynx rufus. Next base: position 64,952,686 of record NW_025814897.1, read on the forward strand.
AGCTAAGGACATCTCTACATCCCCACCATGTGTCACTTTACAAACATTTCTGTTTAGCTTAGAAACTGGGTGCAAGTTCCTACTAGGAATAAAAAAAAAAATCCCACTCTGCTGCATAAAAGAAAATTTAGATAAAAGGCCATGAAGAAAGGACAGGGTTTTCAGAGGGAGAAAAAAATTAAGGACAGTTGGGACATGGGAGAAGTAAGGAAGGCCACCATAAGGAAAGGGAGGTCTGCAGGAAGATTAAGAATTAGTTGAAAAGTGGAGTGAGAAACATATCAGATGGAGACAAAGGCATGTTTCGACAATTTCAGCTCAGAGTGGGATCATGACACCAAAAAATGGAAAGCAGACCTTGCACCAGGAATGTAGGTGAGTGAATGAGTGTGGAAAAGGCAGAGTGCAGCATGAATGAGTAGAAAGCATAGGCAGAAAGTACCTGGGTGGCTCAACTGGTTAAGTGGCTGACTCCTGATATCTGCTCAGGTCATGATCCCACAGTTTGTGAGATTGAATCCTGTGTCAGGCTCTGTGCTGACAGCTCAGGGCCTGCTTAGGATTCTTTCTCTGCATGCCCCCTGCTTGTGCAGTCTCTGTCTCTCAGTCTCTCTGTCTCTCTCTCAAAATAAATTAATAAACTTTAAAAAAAGAAAAAAGAAAGAAAGCATAGGCAGGCCCAGTTAAGCTGGGCTCCACACACCACACTAAAGGCTTTTTTATCCTGAATACATAGAAACACATTGAAACGTTTTCAACAAGGAGAGACATCATAAGATTTACACTTTATTTTTTTAATGTTTATTTATTTTTGAGAGAGAGAGCTTGTGTGTGAGATAGTGGAGGAGACACAGAGAGAGAGGAAGACAGAGTATCTGAAGCTATGTCTGAGCTGTCGGCACAGAGCCTGATGTGGGACTCAAATTCACAAACCATGAGATCATGACCTGAGCCAAAGTCGAGTGCTTAACTGACTGAGCCACCCAGGCACCCCAAGATTTATATTTTAAAGTTCCACTTTTTTCCTATTCATGTTGATTGTGGTTGACACCAGGAAAGCATGATTTCAAGGGTCAGTCCTACCAGCTGCCATGAGATTGAAGCTGGTACTGCCGAAGCGACTGCCATTTGGAGTAGAGTTGCAACAAGGTCCTTTTGGACTGGCTATTTTTGTCAAAACCAAATAGAGAATTGGCACGACTCTGAGACATCATCATATTATTCAATCAAACCTTGACCTTGCCAGTTCAACTCCTGTTTTTCACCTGGGATGAAGACATAAGTGTGGTGTGGCTTTCATGATATCTCAGAGTCAGTGATCTTCCAATAAGCTGTGAACTCCTTCAGAGCAGAGACCGTATAAACCCAGGGCAGCCCCATAAATGGTCACCTCTAACAAAAACTTATTGAATGAATGAATGAATGAATGAACAAAGGAAACAACAAAAAGTAAAAAGTGAATATTTGGCTTAGGAATTAGGCTTCCAGAGACTTTTTTTTTTTTTTCCTGAACGGCCTTATTTAGTCGCTCCCCCTCAGGACTATGAGAAGGAAATTTCAGGACAAACTCTAATGAAAAAATTTCCAAGTGCATGTTTAGTGCTCTACTGAAAAGATTATAAACATTCAAATAGCATTCAAACTGCTTTCAACCATTTGATGGTTGAAATTTCTTTTTGTGAAAATCCAATCTGTTTTGCATCTCTACTTCTTATTTCTGACAGAGGCAATATTTACTAAAAATTTGCTTTTCCCACAGCTGAATGGCAATGGGAATAGTGTTTTCCCCTTTATTACCATCCCTCAAACAGAAACTAACGCAATAGGAGCTGATATAGAAGTGATATCGTTTCAATAAAGGGGTCCCTCTATTTATGACTAACAACATTAGAATAGCAAGTAACTGTCAAATGTTACAAGATGAGAAATTGTTCTGGGGAAGATCAAACAGTTAGTGATTTGACTCACAACCATAGAAAATATGCCAAATAGTTTATCATTTAGTTTCCCACAATAAAAGAAATGAATCATCCTATGTCTATAAACAAAGTGTCTGGGGCACTTTGGGCCAACCAAAGGAAATTTAACAAAAGTCTCTAAAAACAGTAGTCTGTAAGTGAAAAAAGAGACTCAAGTATCAAGTGAGACTTTAGGGAAGTTTCTCGTGTAGTTCTTTGCTCCCCACCATTGGGTGAATATCTAGAAATATACCAAGGGAAATCCTGTTTTGAACAATAATCTGTGTGAGTCCATGACGTGGAACCAGTTTGATCACCCCAAAATAAATGTATCTTTTCTTACTCATTCACAGAACAGGTTTTCACTCCAGGAATAAAAATCTCATCTAGTCAGTTTCGTGAAGCCCTACAGTGCTTAGTGCAACAGAGTGGGCCTTCAGGTCAGTCTGAAAAGTTACAATGACTTTGAAAAGTACTTCTGCTTTTAATAGCTAGTAAAACTTATAAGCACACATGCTCTTTATTACATCAGACCCACTTTGAAGAATCTGTCAGAAATAAAATATCAGTATGATTATATGGATGTATGGAACGAGATGTTTATTGAAGTTTTGTCTTAATGACAACAATCCGGTAATGACCTAGATGATCGTAACAGAGGAACAGATTAACTGTTGTATTATATATTATATTAAAAAATGAATGACAATAATACACTACCAATATAGGGATCCCTAATATATTATTGACCTTGGAAAAATAACAAATTAAGCATGTTAATACTGAGGTATATAGAATGGCCATTTATTATATTTAAACAGAGTTTAGTCGAGCAGCGGCCAAACAGCACATAGCTTCTCAACACAATCAGAATATGTGTGAATCCACCTTTCTTTGCCACAATTTCATCAAAGCTCTTTTCATCTCACTGTTTCTCAAGCTGTAGATCAGTGGATTCAACAGAGGTGTAAGAAGTGAGTAAGACAATGACATCACCTTCTTGGTTTCTGGGGAGTAGCCAGATTTGGGTTGGATATAAGTCATATTGGCTGTGCCATAGAAGAGGGTCACAGACGTGAGATGGGAGGCACAGGTGGAAAAGGCCTTTTGCCTCCCGGTGGCCGATGGCATCTTCAGGATGGCAAAGAGAATCCGAATATAAGACAAGAGAATCAATACAAAGGGGACCATGACAATCAAAATGGTGCCAGTGAATGCATAGATTTCAAAGAGAAAGGTGTCTGCGCATGCAAGTTCTAGCACAGGGGGAGTCTCACAGAAGAGATGATTGATTTCATTGGGGCCACAGAAAGGAAAACTGAAAACCCATGTGGTCTGTACGGTAGCCACCATGATCCCTGAGACCCATGAGAACATTACTAATTTCATGAAAACCCTTTTGTTCATAATCATTGGGTAGCTCAGGGGATGGCAGATTGCAGCAAATCGGTCATAAGCCATCGCCCCCAGGAGAAAACATTCAGTCCCACCAAAAAAAAGAATAAAATACATCTGTGCAAAACATTCTGCAAAAGTAATTAACGTTTTTTCAGTGGAGAGGACCACCAGCATTTCAGGCATAATGACTGCACTGAAACTCACATCCACCACAGACAGGTTCTGCAGGAACAGGTACATGGGAACGTGGAGGCTCTGTTCCAGGGAGATGATGACTATAATGATGGCATTTCCCATCAGAGTCCCAAGGTAAACAACCAAGAAAACCCCAAAGAGCTGCTCTTGGAGTTCAGGAAAGTTAGAAAAGCCCAAGAGGATGAATTCAACCACAGAGCTTTGATTTTGCCTTTTCATTTCAGTGGTGGAGAGTATATTATTTTTGCGGACGTATGTATATAAATTATGAAGTCACGGTCCAAAAGCTGAGAGTTTTAGTCTGAAATTATTGGCAGAAGATGTAATCGTGAGTTCATTTTGACAGATCTTCAAGTTGGCAAATCTTGAGAATAGCCAATATATTAGAATAGTGAATCTTTCAAATACAAATGAAATGAGGAATTTTGTCTCAGAAATATTCCTTTCAGTTTATGAAAAACAAGTGTTCTCTGGCAGCTTTTTTGTTAGGTTGAAAATAAATCCCATTCTTAAAACATGTAATCCATTGTCCATGATATTCATGTATGCATTTCTGTTCTTTCCAATTGTATATTTACATGTGATTTTTCCAATAAAGTGTTTGAAATAAATAACAAAAAAAGACACAAGTTTATAACTATTAATTCAAAATTAAAACAAATTTTGATGAATATTTATTACAAATGCCAAAATTCAAAATACATTTCTCCTGCCTTGTTAAAAATGAAATACATGAGGGGCACCTGGGTGGCTCAGTCAGTTGAGTGTCTGACCCTTGGTTTTGGCTCAGGTCATGATCTCACAGTTCATGGGATTGAGCCCTGGGTCAGCCTCCACGCTGACAACATGAAGCCTGCTTGGTAGTCTCTCTCTCCCTCTCTCTCTTTTCTCTGCCCTTCCTCTGCTCAAGCTCATTCTCTCTCTCTCTCTCTCTCTCTCTCTCTCAAGAATAAATAAACTTTAAAATTAAAAAATGAAATACATGAATAATATACCCAAACAAGCAGAGAAACACTCAAAAGGGATTGAATTTTAGATGCACTTATCTCAACTGAACATAAGTAAATTGTTTCAAGCATATTGATTTCTGGTTAGAATGGGACTAATTATATTGAAATATGTCTAAATGGGAAACTTTAGAGGTCACTTCCCCACCGTCCATCCTTGTGACCATAAAGTGGCTTTGGGGGCTATATAAAATTCCATTTTTAGTTATTCTGATCCTGTGATTTAACCTCTCTTTCTCTCTCTCTTTCTCTCTCTCTCCCCCTCCCTCTCCCTCCTTCCCTCCCTCTCCCCCCCACCACACACACACTATTAGCAAGTTCATTTAACCATTAACAATTTAATAAACACTGATTGCATATCTATCATGTGGGAGCCTGTGTACCCTCAAAGATACATTTGTGACATAAATTCAACAGAGAGGTCTTTCCTGGCTACACAACACAAAATAGCAGCCCCTATCCCCTACTCCAGCACCCTGTGACTCCCATCTCCCTGGTTTATATTTTGCCATAACACTCATCACCAGCTGAAATAACACATAGTATTTGGGCTTTTGCTTATTATCTAACTCCCCCTTCTGGCATGTAAGCTCCAGAAAGACAGAAACTTTGTTTTGTTCTATTCTTTCCTGTGTTCTCAGTGCCCGGAACAGATATAATGATATAATAAATGCAACACCAACATTTGTTGAATATATCAAAGAATAAATATTAAAATTTAGAAACCTGGACTCTGCCTTCAAGGAATATAGTGTCTGAAGGAAAAATAAATCAAGGGAATAGAGAGACCCTGCAGACCCTATAGGGGTCCTAACTCAGCTACTACCTCCAAGATGAGTCTTTGACTCTTCCTGTACTCAGGTTCACTCATGTGGTTTGCAGCAGGAAGGTAGCCCTGGACCTGACATGAGTGTTTCTCTGATTTGTTCACAGAAAACTGCATGCTTCTCCTCCATTCAGATGAGGACAGAGCTGAAGGGAAGGTAGAAAAGTGGGTGGGCACCTAGAAGGCATATATGCTGCCTGAGTCCTTTGGGCCCACCAGTCCCAGGCCCAGCTGACCATCTTCCTCCCAGGAAGCACCTCACTTCTCCCCCTTGTCCTGGGGCAGGAGAAGTGAGCTCCTCTTGACAGAGAAGGAACACCTCACTTCTCCCCCTTGTCCTCCCCAGTCACCCAGACCAATGTCCCCAGCATCCTATTTATTGTCAAGCCTACAGTGAGGTCTTTAAAATCTGGAGTCCCTCTGGCCTCAGCAAGTTCATTCCCCCCCCCGCCCCAACACTGCTTCCATTCATGGCCTCTTTTCTTTGCCTGCCCCTCTCCACCCTACCCCCCATCATTAAATAGTCTCCTAACTGGCTTCCCCACATTTTGTGACTTCTCTTCCAGTCTATCCCTCATACCTCTGACAAAATAATATCATCCTCCCTTCCAGTACCTTCAGAGTCTCCTCTCATTGGTAAAATAAAATGCTCACTTCTCAAGCTGGCATTTAAGGGAAACTAGATGGAAACAAGTGCTCTAGAAATTTTAAAAGGGAAAAAGTACTTTGGAATGGCAAGAGGAAGTAAACAACCATAATCACAGGATGTCATGGGTGGAAGGGCCAGGAAGTGGAAGGAGGAAGGCAGAAAGACGCAGGCTGACTTGCTTGAATTAAAGGTACTCAATGACATCTCAGTACTAGAAGGAGGGCCTCCTGGTCTTGAAGGGGGTGCGTTGAAAACGAGCAGAATTTCACTGTGGGACAAGATGAAGCCAGAAGGATAGAAGGACAAGCAAGCTGAGGATATGTACTGTTTTCTTGACCTCATATCATTAAAACATTAACAGATAGTAGAAGGCAAGTTGATTTACAGAGTTTAACTCTGTATTGATAAATCGAATACCATATGTATTAACCTCAATAATTACATATTGGATATCAAAAAATCTCCTAAAATTAGTAGACTTTGCAGAAAAAGGCCATATAAGTACCTTTTCTAGTAGATAAAAAATACATATATTAAGCACCGAGTATATAAAACCAATAAGTTTTAAAATATGAAAATTTAGAGAATCTTGAAAGAAAACGAAAGAAAGAAGAAAGAGAGAAGGAAGGAAGGAAGGGAGGAAGGAAGGGAAAGGGAGGAAAGAAAGGGAGGAAAGAAAGAAAAAAGAAAAAGAAAGAGAAAAAGAAAAGAAAAAAAGGAGAGGAAAAAGGAAAAAAGGAACAAATGAACAAATGAACCTGAATTCTCCCTCCATCTTTTCCCCTTCACAAGAGTTACCCTAATGCTAACCTGACTGATTCAATGACATGTCCTTTCAACTCCACTGTTAACTTTCTGTATGACCCTGGGCAAAGCACTCCTTTCTCAGGATTTCATCTTTGTGCATGACTGGCCTTATTTCTGACCACCTCCAACCCCAGCTACATAGCTCTATGAATTAATGATTAGTGCAATAAAACTACTTAAAGCTCTAATTATTGCCCAAAGTTTTATGTGACTATGAAAGGCAGAGTAGTTGACATTCTCACCTGAGCACTGGTAAGCATCTCCAATTATCAGTGAGAAGAACTATAAATGGCAAACCCACTAACAAGTGCATAAACAGAATCTTCAGTTCCTTTCCTATGGACTGGTCTGACTTTCATCCCATTTAATCAGATGTTTCACCTCTTCAGTTAAAAAAAAAAACAAACCTCTCCCATAAATACAACTCAGTGATTGAATGCACTGATTTTATAATATTATATGGGCATTAAATGTTTGCCCTTTGAGAGCCCTTCTCTGGAGAACTTATACTTAATTTATATAGACTTTCCCCTATGGACATAAAAAGCTCAGCTATATAAACTTGAAACAGCACTCCTTCAGAGCCCTATAGGGAAAAACATCTCTTCACTCCAGAGACCCAATTCCACCAGGACCTCCCCACCACCCCATTAAAGAATGAAAGCAGAGGCTGAGTGAATGTTAGTAAACAGATTGAGGAAGAGAGGAAGGGATGGAGCTATGAACAAAGGCAGGGTTATCTAGACTGATTGCATAGGATGGACAATATCTGCAGTGATCAGAAAACACGTTAAGACAAGTAGGTTGAAGTTACTGTGTGGAAAGCCTGGATATCATTACCAAAATTTTAAATATATTTTCCAGTAGAAGTATGAAAACACTGAAATTGGGGGGGTGGGGGGATAGTCATTCAGGTTACTTTATAGTTGGTGCTTTTTAACTTGAAGAGAAAACATCTAGACTAGCTGTATGACTGAGAAAATATGTAACTTCTCTAGCCCTATTACTTTTCTGCTGAAATTAAGATACTGTTATTAATCTCACAAGGTATATATAAGAACCTAGGGACTCAGAGTTCAGCCTACAGCAATGAGACCATTGGCTCAGTCTCAGCAAAATGTAGGGATGAATGAATCCTCAGGCTTGACTTTATCCTACACTCAGATGAGGCGAACAGACTCTGGGTTCCCTTTCTCTGTTTCTCATCTCTGCTTTCCTAGGGTAGGTTCCATTCTCAAGGAAGCTCTCCCTTCTGAGAGACAACAAGGCTGCCAATACAGAGATACATCCTCTCCAATCTGTGTCCCATGGGAAACATACCAGTTATTCTGTGGGGAAAGGCTTTCATTCACAAAAACCAATCCAAGAACCCCCCACCCCATATCATTCACTATAGTAGGATTACATGAGAGACCATGAACCAGACAATGTGACTAATGAGGGTGGAAAATGCTGCCAAATATGCACTTTATGGTCCCTACCCCATAGCTGAGGATAGCATCTACCCCAAGTGTGCACACCTGAAAAAGTTTAATGAAAAAATTCCCCAGGAGAAATAAAGGTATTGTTGGTAGAGGAAGGAGGCCAATGAGTAATGGTGAGCCAACACTCAAATGCCCCTATACATATGCAAAGACACACTGTCTCATTGCAATTTTTGCATGAATACAAAGAAACCCAATCAATTCCATTTGTTGTTGGGGTTGTGTGTGTGTGTGTGTGTGTGTGTGTGTGTGTGCATGCACACACGTGTTTTGCAAGACAGGCTGGAAGGAAGTATAAATAGGATGGAATGGATGAGTAAAACAAGAAATATTGCAGAGGATGAATTGAGTGTCCTGAAGGACATGGATGTTGTGGGTAAAGAAGACAAGATTTCAAATCTTGATGAAGGGAGGATAGAAAATAACTAGAAACAGGGCAAGAGAAGTCTATAAATGAATCACTTCAAAGAGTTCACACATTTTGTGGTCTAGTTCCCAAGTCTAGGAGTGAAGGGGAAAAGATTATTAAAAAAAAGTCAAAGGGTGAATAGTTACACATCCTACTAATGAAGGCGCCTTCTTGAGATTAACCATCCTCTCTCTCAGTGGGCTGAGTCTGCAGTATGGATGCCCCAGTCACCTTCTCCATGGTAAAGAAAATCTACTGTGCTGCACCAGTTTGCATTCCTACCAATAGTGAGTGCAAAATGCCACTCTGGGAAAAAGTATGGAGGTTTCTCAAAAAATTAAAAATTAAAAATAGAACTACTCTATGGCCCAGCAATTGTACCACTAGGTATTTATCAAAAAAATACAAAAGTGCTGATTCAAAGAGGCACATGCACCCCAATGTTTATAGCAGCACTATAAACAATAGATAAATTATGGAAAGAGCCCAAATTCCCATCAACTGATGGATGGATTAAGAAGATGTAGTATACATATATAATAGAATACTACTAGGCAATAAAAAAGAATGAAATCTTGCCATTTGCAACAATGTAGATGGAACTGGAAGGTATTATGTTAAGCAAAATAAGTTAGAGAAAGATATCATATGATTTCACTCATATGTGGAATTTGAGAAACTCAACAGATGAATATAGGGAAAGGGAAGGAAAAATAAGATAAAAACAAAGAGGGAGGCAAACCAGAAAAGACTCTTAAATACAGAGAATATACAGCCAAGAATCTTTTATCCAGCAAGGCTGTCATTCTGAATACAAGGAGAGATAAAGACTCCCAGACAAACAAAAACTGAAGAAGTTCTTGACCACTAAACCAGTCCTGCAATAGATCCTAAGGGGGACTCTGTGAGTGGAATGCTGCAAAGACTACAAAGGATCAGAGACATCACCTACAGCATGAAACCTACAGATAACACAATTACACTAAATCCATATCTTTCAAAAATAATTCTGAATGTAAATGGACTAAATGCCCCAATCAAAAGACATAGGGTATCAGAATGGATTAAAAAAAAAGACCCATCTGTATGCTGTCTACAAAAGACTCATTTTATTAAAAAAATTTTTTTAATGTTTATTTATTTTTGAAAGAGAGCACAAGCATAGGGGCAGAGAGAGGGGATCTGAAGCAGGATCTGAAGCAGGTTTCAGGCTCCAAGCTATCAGCACAGAGCCCGACATGGGCTCATGAGCCACAAGATCATGACCTGAGCCAAAGTTGGATGTTCAACCAACTGAGACACCCAGGCACCCCAAAAGATTCATTTTAGACCTGAGAATGCCTTCAGATTGAAAGTGAGGGGTTGGAGAACCATCTATCATGCCACTGGAAGTCAAAAGAAAGCTAGAGTAGCCATACTTATATGAGACAAACTCGATTTTAAACTAAAGACCATAACAAGAGATGAAGAAGGGCATTATATCATAATTATGGAGTCTATACATCAAGAAGAGCTAACAATTGTAAATGTTTATGCCCCCAACTTGAAACAACCCAAATATAGAAATCATTTAGTCACAAACATAAGCAATCTTACTGATAAGAATACGGTAATTGCAGGGGACTTTAATACTCCACTTACAACAATGGACAGATCATCTAGGCAGAAAATCAATAAAGAAACAAAGGCCTTGAATATTACACTGGACTGGATGGACTTGACAGATATATTCAGAACTTTTCATCCTAAAGTGGCAGAATACACATTCTTCTCAAGTGCACATGGAACATTCTCCAAGATAGATCATGTACTGGGTCACAAAACAGCCCTCTATAAATATAAAAGAATTGAAATCATACCATTCATATTTTCAGGTCACAACGATATGAAACTTGAAATCAACCACAAGAAAAAATTTGGCAAGCCTCCAAAGGCATGGAAGATAAAGAACATCCTACTAAAGAATGAATGGTCAACCAGTCAATTAAAGAATAAATTTTAAAAATATATAAATGGAAGCAAATGAAAATGAAAACATGACAGTGCAAACCCTTGGGATGCAGCAAAGGTCGTCCTAAGAAGCAAATACATTGCAATCCAGGCCTATCTCAAGAAACAAGAAAAATCCCAAATACAAAACCTGACCTCACACCTAAAGGAACTAGAAGCAGAGCAGCAAAGAAACCCCAAAGCCAGCAGAAGAGAACTAATAAAGATTAGAACAGAAATTAGCAATATAGAATCCAAAAGCAAAACAAAAAACAAAACAAAACAAAACAAAACCAGTAGAACAGATCAATGAATCTAAGAGCTGATTTTTGAAAGAATAAACAAAATTAATAACCCCCTAGCCAGACTTCTCAAAAAGAAAAGAGAGAGAATCTAAATAGATAAAATCACAAATGAAAGAGGAGAGCTCACAACCAACACCACAGGAATACAAACAATTATTAGAGAATAATGAAACTATGAAAAATTATGTGCCAACAATCTGGACAACCTGGAAGAAATGGAAAAATTTCTAGACACCCGTGCACTATCAAAACTCAAATGGAAAGAAATGGAACGTTTGAACAGACCCATACCCAGCGAAGAAATGGAATCAGTTACCAAACATCTCCCAACAAATAAGAGTCCTGGGGCAAATGGCTTCCCAGGGGAGTTCTACCAGACATTTAAAGCAGAATTAATACCTATCCTTCTCAAGCTGTTCCAAAAAATAGAAATGGAAGGAAAGCTTCTGGACTCTATAAAGCCAGCATTACCTTCATTCCCAAATCAGACAGAGATCCCACTAAAAAGAATTACAGGCCAATATCCCTGATGAAAATGGACGCAAAAATTCTCAACAACATACTAGAAAATTGAATTCAACAGTATATTAAAAGAATTATTCACCATGATCAAGTGGGATTCATTCCTGGGCTGCAGGGCTGGTTCAGTATTCACAAATCAATCAATGTGATACATCACATTAATAGAAGAAAGGATAAGAACCACATGATCTTGTCAATAGATACAGAAAAAGCATTTGACAAAATATAGCATCTTTCTTAAAAAAACCCTCAAGAAAGTCAGCATAGAAGGAACATAGTTTAACATCATAAAAACCATATATGAAAAGCCTACAGCTAATATCATCCTCAATGGCAAAAACTGAGAGCTTTCTCCCTGAGATCAAGAACAGGACAGGAATGTCCACTCTCACCACTGTTGTTTAACATAGTGTTGGAAGTCCTAGCCTCAGCAATCAGACAACAAAATGAAATAAAAGGCATCCAAATTGGCAAAGAAAAAGTCAAACTTTCACTCTTCACAGATGACATGATACTCTACATGGAAAACCCGAAAGACTCCACCAAAAAGATGCTAGAACTGATACATGAATTCAGCAAAGTTTCAGGATAAAAAATCAATGTACAGAAATTGGTTGCATTTCTATACACCAATATGAAGCAACAGAAAGAGAAAGCAAGAAATTGATCCCATTTACAATTGCAACAAGAACCATAAAAAACCGAGGAATAAACCTAACCAAAGAGGTAAAAGATCTGTATGCTGAAAACTATAGAAAACCTATGAAAGAAGTTGAAGAAGACACAAAGAAATGGAAAAACATTCCACTCTAATGGATTGGAAGAACAAATATTGTTAAAATGTCAATTCTACCCAAAGCAATCTACACATTCAATGCAATCCCAATCAAAATGGCACTGGCATTTTTCTCAGAGCTAGAACAAACAATCCTAAAATTTGTATGGAACCACCAAAGACCCTGAATAGCCAAAGTAGTGTTGAAAAAGAAAACCAAAGTGGGAGGCATCACAATCCCAGACTTTCGTCTTCACTATAAAGCTGTAATCAAGACAATGTGGTATTGGCACAAAAACAGACACATAGACCAAAGGAATAGAATAGAGAACCCAGAATTGGACCCACAAAAGTATGGCCAACTAACCTTTGACAAAGCCGGAAAGAATATCCAATGGGAAAAAAGACATACTCTTTAGCAAATGGTGCTGGGAGAACTGGACAACAACATGCAGAAGAATGAACCTGGACCACTTTCTTACACAATACACAAAAATAAATTCAAAATGGATAAGAGACCTAAATGTGAGACAGGAAACCATCAAAACCCTGGAGGAAAAAACAGGCAACCACCTCTTTGACCTCAGCTGCAGCAACTTATTACTTAACACGTCTCTGAAGGCAAGAGAAATAAAAGCAAAGGTGAACTATTGGGACCTCATCCAGATAAAAAGCTTCTGCACAGCAAAGGAAACAATCAACAAAACTAAAAGGCAACCAACAGAATGGGAAAAGATATGTGCAAATGACGTATCAGATAAAAAGTATTCAAAATATATTTAAAAAACTTACTAAACTCAACACTCTAAAAATAAATAATCCAGTGAAGAAATGGGCAGAAGACATTAATAGACACTTTTCCAAAGAAAACACCCAGATTGCCAACAGACACATGAAAAGATGCTCAACATCGCTCATCATCAGGGAAATACAAATCAAAACCGCATTGAGATACCACCTCACAGGTCAGAGTGGCTAACGTTAACAACCCAGGAAACAACAGATGTTGGTGAGGATGTGGAGAAAAGGGAACCCTCTTGCATTATTAGTGGGAATGCAAACTGGTGCAGCCACTCTGGAGAACAGTGTGGAGGTTCCTCAAAAAATTAAAAATAGAACTACCCTACAACCCAGCAATAGCGCTACTAGGAATTTATCCAAAGGATATAGGAGTGCTGATTCATAGGGGCACATATACCCCAATGTTTATAGCAGCACTTTCAATAATAGCCAAATTAGAGAAAGAGCCCAAATGTCCATAACTGGTGAGTGAATAAAGAAGACGTGGTTTAGATATACAATTGAATACTACTTGGCAATAAGAATGAAATCTTGCCATTTGCAACAACATGGGCAGAACTGAAGAGTACTATGCTAAGTGAAATAAGTCAGCCAGAGCAATACAGGTATCATATGTTTTCACTCATATGGAACTTGAGAAACTTAACAGAAGACCATGGGGGGAGGGAAGGGGAAAAATAGTTTGAAACAGAGGGAAGCAAACCATAAGACTCTTGAATATGGAGAACAAACTGAGGGTTGATGGGGGCGTGAGGGAGAGGGAAAAATGGGTGATGGGCATTAAGGAGAGCACTTGTTGGGATGAGCACTGGTGTTAAATTTAAACAATGAATCATGGGAATCTACTCCTGAAGCCAAGAGCACCCTGTATACACTATATGTTAACTAACTTGACAATAAATTATATTTTTAAAAAATCAACATTGAATACAAGCAAATCAGAAGAGGGAAACAATAAAATTAAATTTAAAATAAATTTATCTTTAACCACCTTTACTGGGGCACATGGGTGGCTCAGTCAGTTGAGCATCTGCTCAGGTCATGATCTCAGGGTCGTGGGATGGAGCCCTGCATCGGTCTCCACACCGAGTGTGGAACCTGCTTGGGATTCTCTCTCCCTCTCTCTCTGCCCCCACCACTTGCACATGCTCTCTCTAAAATAAATTTTAAAAAAATACAGAGAACAAACTGAGGGTTGATGGGAGGGGAGGTTAAATGGGTGACAGGCATTAAGGAGGGCACTTACATGTCATATGTAAGTGTCATATGTAAGTGCCCTGGGTGTGATATGTAAGTGATCAATCACTGGGTGATTACACCGTATGTTAACTAAATTGGAAAAAAAAATCCATTGGGGGCTAAAAGTGGGGAATGGGCAGTGTGAAACATAAAGATTATCATCTTTCTGAGTCTGTTATGAACTCAGAAGTGTGTTTTGCTTTGTTTTGTTGTTTTGATTTGTTGTTTTGTGTGGTGTTTGGGGGGGTTGTTTGCGGGGTAGATTATTTTGGTTTGTTTGTTTTGTGTGTCTGTGTGTGTGTGTGTGTGTGTGTGTGTGTGTGTGGAGGGAGTTGCATTTCTGCCAATGTTCCAAAAAGGGAAAAGGAAATTCTAACTTGTCTAAGAAGGCATAGTCAATGACAACAGTGACAAAAATGGATTTGCACATTGATCCAATCTCAAAATTGCCACATATTTGCTAAAATAAATTCAGTCTTTCCCTGGCAAATGTTCTCCAAATATTCCCAAGAATATTCACATTTTTAACTTGCTATAGGAACCCCACCAGTTTGTGGGTTCTACAAAAAAATGTGGGTTTCGTTTTAAGAATCCCAGAGATGGGGAGAAATATGGTAAAATTTTCAAGACTATTTGGAGCTATAGCAGCTGATATATTACTTCATGTGGCTTATGGCTGCTGCCTGCTCCCCCACCACCCTCCTCCACTAAGGGTTGCCAGATTGAGCAAATAAAAATATATAATGCTCAGTTAAGTTTGAATTTCAGATAAACAAGTAAACTTTTAGTATAAGTGTGTCCCACGCAAAAAATACATATATATAGTTTATCTGAAATTCAAATGTAACTGGGCATCTTGTATTTTGTCTCACTACCTTCCTCCTCCTGCCACTCTTGAACCCCACCCCTTCAGAGGGGGTCCCCATGACTGTTCCCTAGGGACAGAGCTCTTCCCTTTGACCACAGCCTTCTCTTTCCCATGGTTGGCACCTCCCACTCCCCAGAGGGAGGCTAAGTAAGCACCAGGTAAGGCCAGCCCCTCTCTGTACCTGGAATCACTCCTCCCTTTGACCATCAAGTCCTGAAGCCCAGTGGACCCGTTCTTCCAGACTTCTATGCACAGGGATTTCATTGCATCTCCCTCTTACACAGCCCCCTCTGGGAATCCCAGACCATCAGACACACTTGTATTTGTGTAAAGTCTGTGTGACATATTGTTCTGTCTGTTCAGAATCCTTTCCTTTGGGGAGCTACTCTCCCATTCCTGCATTTCAGGAAGTGCTGATCCTTTCTTACTTAGCCATGGGGGTGTGGCCTAGACCATGAGACTTAGGGCTATCCAGTCAGAGAAATGCATCTTCCAGACCACAGTGATTGTTCAAGGCTTGGTACATATCTAGAGTCAGGTCAGAAACCTCTTCCAACTTCTCTGCTAGACCTGTTGGTAAAGACGATTCTGTTCCTTTAGGGTCATTGACTGTAAGGATGGTTTAAGCAGACCATAAGAGAAATGGCTCTTATGGCCATTTTCTCTGACACGTAAGAGCCACTCTCTGAAATAAGAAGAAAGGATGACTATAAAAAGAGCAACAGACAAGAGAGAGAGTGAAATCTTGATGTCATTGTTTAAAAAGAGCATGACATGCCTAAAACTAGAAATCATTACTATTTAAAAAGTAAATACAGTGGGTCATTTAATTTTTGCTTAAGCTAGTTTGGATTGAACGTGAATCCTAATATGTTTAAACCTCAGTGGTTTTTAGATCCATGTTTTTTGAAGCAGGCCTCCTTGGCCCCATGAAAATCCAGCAGTGTAGCTAAGCACCTGTTTCATTGTGCCCAAATTCTGTATGACGTTCGGGAGTTGGTCTCTGTGAACATCTAAGCTCTGTAGGGGACAACACAGCCTTTCTCACTGGATGCCAACCAGCCTCTGTAGGAACGTAGTACAAATTACTCTTCAAATAAGTACATGCACACGCATAAGGTTTGTCACACGTACTCTGAATCTAGGTGTTCAATATGCAATCTATCTAATTATCAAATGTGGAGCCACCAACCTTCCTGTGTGAAAAAGAATTAATAAGAATTAGTGTTATGATGTCCCAATTGACCATCCAAGGCTGAGTTCCCTTGGATTCAGACGTCTGGGCAGATTACTGGAATTGGTACACATGGAATCAATTTGTGAGGAGTCATGACAGTAATAAAAATGTGTAAAAAGCAAAACGAGGGATATCTATAACCTTTCTGTGGGGCACTGAGGGTCCAAAGCAGCACCGACATTCTCAGCTGTGCTGACACCAGCAGCAACAGCTGGGGTGGGGGTAGGTTTGCAGTGCTTAGGCACAAGGTCCTCAGGGGCCTCTACACTGTTGACTGAGGTATGGGAACTAAGAGATGTCTCTGAGGAACCCCAGAAATTGACAGGGCCCCTAACTGAACTTTAATTTCCTCATCTAAGAAATGAGTCACGAACTACATCTGGAATTCCTTTGATTCTTCTTCTTTTCTATACAGAGGGAGCCAAAGAAGAAAAAGAGATTATGAGTTACCGCTTAATCTGGTCTTTACAAAGACTGGTCTTTACAAAAATAAAAGGGAGGTAGTGGCACCAATGAGGACAAGTGACATGGTATTAGTACAAAGCTAAGTCAAGTCACAGTAGACCTTCCAAGACCAAAGATCTGTAACAAGATATGGCTTATTTCCAACATGGAAACTCTAGAAGTTTCTAGAAAGATGGGGAGCTACTATTTAAGCAGCAATTGATCACAAATACAAAGTCAAAGGGATATTCCAGTATGACACAGTACACTATTTCCTTTAAATGTTGATATGATATGTTTCACATTATCCCATTTTATAGAATAAGCACAATCCATAGTTTATTATATTTAGAAGCTTATTTTATACAAAGAGTCAAATCACATGTTTGGTGACTGACATTGACACATAAGAGGGGTTACTGAAACTCTACGGTATAGGAGGTTATAAACAGCCTCTAGGAGGAGGGGATTTTAAATAACAGATTTTGAGCCATTGATGGTAAATGTGGTTGTTCCTGGGAACTCATTCCACATGGACTTTCCCCACATCTTATGTTCCAAGTTTTCTGATCCCCTATTATCCAATGTTATTTTCGATTTGTTCCTCTGCTTTTCCACTCCTAGTACCCATTAGTGTAATCTCTCATCTGTCCACTCCTTTTTACACCCTGTCTTCCCCTATCCTCCGGTCCCTACCCCCACCACCTTCCCAACCCTTCAGTTCTATCTGCTTCCCAGATAAATGCTGCTCCTACCCTCCACGTCGTTCATTCCTCTGCCTCTCTGCCTTTTCCATTAGAAGACTTCTCTTGAGCCTTTGCTATATTATTGTCACAAGGACATTTTTGCTTTTCTTTCCATCCATTGCTCAAGCTGGTTTTGACAGAAAATGAGTTCTTGCCATGGGATTTCTTTTTATTTGAATGTTCCATCTTAAACGATACATCGCTCATCTGAACGCCCTTTACCAGATTCTTTATTTTAGACTTATACAGAGATAATTCCAAATCCCAGGCCCTGTTACATTTTATAGATTCCATTTTTTCTTTAAAATGCTTCAGATCCTGCTGTACCGAGGGAGAAATTTTGAGGGAGAACTTTAGCTCAAAGTTCGAGGAGGTCTCTTTTCTCGATATGTCCAATAAAAACCGTGTACTGAGGGTCATCTCCTCGTTCCCTGCCTGCCCCTCTTCATCCAGAAGGCTGTTTACTTTTCTGTGGGACTCTTTTCCCAGCTGACTCTGGTCCTCTTTCACCAGGTAGGACATGGCATAAAAAAATTCCTGGAAGCTAATGTGGCGGAAGGTATAGAACTTCTTGATGTCAAATCCCTCTTGGTAATCCATGCTGCTCAGGAAAGCAGCAAGCCTGGTCCCATCTAAATTGTGCTTCCTGAGGTCAGCTTCTTCAAACATGAACCTCTGGTGCTGGATCCCCTCAGCTGCTAAGGAGCACAGACCCCTCAGGACCCTGTGCCGGGTAAGCTCAGAGCTGCCTCCGTTGTCACTGGGCGGCAGGAAGGTAGAGACATAGGCCATGAAGATGTCTGTGCCATTACTGGGAGTCTCTGAGATCTCCCTGCCCTTCTCCATCTGCCCCTTCAACCAGGAGCAGACCACCCAACAGATGCCTGGGATCTGACATGATTTGTAGAGAACATCATTCCCTTGTACAATGTCAAAGGCATTTCTGGCTTGCTCCTCATCCGTGAAATAGGAGCTGAAATACCTCCTCCTCTCATCCTCAGAAAAGCCTAGGATGTGAATATGATGCGACTGTTTCAGCAAGGGCTTCAGATTCGGCAAAGCCAGGGGCCGGGTGGTGATAAGAAGTGAAGACGTGGAAAGCACCTCTCTCCTAATTAGAGAGTGCAGGATTTCCCCCATGGGGCTCGGACTCAGCCTCTTCAAGCCCTTTGCAAAGGGCCTCTGCAGCTCATCAAAGCCGTCCAGGATGAACAGCAGCCGCTCTGGCTCCCTCAACATCTCGTCCACAGGTGCCTGGTTGTCCCCACAACACCAGAAGAGGAGCTGGTGCAGTCTGCCCTCCTGCAACAGGACCACTTCTCTGCAGCTGACATAAAAGACATAATCAAACCGGCCTTGGTAAAGGGTGCCAGTGGCCCAGTCCAGCACCATTTTTCTGGCCAGTGTTGTCTTTCCAGTGCCAGCAGACCCCTGTAGTACCACTGTGGGCAGGGCTTGGTAAGGCCTTTCTCCTGGATCAAACAGAGCCTGCAGCGACACAGAGTCCAGCTCTTGCTCCAGAACGGGGAGGGCAGACGATTCTGGGCTCTCCGGGCTAGGCCTGGCCACGAGGAGCAGCTGGCTGTGGCTGCCGCAGGGTCCCCCCTCTTGCCTCTCCTCCAGGCCGCGCACATGCTCTCGGTATATTTCTCTGTAATCTGAGCCAGACACATGGGGTGTTAGCGGGTGACATGGAGATAAAGAAGGACCAAGAGGGCCATTCACACTCTAGATCCTGATCTCTAGTTTCATTTTGTATGCTAACCTCTATCTTCCTGAAGTTTATACTTCCAGCCACAAGGAGAGTGACTGCTACAGATGTGTATGTGTGTGTACCTGCACACATTTACATGCCTGGTGTGCATGTGTACACCCATATGAGTGTGCAAGGGTGTGTTTTGTGTGTGTGGGTATCTGTGGGGTATGAGTGACTGTATCCACACATGCCCATGAGAGTACGCCTATGAAAGCTTATGTATTTTTTTAATGTTTACTGATTTTTGAGAGAGAGAGCACGAGCAGGGTAGGGGCAGAGAGAGAGGGAGACACAGAATCTGAAGCAGGCTCCAGGCTCTGAGCCCGATGTGGGGCTTGAACCCACGAACTGTGAGATCATAACCTGAGCTGAAGTTGGATGCATAACTGACTGAGCCAGCCAGGCACCCCAAAAGCTTGTGTATTTTTGTGTGAGGAAGGCATATCAGTGTGCATCAGCAAGTAGGTGTTTGTAAGAATATGTATATGTGTAAAAGTCTCTGTGTATGTGACTGAGTGTTCCAATGAAACATCCTCATTTCAAATGGTGAAGACAGGGCCGCCTGGGTGGCTCAGTTTGTTAAGCATCTGACTCTTGACTTGGCTCAGGTCATGATCTCACGATTTGTGGGATTGAGCCCCTGTGTGGGCTCTGTGCTGACAGTGCGGAGCCTGCTTGGGGTTCTCTGCCTCCCCTTGTTCGTTCTCTCTCTCTCTCTCTCTCTCTCTCTCTCTCAAAATAAATAAATAAACTTTAAAAAAACAATTAAAAACTTTTTTAAAATTGAAATGATAAGGACAGAGAGGGGAGAAAGGGAAGGGAAGCTGGAGGATAGTGAAGTAATAGAAACCTATTTTTGGTAATCAAACCAGGTGCTCAAGATAAACCAGCTTGTGAGCAGAAGCCATGACTTTGTGCCAGAAGAGGTCTCAGGTGTGAAAGGGGTCTATGGATGGAGCACAGGCACCACCCCCCCAGCACCCCATGAGAAGGGACAGGAGACCTTCTGGGCTCCATGCCCATCCTGCACTCTAGGGCGGCATCAATCCATCAGTTCCTTGAGAGAGAAGGACGCAGAAGCAGACTGTCCTCTGTGGGAAATAGCCTGAGCTGCCTGCTAGGACAGCAGCTAAGGCAAGGTCAGAACCCCACCACCTGATGCCATTTCTGCTGCTTAGCGGAATCCCCTTCACCAACATCTTCCCCAATCTCTAAGTCCTTCTCCTCTCCTCTTCTTTTCTGTGGCACTACGACTGGAGGCAGGAGGTGGGGGCATTATGGCCACAAGATAATAGTAATCTTTCTGTAAATAAATCCCCACCTTCGGCTCGGGCTGTCAGAGCCTTGGGCTGGAGACCACCAGGACCCTGGGCACTGGTGCTCCTAGGCATGGACAGAGGGCAAGAGTAAGAGACAGCATAAATCACAGGCTGTGGGAGTCTCTGGAAATGTCATGGGGGTATCATTCCCATGATACATTGCTTACATACATAGTCCTGGGGCTACCCTGACCTCCTGTCATCCCCTCCTGCACTCACCATTCAGACAGATGTGGCTGAGCTGGTCCACTAGTTCCAACAGGTTCATGACTTTCAGGATCCTGAGCACCACCTTTGCGGCCTCCTGTGCTCCATACAGGGAAATCAGCAAAGAAGCCAGGTCCACCCGGCTCAGGTCCTCCAGTTCCCCCCGAGCCAGCTGCGGCTGCCTCTCAAGCAGGCTTCTGTCCCGTAAGTGGAACTTGAATAGCTTGAAGCTTTTCTCCTCAAGGTCACTCAAAACCCAGAGCAATGCCTCTCGGGGGCTGTGGGCCAGGGCCATGGTGTTGGGGTGAAGGGTCGAGTTGAGACCAGTGACCTGGAGAAGCAAGGGAGAGGGGAAGAGAGGTGAGCACTGAGGGAAAAGCAGCCTGCAGGCACCTCAGCCACTCTCCTTTCTGGGTGTTTAGCAAGCTGCTGAGCCCAGGCCAAGGAGAGAGGAGAGAGAGACGTGTTCAAAATTCCAAGAAAAGCGAGTAGGTGGGACAGCAGGGAATTTTCTTACTCATTCCCGGCCGTGCCTCTTTGTCAGCTGATGTGTGTCTGTGCCAGCAAATAGGAAGGAAGGGATGTGGGTGTATAGGTTCTATCTCTCCATCTCTCCCTCCGCCCCCGTTCTCCCTCTCACACACACTATCAGGCCCTAAATGCCTACTTAAGACAGTTGGGTTAAAAATATATACTTCTTTAAGTTTTCAAAGTGAGCCCTTCCCTGACTTTGCGAACCTATCCAGAGTTGAAGCATACTGGCTAGGACTGCTGAGGAGTCCTGGCAAGAAGGTAGAAACTCTATATCATCAACCCATTGGCTTCGCAATCAGCCTCATGGACTCAAGCACACACAGGATTTCAAAGCTGGAAGTTTTCTAATTCAGATAAGGAGACAAGTTCAAATAATAAAAGAACAGTCACTTTGAGGGCTCACTTTGTGCCCCATGATTTCTTTTCTTTTTTTTAAAATTTATTGTCAAGTTAGCTAACATATAGTGTATACAGTGTGCCCTTGGTTTTGGGGGTAGATTCCCATGATACATTGCTTACATACAACACCCAGTGCTCATCCCAACAAGTGCCCTCCTCAATGCCCATCATCCATTTCCCCCTCCCCCACCCCCCCACCAACCCTCAGTTTGTTATCCATATTCAAGAGTCTCTTATGGTTTGCCTCCCTCTTTGTTTGAAACTATTTTTCCCCTTCCCTTCTCCCATGGTCCTCCGTTAAGTTGCTCAAGTTCCACATATGAGTGAAAACATATGATATCTGGTTTTCTTTTATTTATTTCACTTAGCATAATACCCTTCAGTTCCATCCACATTGTTGCAAATGGCAAGATTTCATTCTTCCTCATTGCCAAGTAGTATTCCATTGTATATATAAACCACATCTTCTTTATCTATTCATCAGTTGATGGACACTTGGGCTCTTTCTATAATTTGGCTATTGTTGAAAGTGCTGCTATAAACATTGGGGTACATGTGCCCCTATGAATCAACACTCCCGTATCCTTTGGATAAATTCCTAGTATCACTATTGCTGGGTCATAAGGTAGTTCTATTTTTAATTTTTTGAGAAACCTCCACACTATTTTCCAGAGTGGCTGTACCAGTTTGCATTCCCACCAACAGTGCAAGAGGGATCCTATTTCTCCACATCCTCACCAACATCTTTTGTTTTCTGAGTTGTTAATGTTAGCCACTCTGACCCATGTGAGGTGGTATCTCAATGTGGTTTTGATTTATATTTCCCTGATGATGAGTGATGTTGAGCATCTTTTCATGTGTCTGTTGGCCATCTGGGTGTCTTCTTTGGGAAAGTGTCTATTCATGTCTTTTGCCCATTTCTTCACTGGGTTATTTTTCCCCATGATTTCTAAGTATTATCTCTCTTGATCATCACAGAAACTATCTTAGGGGTTACTCCAGATAAGAAATTTGAGAGAAAAGTGGTTTTCCAGAATTTTCCAGAGCCGGACCAGTGGGCAAAGAGGCAGGATTTAAATCATTGTCTATGACCTGGGTAAATAGGAACAGAAAGATGTGAAAAGAAAAACCATAGAAGACAGATGCAGAAACCATGTCGTTAGACTAACTGCTATCCCCCACTAGAGAGAACAGGATCTTGAATTGTGTTTAAAATATAGAGCTAATATGTTGACAGGGTGACAGTCTTCAGAAGAAGAGAAGCAACAATTAGCAGAAGACTTCAGAGTCCAGAACTACCCCTCTGATCTATAATCAATGGGAAATCCATCTCAGTAGCAAAATGTCTGAGAGCTAGAAAAAGGTATTTGGGAATGGGGAAAGCCACTGAGATTCAAATGCCAGCATTTTAACTATGCACCAAAAAGTGAGAAAAAAATTTTCAGAGTATGTTAGGATACAAGGGACTTTGGGTGCAAGTCTTGGGGTAGTTTGGAAAAGCAAGCCTATTGACACAGGAGTGATTTACAATAAACTGTCAGGCTCCCCTGAAAATCTCTGCTGTTGGCAGAGCTAATTCAGGAGACAGCAAGAAAAGATAGCACTAGAGGGTGCCAAGGAGATGGGCTATCTAGGCTTCAGGCCATTTGGACTCAAAGAGCTGGAGGTGAGTTAGGGATGACTCACCTCCCTTAAGCAGGAGCCCAACAAGCCAGGTCCTGGGAACTGAGGGAAACAGATCTTCTTTTCTAGTCAGACCCCAGCCAAGCCTGGGTCCACTTAGCCCAAACCCACTAGTTCACTTCTTCTTGGTGGTGCTGGTATTAAAAGGGTGGGTGGGACAATCCCATCACCTCCCCTTTCATACCTAATAGGCCCTGGCCCATCTGGGGCTGGGAGAGATGAAGCACCCCGAGGCCTCAGAACAGCAGAAACACCCACACATTCGATCTAACATTCAGTAGATAAGCGCTGCTCATCAGAAGAAAACTTGACTTCCTTCCTGCACATAGTAAATTGAAAAACAAGGGAATGGCCAAATGGATGACCTATTCTGTCACCAAGAAAAAAAAAAGAGTCCAGCAGCCCTTTCCTCTCCCTCTCTGAAACCCCAGCACTCTCCTACAACTTGACACAGGGCCAGGCTGGGGCAGTCTGACTCGCGAGGCAAAGGAATTGAGGCACTGTCACCACCATGTCCTCAGCCATGCATTGCACCATTTCTTCACATTGTTTAAACCACTGGAGGATGTGCTCCACCAAAGTGAAAAGGGAGAAAGACAGGAGCTCCATGAAACAGGAATCCAAACAAGGAGGAAAACAAAGCACCCTTCCCACTCTGCCCAGGGCACCTGGTCAGAGAGCCTAGAGTGGGGACAGGACAGAAGCCCTGACTGAGGAGAATAGGGCTCTCAGATCATCTCCAGGGGGAAAAAAGAATTGACAGAATAACAGATGCTTCTAGGCCCTCTGGAAGATCCTACTGAGAGGCTACTAGAAGGTATGGAGAAACTAACATTCAATACCAAGAAAACTAAACAAATAACTAGAATATAGAAATTCTAGCTCTAGGAAAAACAAAAAATAAGAAAGAATTTTACATAATAATAAACTACAACACTCCATTGTAAATAATGTTTGCATAGAAATAATAATGGAACCGCTGAATATTGATCTAACTAAAATGTATAATATAACCATATTGAAAGGACAGTGGTGGAATATTATGGCATAGGAAGTCAAGAGATAGTGCATAAAATTGATGAGACAAAAGGTAGCAGTAGATTTTTATTATTTAAAAGTGCAGAGATGAGAGGCACCTGGGTAGCTCAGTTGGTTAAGCATCTGACTTCAGCTCAGGTCATGTTCTCACAGTTTGTGGGTTCGAGCGCCACATCAGGCTCTGTGCTGACAGCTCAGAGCCTGGAGCCTGCTTCGGATTCTGTGTCTCCTTCTCTCTCTGCCCCTCCCCTACTTGTGCTCTGTCTCTCTACGTCTCTCAAAAATAAATAAATGTAAATATAGTAAAATAAAAAAATAAAAGTGCAGAGATGCAAGAGGAAACAATTTAAATATAAAAGCAGTTGCCTCAGGAAAGAGAGAATGGAGGTAGTGGAGTAGGGAGGGGGTTGGAGAAGTGGACCAGGAAAGTACTGGATTTGGAGCATAAGCTTTTTGATGTTAATTGATCTTTTAAACTATGAGCATATATGTTATAAAATAAAAATTAGCAAAGTAAGAACAGGAGGTAGAAGTAGAGATAGTAATACTGTATTGCATATTTGGAAGTTAGTAAGAGTAAATCTTGAAAGTTCTCATCACACAAAAAAATCTGGAACTATGTATGATGATGGATGTTAGCTAGATTTGTTGTGATGATCAGTTCACAATATAAACATATATTGAATCATAATGTTGTATATCTGAAATAAATATAATGATGTATGTCAACTAAACCTCAGTACAAAAGAAAGTACATTAACTAATGTATATAGACATATCTTTCAGGAAGCTTGACAACAAAAGGAATTGAGAGGTCCTGAGAAGATGTGGGGGATGTGGGGCCAAAAGAAGGTCTTGTTTGTTTTAATGTGAGAGAGTATGGAAGGATTTAGATGCTGATAAAAAATCATCTGACACAGGAATCAGGTTAGAAATACAGGCAAGAGACAGAAGTACCAGAGGAGAGAATTGAGCTGTGGATTGAGGCAGGATTCAAAGCAAAAGCAAAAGATTGGCCTTTGACAGGAGAATGGAGGGAACATCTTCCATCCATGCCTGAGGAAAGTGACAGGGTCATTTGGCAGAGCAAAGCGGGTCTGTGAGTTTTGTGGTCAGGTGAGGGTACTCATGTCTGGTGGTCCCTGGATTCTCTTTGAATGATGAGCAAGAGCATCTCCTAAGGGTGGGAGGGCTGCTGGTGAAGAGGGGAGAAGCCATAAGGGAGCAGCTTGGAGCCTCTTTTGTGCACCTTTCCCCCTATCTCCCCAAGGCCTCTCGTGCCCAGTGCTCAGTGAGTTCTGCCAGAATCCAGGAGAACAGGAAGGAATGGGAATTGGTCTCTCCCAGAGACTTAAACAAGCTGAGGCTAGAGACCAAAGTAAGACAGCAAAGAATCAAGCCCAAGAGATAAAATGGGAAAATGGAATGAGACATAGCCACATACATAGCATGACACAAAAAACTGAGTCCACTAACTGAGAAGACTCTCAGACTGGCCTTCCCTAGAAGGATCCAAGTATGGAGATGATGGGTCAGGGATTGAAAGTCACACTGGAAGGAATAGAAATGAGATGTAAAAAGACTGGTTTTAATTGAAGGGTGGAGACAGGACATGAAATGAGGCAACCCTGTCTTGGCTGTGGGCAGAACTGAAACTGGAGCAATGGAATCCGAAAGGGAAGGGGTGGAGACAAAGAGACAGAGGCCAAGGGTGGAAACGTCAGAAAAGAGATACAAAAGACAGAAGAGAGAAATAAGCGGATGAAACAGAAAGCTCTCTCTCTCTCCCTCTCTCTCTCTCTCTCTCTGTCTCTCTCTGTCTCTCTCACACACACACACATTTATACACTTATTCTGTAAAGAGGGTTTTTCTTAACAGCAAACTCTCAAGAAACAAGAGTAACTAGAAATATGTGTGGAGGGATTGAAGTCTCTGAGTCGAGCTACCAGAATTCCGTGCCTGCATTATAATCTTTCCTCACCCATGGAGGCAAATGCCAAGGCAAAGTTCAGTATACATCATTACCCCCTTGCTTCCAGGCCTGCCTAATAGAGGTAGGGGCTCCAACTCCAGACCATCCCTTCCATGCAAAGGCCCCTTGAAAAGGTGCCTTCTGGCCCCTATGGTGGTCACCATATTCTCTTTTATATTTTGGTCAGTTCTATCAAAGTTAGCATATGGGGTTGGTAAGTTTAAATGTCCTCTTGAGATCGACTCCATATAGCCATTTGGAAGTATCCATCTCTGCTATGAGAGGCTGCCTTTGTTCAACAGTACTCCCACATGGCCTTGGAGGAGAAGGAGAACTGCATTGTCCCCAGTGACTTGGCAACTGCTAGCAAGATGGCGGTCAGAAAAACAGGCAGGCTGGCAAAGTACATGCACAAATCAGAATGGGAAATATCAGAGCTAGAACATTTCAAAGTCCTCGTATCATTGGTACAGCTATTTAAACTCAAAACAAATGAGTTAAAATGCATGGTAACTTTGGCACCTGTGTGCTGCTGGAACACCACCACTCCATCAGTCAGGGAGTTGATGTTGAGGAGAATAACTATAATGGCTTCCAGTGCTTTGACAAAACTTCAGGTGTATACCCTTCTGGCCAAGCCTCTGCAATTCCATACTGTTAGAGCATTCATTGTATCCCTTTGGGGTTTCACTCTTTTTTAAGTTTGTTGTGCCTGAACCACAAAAAGAAGCATATATGGATTTCTACAGAAATTTTGATTCCATGAAAGATTTTGAGATGAAGAAGGCAGGTGTCTTTCAGAGTGCAAAATGATATTGGAATATAAAGGTTTTATTTGGATTGAGTTCCATAGAAGTTTGTCACTGACCTGTAATCCTTAACTATGAAATATGAATATTGTACACTAAGGAATCACTTCCCTTGATAAGTAATTAACAAATAAGAAAAGAAAATGCATGGCAAAATCAAAAATAATAATTAAAATGCTAACATTAGAATGTGTTTCTTAACTAGCAGAAGAACCTTAAGAAAACACAATCAGACAAATAACCACATTATAAGGCCAAATAGAAGTTAAAAAAAGAAAATGGAAAGTGTAACAAAAATAAACAATAAAATGTTAGAGGGGAGCCTGCGTGGTTCAGTCAGTTAAGCGCCTGTTGAAGCCCCATGTCAGGCTCTATGAGGACAGTTCAGAGCCTGGAGCCTACTTCAGATTCTGTGTCTCCCTTTGTCTATGACCTCCTCCGCTTGTGCTCTGTATGTCTGTCTCTCTCTCAAAAATAAACATCAAAAAATTAAAAATATAATAAAATGTTAGAAATTAACCCAAATAATAGACTAGGTATGGGAATCCAAAGAATTCAAATGTGGGCAGTTGGATTTTTTAAATATTTAGGTATATGCTATTTACAAGAGATCCTCCTAAAACATAAAGATATGGAATTCTTGAAATCAAAAGAATGGAAAAAAGATATATAAGAATACACTTATCAAGGGAAATCTGGTATAGCTATATTTATGGAATTCAAAAACTAGAAGAATTAAAGAGTATATTACTTAGTCAACCCATATATATTTGAAATAAACCATAATTTTTTTTTAGGATACTCAGTATACATTTTTTATTTTTTTTTCAATATATGAAATTTATTGTCAAATTGGTTTCCATACAACACCCAGTGCTCATCCCAAAAGGTGCCCTCCTCAATACCCATCACCCACCCTCCCCTCCCTCCCACCCCCCATCAACCCTCAGTTTGTTCTCAGTTGTTTTTTTTGTTTGTTTGTTTTTTTCAACGTTTTATTTATTTTTGGGACAGAGAGAGACAGAGCATGAACGGGGGAGGGGCAGAGAGAGAGGGAGACACAGAATCGGAAACAGGCTCCAGGCTCTGAGCCATCAGCCCAGAGCCTGACGCGGGGCTCGAACTCATGGACCGCGAGATCGTGACCTGGCTGAAGTCGGACGCTTAACCGACTGCGCCACCCAGGCGCCCCTGTTCTCAGTTTTTAAGAGTCTCTTATGCTTTGGCTCTCTCCCACTCTCTTTTTTTTTTTTTTTTTTCCTTCCCCTCCTCCATGGGTTTCTGTTAAGTTTCTCAGGATCCACATAAGAGTGAAAACATACAGTATCTGTCTTTCTCTGTATGGCTTATTTCACTTAGCATCACACTCTCCAGTTCCATCCACGTTGCTACAAAGGGCCATATTTCGTTCTTTCTCATTTCCATGTAGTACTCCATTGTGTATATAAACCACAATTTCTTCATGTATTCATCAGTTGGTGGACATTTAGGCTCTTTCCATAATTTAGCTATTGTTGAGAGTGCTGCTATAAACATTGGGGTACAAGTGCCCCTATGCATCAGTACTCCTGTATCCCTTGGGTAAATTCCTAGCAGTGCTATTGCTGGGTCATAGGGTAGGTCTATTTTTAATTTTCTGAGGAACCTCCACACTGCTTTCCAGAGTGGCTGCACCATAAATAAACCATAATTTTTAAGCAAATGATGTTACACACAAATTCAGGTGAATAGTCACTAATCAGGGTGGGGCGGGAAGGCAATGAGATCTTGGGCATGAGCAATAGGTATATGTAAAGCAGCAGTGCTGGATCCAACCCATACCAGCTCTTGAAAGCCAGTTGGCAAATTTTCAGGAATTTTGAGAGCCAGTAGCTTGAAATCAACCATGATAGGAATATCTATACTATGGAAATTGATAACAAAACTAGGGTCACTTTTTTTAAGGGAGCTGGTTGTTAAACATTTACTAGCATACCACTGAATGATAATATGCTAATACTCATGATAATATTACCTATTATAATGTTCTAATTTTCATAGTAATAAATTCTATTGTATATAATTCTATTTTAATAAATTCATATTCTAATATATTAATTCATAATACTACTGTTGATAATGTTCTAATCCTTGGTTTGGGTTGTAGGTTCTGTTCATCATTTTAAAAAATGAATGAATGTTCTAGTTCTTGGTTTGGATAATAAGTCCCGTTCATTACATTATTTAAAAAATAATGAGTGCCTCTTCCGGGGACGGCGTCTGTAGGCATTCAGAATGGTCCAGCGTTTGACATACCGTCGTAGGCTGTCCTACAACACAGCCTCTAACAAAACTAGGCTGTCCTGAACCCCGGGTAATAGAATCGTTTACCTTTATACCAAGAAGGTTGGGAAAGCACCAAAATCTGCATGTGGCGTGTGCCCAGGCGGACTTCGAGGAGTTCGTGCTGTGAGACCTAAAGTTCTTAAGAGGCTGTCCAAAATGAAAAAACATGTCATCAGGGCCTACGGTGGTTCCATGTGTGCTGAGTGTGTTCGTGACAGGATCAAACATGCATTCCTTATTGAGGAGAAGAAAATCGTTGTGAAAGTGTTGAAGGCACAAGCACAGAGTCAGAAAGCTAAATAAAGAAATGAAGCTTTTTTGAGTAATAAAACAATCAAAGGCAAAAAATAATAAAAAAATAAAAAATAATGAGTGAATGAATGAATGGAACTAAAAAAGCAGTTCATGAATGAACCCAAGTGTCATGAACCAAAGAGTATGATTATTACAATTCTGTATACCTGCGATAGAAAAAAGAGCACTAAGTTTCTGGAGGACATCAAGTATCAAAAGAACCTCCACTAATGAGTGTGGTCCATGGACACCTGAAAAGAACCACCTCACTTTCAAAGCAACACACCAGATGCAAGAATGAGAAGATGGGCACATCTAGCCCAATGGAGGTGATTCTTCTTGGCTCCTTCACTGAGAGAGCCTCTCAAAGGTCAGCTCTGGGCTACAACACTGGCCCAGGCAGGGTAGACTTATGTCTCCTGTGATATTCACAGAAAGATCTGGGGCCACCCTAAAGTCTCCTTTCCTGAAGTTATAAGCAACAGCCATATGGTCATGGTTCTTGGGCCAGGCAAGACCCAGCCCCTAAGCGTAGCTTAGGCAAGAAGGGCAGAAAAGACCCACAGCTAATATCATCCTCAATGGGGAAAAACTGAGAGTTTTTCCCCTAAGGTCAGGGACACAACAGGGATGTCCACTCTCACCACTGTTGTTCAACACAGTGTTGGAAGTCCTAGGCTCAGCAATCAGACAACAAAAAGAAATAAAAGTCATCCAAATTGGCAAGGAAGAAGTCAAACTTTCATTCTTCACCAATGACATGATACTCTATGTGAAAAATCCAAAGGACTCCACCAAAAAACTGCTAGAACTGGTCCATGAATTCAGCAAAGTCACAGGATATAAAAATCAACATACAAAAATTGGTTGCATTTCTATACACCAATAATGAAGCAACAGAAAGAGAAATCAAAGAATCAATCCCATTTACAATGCACCACAAACCATAAGATACCTAGGAATAAACATAACCAAAGAGGTAAAAGATCTGTGCTCTGAAAACTATAGAATTCTTATGAAATAAGTTGAAGAAGACACAAAGAAATGGAAAAACATGCTATGCTCATGGATCAGAAGGACAAACATTGTTAAAATATCAATACTACCCAAAGCAATCTACACATTCAATGCAATTCCTATCAAAATAACACCAGAATTCTTCACAGAGCTGAAACAATTCTAAAATTTGTATGGAACCAGAAAAGATCCCAAATAGCTAAAGCAATCCTGAAAAAGAAAACCAAAGCTGGAGGCATCACAGTTCCGGTCTTCAAGCTGTATTACAAAGTTTGAATCATCAAGACAGTATGGTACTGGCACAAAACCACATAGATGAAAGGAACAGAATAGAGAACCCAGAAATGGACCCACAAATGTATGGCCAACTAATCTTTGACAAAGTGGGAAAGAGTATCCAATGGAATAAAGACAGTCTCTTCAGCAAGTGGTGATGGGAAAACTGGACAGTGACATGCAGAAGAATGAACCTGGACCACTTTCTTACACCATACACAAAAATAAACTCAAAATGGATAAAAGACCTAAATGTAGGACAGGAAGCCATCAAAATCCTAGAGGAGAAAACAGGCAGCAACATTTTTTACCTCAGCTGTAGCAACTTCTTACTAGACATGTCTCCAGAGACAAGGGAAACAAAAGCAAAAATGAACTATTGGGACTTCATCAAGATACAAATCATCTGCATAGCGAAGGAAATGATCAACAAAACTAAAAAGCAACCAACAGAATGGGAGAAGATATTTGCAAATGACATATCAGATAAAGGGTTAGTATCCAAAATCTATAAAGAACTTATCAAACTCAGGGCACCTGGGTGGCTCAGTCAGTTAAGCGTCTGACTTCACCTCAGGTCATGATCTCAAGGTTTGTGAATTCCAGCCCATCAGGCTCACTGCTGTCAGCTCAGAGCCCGCTTTGGATCCTCTGTCCCCCTCTCTCTGCCCCTCCCCTGCTCTCTCTCTCTCTCTCTGTCTCTCTCTCTCAAAAATAGATTAACATTTTTTTTTAAAAAAAGAACTTATCAAACTCAACACCAAAAAAACAAATAATCCAGTGAAGAAATGAGCAAAAGACATGAACACTTTTCCAAAGAAGACATCCAGATGGCTAAGAGACACATGAAAGAATGCTCAACATCACTCATCATCAGGGAAATACAAATTAAAACCACAATGAGATACCACCTTACACCTGTCAGAGTGGCTAAAATTAACAACTCAGGAAACAACAGATGTTGGTGAGGATGCAGAGAAAGGGAAACGCTTTTGCAGTGCTGGTAGGAATGCAAACTGGTGCAGCCACTCTGGAAAACAGTATGGCGGTCCCTCAAAAAGTTAAAAATAGAACTACCCTATGACCTGACAATTGCACTACTAGGAATTTATCCAAAGTTACAAAAATGCTGATTTGAAGAGGTACATGTCCCCCAGTGTTTATAGCAGCACTATCAGCAATAGACAAATTATGGAAACAGACCAAATGTTCATCAACTGATGAATGGATAAAGAAGAAGTGAAACACAGACACACACACACACACACAAGGAATTATTACTCAGCGATCAAAAAGAATGAAATCTTGCCATTTGCAATGACGTGGATGGAACTAAAATGTATTATGCTAAGCGAAATAAGTCCGTCAGAGAAAGATAAATATGATTTCACCCATATGTGGAATTTAAGAAACAAAACAGATAAACATAGGGGAAGGGAAGGAAAACTAAGATAAAAACAGAGAGGGAGGCAAACCACAAGAGACTCTTAAGTACAGAGAACAAACTGAGGGTTGCTGGAGGGGTGTTGGGTGGGGGAATGGGTTTAAATGCATGATAAGCATTCAGGAGGGCACTTGTTGGGATGAACACTAAGTGTCATATGTAAGTTATGAATCACTAAATTCTACTCCTGAAACCATTATTACACTATAATTTAAATAAAATTTAAATAAGATTTTTTAAAGGGCAGAAACCACGAGCAACTCTCTGTGATTTCCTGCCCCCCACCTTGGCATGAAGTCAAGGGGGTTGGCCAGGCCCACTGCGACTAGAATCTGAAGAATCTGGAGAGGCAGAAATTAAGGATGAGCTGAGAATAGCAAGCCAGAGAAAGAAGCTCTAGTGACCAAAACCAGGTGGAGGGAGGGAAGGCCAGAAGCAAGTGCAGAAATTAAGATATGGATATCAGAAAATCAGAGAACTAAGAAAATAGCATGCCTAGCCAAGTAGTCAAGAATGAACTGGAGACAGGCAAATCTCACGTGTGACGAGTTGCCTGATCAGGCTGGCTTTTGACAGGGTGGGTAACCAGTTGGTGGGGCCAGGTTCCCTCCAGAACAGAGAACATTTGCCATGCAGGGAGGCAGGTATGAGGCTTGAGGTCTGTGACACTGTTGCTTTCAAACTGTGGCCACTGCTCCTCACCACCTCAGTCTGAAAGGGCATCCAGGCAGAGAGCCTTAACTGTGTAGAAGTCTAGCATAGCAAAGGAGCATCCTGGCACTAGTGGGTGGAGCCTGCGTAAGGTGCACAACTTCCTGAAACCTGCTGGCAGTGAGCAGAGACAGACTGTGGGAGGCAGCCTACCAGCCTGCCTGTGCCAGGCCCAGTCTGCAGAAGGACAGGTGGTCGGCCACCAAGGTATGGTTCCTGCACTGCCCTGCCTCAATAAGTCCCAAGTCATACCTGCAGCGCTGAGCAAGCTTCGGGCTCCCCCTTGCGGCCTTCCCGTAGTTGGAGCTGTAGTCAGACCTCCCTTCACTCCAGCCAGTCATTGAAGAGGTGGAATGGGTTTATCAAGCTACAGTCCCCAATTTTAACATGAGCCTGTAGCTATGACCTTCTTTTCAGGAAGGACTATCAAGCATATTCCTCAAGATGACCAGGATCCCAGGTGTGATGGTTAATTTTATGTGTCATTTTGACTAGGGCACAGGATCTCCAGATATTTGGTCAAACATTACTGTAGGTGTGTCTTTTGGATAGGTTTAACATTTAAATTGATAGGCTGAATTAAACAGAATGTGATCCCTAATGTTGCTGGACCTTGTCCAATCAGTGAAAGGCCTGCATAGAACAAAGAGCTGATCCCCACCTGGAGTAAGAGGGAACTTCATCTGCCTGAAGGCTTGAGCAGGACATTGGTCTTTTCTAGCCTTCAGATTCAAGCTGAAACATAGGCTCTGCTTGGGTCTTGAGTCGGCCTGCTTTTGGACTAGAACTACATATTGGCTCTCTTGGGTCTCCAGCTTGTTAAGTAAATATCTTAGGACTTCCTAGCCTCTATAATCACATGAGCCAATCCCTTATTTAAATATATGTATATATTTAGGGATACCTTGGTGGCTCAGTTGGTTAACTGTCCGACTTTGGCTCAGGTCATGATCTCATGGTTAGCGGGTTCGGGCCCCGTGACAGGCTCTGTGCTAACAGCTCAGAGCCTGGAGCCTGCTTCGGATTCTGTGTCTCCTTCTCTCTCTGCACCTTCCCCACTCACACTCTGTCTCTCTCTCTCAAAAATAAAACAAACATTAAAAAAATTATATATATATAATTTTAACATATACATTTATTTATATTTATACATATTTAAAATATATTATATATACATATATATACATCATATATATGTATATTATATATGTATGGCATGCCTGGGAGGCTCAGTTAGTTAAGTGTCCAACTTCTGCTCAGATCATGATCTCACAGTACATGAGTTCGAGCCCCACATTGGGCTTCCTGCTGTCAGTGCAGAGCCCACTTCAGATCCTCTGTCCCTCTCTGTCTCTACCCCTCACCCATTCACTCTCTCTCTCTCTCTCAAAAATAAAAAAATAAAATAAACATTATATATATATATATATATATGTATATATATCCTGACCAGTACGCTATGTGCACAACACAATTCCCATATTCAAGGGGACAGCTCATTTTTCTCTCTCCCCATGCCTTCTGCCCTTTCATAATGAACCTAGGCCTCAGAGTTTCTATTCATAGGGTTCAGCCTGCCTGGATCCCTCAGTCAGTGATTGAAAAGTCAGCATCCTGGATGTATGTACTTCCTTATCCTAGCCGGTCAGCATTCTCTCCCTGCCTGCCTCTTAGCCATGTGGCTGGAGAAAAATACAAAAGCTAACCAGATCCTTGAGGTCTCCAGGCTTAGCTGGGCTCTCTCATAATTGATCAATGCCTTTAATGACTCACTCTTGGCCCCTCTTCCACTGCCCAAAGACTGAGTCCCACCCTTGCACTTCCATTCTCAACAGATCACCATGGCTTCACTTCCCTGAGAAAACTGTCACTTGACAGGAGGTCCTGCAACTTCCCTTCATTCCTCAATTCAAAGTGTCTGATTCTTTTTTAAAAAAATTTTAATGTTTACTTATTTTTGAGAGAGAGAGAAAGAGCATGTGTAAGGCAAGGAAGGGGTAGAGACAGAGGAAGACACAGGATCCGAGGCAGGCTCTACACTGACAGCAGACAGCCCAATGCGGGGCTTGAACTCATGAACAATGAGATCATGACCTGAGCTGAAGTTCGACGCTCAACCAACTGAGCCACCCAGGTGCCCCATGTCTGATTCTTCACCCACCCCTTTCTCTTTTCCTTCCAGAGAGAAAGGTCTTCAGGACATTGACATCAAGGTAAAGTTCTTGGTGATGAAGTATCCACAACCAACTCAAGTAAGTGGATAGAGGTCCCAAGGGTCAGTTCGGAGCAACAACACCTCTTCATCACAGGTGATTCTCTCCTCTGGCCTTTTCCCATGGGATGATCTCAGGGGATCAGCCCTTGCTAAGGCAGATCCACTAGCATCCATAAGGGAGGCCACAGCCTGAGGCAGCCTCTCTTGCATGTCCCTCACTCTATGCAAGAACATCTCTTTCATCTAGACTTCTCCATTCAGGTCCTCTTTCCTCCCTTCTTTCATTAGATGGTTCTTCTCACATGTGTATTCAATCTTTCTCTTTCCTCTAGATCTTCACCCTTAGTTTAAAGTACACTTAAAACTCTTCCAGTCCAGGGGACTGAGAAGTGTCCCCTTCTCAGTCCTATTGTTCCCCTCTGCTACTGCCTTAAATGTCTCCTCTCCTTTCCACCAATTCTCTTGAGAGAGCAGCCAGCACTCACTGCCATCAGTTTCCACTGACCATTCTCTCCCGCCTGAATTCTGATTTCCATGCCCACCCCACCATCAATTCCTCGAATACTGTTCTGCTAGAGTTGTTAAAGATCCCAGTTACAAAATCCAAGCCTCGAGGCGCCTGGGTGGCTCAGTCAGTTGAGCGTCCGACTTCAGCTCAGGTCATGATCTCACAGTCTGTGAGTTTGAGTCCCGCATCAGGCTCTGTGCTGACCGCTCAGAGCCTGGAGCCTGCTTCAGATTCTGTGTCTCCCTCTCTCTCTGCCCCTCCCCCACTCATGCTCTGTCTCTCTCTGTCTCAAAAATAAATAAAGCATTAAAAAAAAATCCAAGTCTCTTTTCAATCCTCCTCTGATAGGCTGTTCACCTGTGTTTAGGGGAATTAAAAGAAAGAACATATGTCTGCCCAGAATATTGACAGGGGAGCTGGATCATATAAATTCTAATTACGGAACATAGTTCCAAGAGAAAGCAGCTCTTGGACATGAGAGTAAGGGCTGAGAAGTCCAACCTCACCCACCCACCTTGCCAACTAGCTGCCAGGACTTGACCTAATTAAGGGAGTTGATTGGTTTCCTAACAGGCAGATATTATCATTCCCATGGTACTGAGAAGGAAACTAAGACTCAGAAAAAATTATAGATTGCCCAAAGTTACATAGTACACTAGAATCAGAGCTCCTCCCATTACATAGCAGTGATAATAGCTACCACTTAATAATAATAACTGCTGGGGGTGCCTGGGTGGCTCAGTCGGTTAAGCGTCTGACTTCGGTTCAGATCATGATCTCATGGTTCATGAGTTCGAGCCCCACATCAGGCTCCCTGCTGTCAGTGCAGAGCCTGGTTCTGATCCTCTGCCACCATCCCCCGCCCCTCCCCCATTTGTGTTCTGTCTCTCTCAAAATAAATAAACTTTAAAATAATAATAATAATAATAATAACTGCTGTATATCAGGCATATGCTGAGAGATTTACAGAGGGTTACTCATTTAACCCTCTCCCAAGTATCTCCACCTGATCACACGACAGTTCTGCTTGGATGTCTAATAAACAACTCAAGGATGACACCTCCCAAATTGAACTTGGGATCTTTTCCAAAAAAACTGCTCCACTTGTAGCTTTTACTATCTCAACTGGTGACAACTCCTTCATACTAGTTGTTCAGCACACACACAAAAATGGAGTCATCCTTGACTCTTCTCTTTCATACCTCACATACAATTCCTCAGAAAATCCTGTTGTCTCTATCCTCAAAATATGTCCCTAGTCTACCAACCTGTCACCACTTCCACTGCTACTGGCCTGGTTCCCACCACCGTCACCTCTCGCTTAGGCTACCTGCTAATCTCCTAAAAAGTCTTCTTGCTCTTTCTCTCTCACCCTCCTCTCCTCAACAACCACCTGTCCCTGGCCCACTCTATTCTTCTCAAAACATCCAGAATGATCCTTTTAAAACTAAGACTGATCATGACCTTCCCCTGCTCCAAACCCTGCAATGGCTCCCCTCCTCTCTCAGAGTAAAAGTCAAAATCCTTATCATGGCTTAGTACGTCCTTAATGATCTGCTCCCCAACTCCTATTCAAGGGTCCATCTCTGCTATTCCCCATTATGATCTGAACACACCAACCACCAAATAGTCTTCTCACATACTCCAGGCCTGCTCCTGTCTTTAAAGCCTTTGCATTGCTGTTCCTTCGACCTGAAGGCTCTTCTCCCCAATTATAGCCACCCCCTTCACCTCCTTCAATCAACTCAAACCTTGCATTCTCATTGTGACCTACCCTAGCTTCTGATTCCCCCTTACTCCCCGCTAATTTTTCCTTTTTCATAGTTCTCATTATCTTCTAACATATTATATAATGTACTTATTTGTCTCCCTCCACTAGATGGTGAATTTTGGGAGAACAACAATCCTTGTTTCATTCATTGATATATCCCAAGGGACTAAAACAGCATCTGGCACATATTCAAACGGCTGAATAGAATAAGCCACCGCATTGTCTTCTTATGACTCTGTCAAGAAGTGCCGTTAAAGGCACTTTACCATTCACTATCCTGGGGTGCTGGGTGGCTAAGTCAGTTGAGTTTCCAATTTCCACTTAAGTCGTGATCTCACGGTTGAAGAATTCGACCGCCTCCGCTCTGCGCTGACAGCTCAGAGCCTGGAGCCTGTTTGGATTCTCCCTCTCTCCCTCTCCCCTGCTCCAACTCTCTCTCTCTCTCAACAATGAATAAACATTTTAAAAAATTTTTTTAATTCACTGCCTTTTTGAAGTCTGAAAACAGGAATTACAACCCATTCTCCGCTCTCTGGGTCCATCTGGCTGCAGCTGTGCAGACTGAGCTGTTTCCCTTTCTCAGCAGGGGTCCCAAGTTTGCTCGGAACTATTTAGCTCGCCTCTCACTGAGTGCTCATGGGACAGAAATTAAAGAGCACAAACTCAGCAGGAAATTGTAGTGCCGTGAGAAACATCATCAGTGACCAATAGGCACAAAGATCTGGTTCACGTGGTGCATATTCAGCCTATCGTGCCCCTAATATTCTTCAACTCACTCCCTTCCGTTCCTGGCTCCTTCTTTCTCGACAAGATGGCCACACCGGCACCACCGGCGAGTGCGTCTGCCGCCACTCCAGCTCCAGCCGCAGCTCCAGCCGCGGCCCCACCCTCGGTCCCAGTCCCGTCCCCAACCCCAGCCTCAGCGCCAGCCCCGTCTCCTGCTCCAGCGCCGGTTCCGGCTCCAACGCCGGCTCCAGCCTCATCCTCAGACGCGGCGGCTGCAGCGGCTACGACCACGGCTCCGGGCCAGACCTCGGCCTCAGCGCCGGCCCCAGCGCAGACCCCTGCGCAGTCACTGCCCGGTCCTGCTCTTCCAGGCCCCTTCCCCGGCGGCCGTGTGGTCCGGCTGCACCCGGTCATTTTGGCCTCCATCGTGGACAGCTACGAGCGACGCAACGAGGGCGCTGCCCGAGTTATCGGCACCCTGCTAGGTGAGTGGTCAGACACAATCGTCTGAATCTTCTTCCTCCCACCTCCTTCTTCTCTTGTTCCCCTCCCTTCCCATCCCCATTGACCTCTTACCTATTCTTCCATGCCACCTTCCTGCCGCGACTTACCTCCTTAAGGAACTTGAACTTCCCTGCCACATTTCTGTCACTTCGGGTGGCATAAAATACGTAAGCAGTAGTTAGTTATTGAAGAAAAACCGTATGCGGAATGATTTACATTTTTTTAATCTGCCCAGTAGCATTTCAGGCCAAGTGTGACCAAAAATGAGTTCAGATGCTGAGTAGGAAGTCAGAAACATTTGACTCCCTAAACCCAATGACCACGTTTTCCCCCCTTTCCTACGGACTAAATTTCTTTATTTTCTAGGTGTTTACAAAGACATTTTTAACCACTTGAGAAAGGAGTGGGGAGATCTGTAAAAAGACATCCCTTTGAACAAGCAAACCGGTTTGTCAGAAACTTGTTTAGGGCTTCAATAATCCTCTCTTTTCCTAAACGTTTAAGCCTGATCTTTTTAATTTATTTGTTTATTTTTATTTATCTTTTTAATTTACATCCAAGTTAGCATATAGTGCAACAATGATTACAGGAGTAGATTCCTTAATGCCCCTTACCCATTTAGCTCATCCTCCCTCCCGCAACCCCTCCAGTAACCCTCTGTTTGTCTGCCATATTTAAGAGTCTCATATGTTTTGTTTCCCTCCCTGATGTTATATTATTTTTGCTTCCCTTCATTTATGTTCATCTCTTTTGTATCTTAAAGTCCTGATATGAGTGAAGTCATGTGATATTTGTCTTCCTCTGACTAATTTCACTTAGCATAATACCCTCCAGTTCCATCCATGTACTTGCAAATGGTAAGATTTCATTCTTTTTGATTGCTGGGTAATACTCCATTGTACGTATATAGGGGTGTGTGTGTGTGTATACATCTTCTTTATCCATTCATCCATCGATGGACATTTGGGCTGTTTCCATACTTTGGCTATTGTTGATAGTGCTGCTATAAACATTGGGGTACATGTGCCCCTTTGAAAGAGCACACCTGTATCCTTTGGATAAATACCTAGTAGCACAGTTGCTGGGTCATAGGGTAGTTTTTAACTTTTTGAGGAACCTCCATACTATTTTCCAGAGGTAAGGCTGATCTTCTGTCCATTAGTCTCCCTAATATGTTAAAGTAATTTGTAAAATGGAGAAGCACTAGAGAGAGATTACTGATAATATGCCTCTTTCTCTGGGTACTGCTGATCCCATCAAGTTCATTTTCATTCCATCTTTGTCCCCAATTTTAGATACTTTTGTGACATGTAATAGTTCTTCCACCATAGAAGACAATTGGTGTATTGCAAGGAAGACAAGATTGTAGGTAGATTGCACCAAATATTAACCATGTGCCTTGGAACAAATTACCTAAAGTCTAGTTCTGTCCGGGGCAGGGCGGGGGGACAAATTACCTAAAGTCTAGTTCTGTCCGGAGCATCTAACTGCTGGGACACATGAGCTACAAAACAGCCATTAGTTGCCATCCTCCACATCAGGGCTCTCCCCCTGCAACACACAAACATAGTCTCCCTTTACTTATTTTTGAAGGTTTAGCATTTTACAGGAACTTCAATTGATCCATTATCTTCCAAACATTGCCAAAGTTTTTCTGAAACCAAGACTTTGTATTCTCTTTGCCACAAGTGCCTTCCCTGATCTCCCTCATTTGTTCCAAGTTCCTCTCATCTTCCAGGTTCCCAGGAAAAGTGTTAATTAAGTATCAGTCCTTCATCCCATACCGCCACCCTCACCCCCACTCCTAACTTCCCAAAGTATAATAGCTTTCTGTAACTATGTCCTGCTTTGAGCTTCTGTAACAAATGATTTTTGCAACATTAACTTGGCACTTGACAAAGACTACTCTTTCAGCTGCACTGCCAAATTTTCCAAACTCACATGCATGAGCTATTTAACTAAAGAAACAGTTCTCCACTGAGGGAGAGTATTAAGTACCCCAGATACTATAGTGACCTTATTTAGTGACCTGTAATCTACATCTTAAGATGCTCTTCTGGACTGGAACCATGGTACAATGCTAGGTGTTACAGGGATAGTACTTACTGAAAAATGAAACAGACTCTTCTTACTAGGAGCTTATATATTTTCTCAGACATTAATTCATGAAACATTTAATTTGGCTGAAAGAAGTCAGTGGTATCTTTTAAGTACCATAAAATTGTTTTAAATATTTGTAATTCAAAGTTTGATAAAACAACATCTACTCTAACCTTCAATTCAAGATGAAGATCTACTCATTCAAATAATTAGAATACAATATGATAAATGCTCTAATAGAAGGTTATCATAGCAGCATGGAAATATAGAAGACTCAAAACTGCTTCAGAAGTCTGAAATGGTCAAGTCTATTGAATGCTGATGAGAGGTCAAATAAGAGAAAAAGTATTTACCCACTGGGTTTGCGGACATAGTTTCACCTAAGGGAGCAAAAACCATAGTGAAGTGGAATTAAACAGACATAGGTGTGGACAGCATTGTGGTCACTAGTATAGAGGGCAGGGCTTGAAGCCTGGTATGGACAGTGCCAGTAGATTAGAAAAAAATGGAGAACCCAAGGGACCAGCAGTCTTAGGTCAAGAAACAAACGTAATGGGAGTAAGGGTATCAAAACTAGAATAGGAGTTTGTGGTAAAAGACTGATACTGATGTTTAAGGTTCACAGGTAGAAGGTTTCTGGATGGTGATGGGGCTAAGGTTATGACCATGGGACTAGATGACTGAAGGGAGGTACAGGTGAAGCTCCCTAACACTGTGCTTTGGGACTAGGCTACTGTATGGGTGCCCTGTGTAGACATTATTAGAATTTTCCAGGTAGTTCTGCAGATTGAATTATAGGGAGAAAATCTAGAGGCTGAAAATGAAGGTCATAGAAAAAAGACCTGGAGTAGGACTGGTAGCAGGATGGAACAGATAAGCAGAAGAAGACCTTGTGAAGGAAGAATAGACCCCATATGTTGATGGCTAAAGCAAAGAGAGCTCGCTTCAGAGCTTCAGCTCTCTGGAGAATCCTGGTCCCACTGATGCATATGGCTAACTTAGAATTTACAAATTCAATTTGTTCATTGACTTTGAGGAGGCCTCTGAAAGCATTTGGAAAGTGGTCGGAGGCTGCCGAGTGCCCTAGGGTCTTGTAACACGTGGACAATTCTCTCTCACAGGCACCGTTGACAAGCATTCAGTGGAGGTCACTAACTGCTTTTCAGTGCCACACAACGAGTCAGAAGATGAGGTGAGTGGGAGCTTGAGCTGCCACTGTGTGGTCTATAACTGTTCGTTTGCTAGGCTCTCCTTAAGGCTTCTCCTGCACAATACGTTGTGCTTCTGTAACTAAAAGTTCAACAAAGAACCTTCTTTCTATGGGTATATACTTCCTGGGCCTCTTGTCTGCTGGGGTGGGCTCTGGTCCTTTTCATCCATTTTTTCTATGGGCTTCTAGCTTCTTAGCTTCCTTTTCTGCTTTTCTTCTAAGGTGGCTGTTGACATGGAATTCGCTAAGAACATGTATGAATTACACAAGAAAGTCTCTCCAAATGAGCTCATTCTGGGCTGGTAAGTTGGTTGGGGGAATGGAAAGTGTT
Source organism: Lynx rufus (assembly GCF_022079265.1). Classification (NCBI taxonomy): domain Eukaryota; kingdom Metazoa; phylum Chordata; class Mammalia; order Carnivora; family Felidae; genus Lynx; species Lynx rufus. Next base: position 64,995,495 of record NW_025814897.1, read on the forward strand.
GGTGATTGCCAAGGTTTTTTGCTACCAGGCTAGTTATTCTACTCCCTTTTGGAGACAGAGTATTGAAAGTGTATTACTTCAGGGATCTGTGAATTTAATGTGTCTTGCTGGCAGTTCTAATCTCATGAGGCCAAGAATATTTACTTTGAATTGTAGCTTTTACTGAGCCAACTATTTTTGCCTTGCTGATGACTTGTAATGTTTCAAGAGCTCTGAGTCAGCCTTTGATTTGAGTTAATACAGTTTTCAGTGTAGTCTTTTTGCATTTAGGTTGCACTGGAGGTAACGCTACCTAGAGACACCCATTTTACCCTTGCGTTTGGTATTAATGTTACATGTAGACTTGAATCCACAACTATGTTTCATTTTCCAGGTATGCCACAGGCCATGACATTACAGAGCATTCTGTGCTGATCCATGAGTACTATAGCCGGGAAGCCCCCAACCCCATTCACCTCACCGTGGACACGAGCCTCCAGAATGGCCGCATGAGCATCAAGGCCTATGTCAGGTGACCGGTGTCTTGGGGCACAAGGCCATAAAAGGCTGTCTGGTTCCTACCATGCCTGGATGACACCCACCTCCACCCCAAGCAGGTTTAATCCTTCAGTATATAACTCATTGCCTCATAAGGAAATCCATTCCTCCCTCTCAACAGTTATCGTTAGAAGGGTTTTACTCTGAAACAAAATTTGTCCCTCAAATATCCACTTGCTGATACCAGTTGTACCCCAGATTTCTACTTATTTCTCTTAACCAATTTCAGATGACAGACCTTTAGGTATTTGAGCAAACTGTCATGTTTTTCCCGTCATCGTTTCTATAAGCTAACTCTTCACGGTTCCTATAGCTGATCCTCACTGCTTTTGGTCATGTTCACTGCTTTTCTGAGTAACCCTTTGTTAATCATTATTCCTGGATACACAGGACTCAGAGTCATACAGATTAAAGGATGGCTGTCCTTTGTGACTACATCTATTACCCCAGGGTCGAGTACAGTTTTGGTGACAATAACATTATAGCATTGACACGTTGAGCTTGCAGGCAGTTAAAATTCCTGTTGACAGGGGAGGCATGCTGAAGAAGGGGCTGCTGGGAGAGTTGGAAGGATTATCTTTTCTGGTTAGAATGAAGGCATTTCTTAGCGTATCTCTTACGCTGTTTGATTTGGTGCACTTTCTGTGTGTGACATAATGTAACAGACTTTGGTCCAGGTGAAAATATATAGTTGACATAGTAAAGGCAGTCACCTTTAGTGAGATTTCTTAAAGCACCTAATCTAGTCTTGGTGGGCTGGAGTCAATTTGCTTTTTTCAGTGCTAATGAAGGGCACAGTCTCATAGAAGACCTATGGGTGGATATCTGGGCAGCCAGCTCCACAAGGAAATGCAGCATCCTGTTTCATCACTGATATTGCAGTGAGTGAAACATTCATCTGAAGGGACCAAGTCAGATCTGCAGGCTGAGTCCCCTCTCGCAGGCCAGGCTTCATTGTGTGTGAAGTGAGCTGAAGGAAAAATGTGACTTGCTCCCATGAGACCTCAGGTTCAGGTGGTTTCAGCCTTGTCTCAGAACCTTGGAACCCATAACCTTGGTATGACTGCTTTCCCAGCCTGGACTAGACATGGAAGCCCTCTCCCAAGGCTATTTACTTACCTTGACTTCTCTCTCCCCAGCACTTTAATGGGTGTCCCTGGGAGGACCATGGGGGTGATGTTCACACCTCTGACCGTGAAATACGCGTATTATGACACTGAACGCATTGGAGGTGAGTAACCTTCCCATACCCTCTTTTGAGGTCTGACACTTTTCAGAGCACAGGGTAGCTGCTCTCTAACAAGAATGGAGGGCTTTGGGTAGGTTGAAGAGGAACCGTTGATCTAAAGTCTGTGATGATTAAAGTCACAATCGTTCTCCATTATAAACGAACTTCCAGGAATTATTTGTGCAATTAGAATGGGAAATTATCAGCACCAGAGGCTACATGGCCATTCATATAAGACCAAAACCAGTGATTAAGCTCTAGCAGGAGGAAGAGAAGCAGCTAAGAGCAGAGCAGGGTTTCAGAGAAGTTGGCTGTATCCAGAGGGAAGTGAGAAAGTTAGCAGAATGATTAGAGATAGTCTCTTCCCTGATGGAATGACTGAAATGTCTGTGCCTCTTCTATCCCCCAACCTGTTCCCACAGTTGACCTGATCATGAAGACCTGTTTTAGCCCCAACCGGGTGATCGGACTTTCAAGTGACTTGCAGCAAGTAGGAGGGGCATCGGCTCGCATCCAGGATGCCCTGAGCACAGTGTTGCAGTATGCAGAGGATGTGCTGGTGAGGAGGGGGAAGGCGAGAAAGGAGGAGGGCATAGATCTCCACTCTGAGATCTCTGAGAGGTGTACTGGTGAAGTGACAGTCCCTGGTGGTGAGAATTAACTGTGCCTCACTGAATCTTTGTTTGGTGCTTAGTCTGGAAAGGTGTCCGCTGACAATACTGTGGGCCGCTTCTTGATGAGTCTGGTTAACCAAGTACCCAAGATTGTTCCTGATGACTTTGAGACCATGCTCAATAGCAACATCAATGTAAGTGCCATCCCTGGGCTTCTGGGAGCTTGTGTCTTCCCCCACCTCAGCCCATGCACACAAATGTGAAGGGAGATGACCTAGAGGGGAACAGAGGAGAAAGGGCTTTGCCGTTGGCCCCTTGCAGTCCAGGTTGGGAGGAAGGAAGAGGTGGTACATGTGTTTGGGGAGGTCTTCTGCCTTCTCTTCTTTGATTCCATTATCTCAGGAACTGCTGATACTACTGTGACTTGCTATCTAGATTCATGGTCAAAAGAAATGCTAAATTCAGAGGTTAACGAAAATGCAATTTCTTATTTTCCCCATCTGGGTTCACAGACTTCCCGCCCCCCATATCTTACCCCAGATCTTGGCTAAAGCACCCCACTTTTATAAGTGTATCAGTAAAGAAGAGAAAGCGTTCTCAAACATTTCATTCTTATCTTCCACCTTTGAGTCTTGTTCAACCTCTTCTGAGCTGTTATTTGTCCAGGACTGCCCTCTACCCAGTGTTCACCATGGAGCTGGCCAACCCCAGACTTTCTTCTCCCTTTCTGCCCAACCCCTCTCTTATTGTGGCTTCTTCCTCTTCCAGGACCTGCTGATGGTGACCTACCTGGCCAATCTCACGCAGTCACAGATTGCCCTCAATGAGAAACTTGTAAACCTGTGAATGGGCCCCAAGCAGCACTCCTGCCAATCTGGGCCACCCCAGGACTCAGAATGGAGTGTTGTAGGATGGTTTCCTTGTGGTTTGAGTCACACTGAGTCAGTCAGCTGCTTGTGACTCTAAATAAACATAGCCTACCTTTTGTAAATGAATCCATCTTATATGAGTTTACTGCTGGGTGGAGGGAGAGCTCATGCAAAAACCAGGAAGTGAATACTTGGGTAGAAGTTGGTTGTGTGTTGGTGACTCGCCATCAGTAGTTGCACCCATAACCCAAGTCCAAGCCACTTTTGACCTGCCCCCAGACCAGACAGCCTTCTTTGCACAGTGGTTTCACAGAGGTACTTTCTTCCCGCTCTTTTGCCTATGATTAGAGCAAACTGAACCTTCAAAAAAACATTTTTGTCACTTCTCTTCCATAGTGCCTCACATGAATGACAGTACAAAGTGTTGCCCTGTGCACAATTAGGAGGACCTAGAGCATGTGTTGGTGGGTGAGTGGAGAGGAACAAAGGAGTGGGTACAAATCTCAGTCCTGGGACCCATGAGTACATGCTGGTGGGAAGAAAGTCTTCTGAGGATTAACTGCATTTTACCAAATTTTTCTTTTGGCTTTCAGTCTGGAAAGGTGTCCACTGGCAATACTCTGAACCATTTTTTGATGGATCATGTGGGGTTTCCACAGGAAGTGAAAAGGAGAATCCATGCAGGGAAAATAATTAAGAGAATTGAATGCTTGATCTGAACTGAAAGAGTAAAGAGTGTGGTCAGGGTCATAAACTACTTGAATAGTAGAATGGAGCTATTTGCCACTATGGTTCGGGGAGGCAAGTTTAGGATCTATAGCTTAAATTTAAAGAGATGTCCCCCAAACCGCAAACTGCTTCGGTACTATGTGTGACTTGAGAGCACCATCGGGCTGTGTTGGGCTCTGCCAATGGCTGAATCTAAGCAAAGACTAGATGATATTTCCCAGGGATTTTGTAGTCTTCAAACAGCCCTTTCATCTGATTGCTGGAGTGTTCTGCCTGACCACTGTGAAATACCTTAGGTTGAGAAGAAATGGGTCATTATTCAGGGACTTAGGGTTATGTTACATGTTGGAATGGAAAGGTAAATGAAAGCAAGTGGGTATCAAAAAGGCCCAGATTGTAATTCTGTTTCTGAGACATGTGACAAGTTCTGGGGGTCATAAGCTATGAATAGTAATGATACATTTTTACACGTAGGCATGAAATGACAATAGTTACGCCAAATTGTGAGGTTAAAAATAGCATGCACAATGGGAAGAGGGTTGATCAGAGTTCAGAGTGTTTGTGTTCTATTTTTGGGGTGGGTGGTTAATACCAACTTCAGTTTTTTTAAATATGCATGATAAAATTCCAGGGTTACTCACTGGAAATAATCTCCAAATGAAAATGATGGGAAATAATAGAATAAGAAAAAGGAAAGAGTTTTTTTTAATTGAGAAAGCATGGGAAAACTGGGTAAAGCAAGTAAAGATGGCAGATATCCATCCAAATATAGTAACCACACTAAATGTAAAAAGGGTTAAACTAATGAGAGGAAAAAAAGATTGAATTTTAAAACAAATCCCACCTATATTTTATGTGTGAGATACACCTGAAATATGGACACAGAAAATTGTCATGCAGCTGTAAGCAGGACATCTTAAAACATTGAATGAAAAAGACTAGTCTCAGAAGACAGTGCATACTATAGGGTCAGAATGCAGAATCTAATCCTTCCTCTTTCCTTCGAGGCTGCCCAGAGCCTGGTAGCTTTGACCCTCCTGAGAAGTAGAGGACAGGGGACAAAAGAAATACCATCTCTCAGGAGGCATGCGGTCTTCAAGCCAAGGGCAGCCAAAAGCATCCCTTGTGGAATTGAGAGTATAAACTGCTGCAGAAGCCCAGAAGAGTCCCTGGAGAAGATTTTCACCGACGAGGTAAACCTAGAACCCTGGAATGGAGCTTAAAGGATGACCACAGCTGTCCCTGGGGTGAGAATAAGCTGAACGAGGCAGAGATAGACTGGCCTGGACACAGTGAAGAGACATGGTGTGGCGGGTCTGTGCAAAGGGCAGCTAGCAAGAGATGGTTGGTGAGGGCTTGTCACCACCAGAATAGCTAAGGGAGACCGCAAAAAAGTTTCTGAAAGAAGCAGGAGTGCCTTTCAGGATGATGCCATTGGTCATCAGAAAGGTAGCTGGAGTGGTCCAAGTGAGAACTGCAAGTAACCTGAATTAGAACCATAAGAGGCCCAGGAAATGAAGCAGAACGCATGGGAGACCATGGCCTGACATGCCTTGGTTCAGCACATATCGAGGATTTTTTACCACCTGCCCCCCTCACATTACCATTCCATACTGAGTGGGGAGTGGGAGCAGTGATTCCCAGCAGTTCTGAGGATCCCATGGCTGGGAGAAGCAGCAACAAGCCATGGGGGACAGTCAAGAAGTTACGGCTAAGATGGGACTTGTACAGTCTAAGCAAAAATGGAACAAGCCTACACCAGTGAAGATAATGCTCCGCAACTGGCGAGTTACCCACCCCACCCCATCCGGCCATCCTATCACAAGAGGTTCCCTGTTCAGCGCTCTTCAACAATCTTTAGCAGAAGTCTCCCTTCCCCTACTCCTCAAACAACTTTCCAAAGAACCCCGCTAGCGAGTTCAAAGCGTTTCCCAGACTGCAACCTTCAAATACTAATCCATCTTCTTTATCCCCCAAATCCTGTCCAAACATTCCACAGACCTTAGCCACCCAAACTGATTAGTCCTTTCAATCAATCCAACAAACTATGCAACCAACTAGCCCTAACAAAGTGATGGCCCCACCACCTCTCCATTTCTCACTTACTCCCTCTTCCCTGCAGAAGCTGGGCAACACCAGTTACCCAGTGTCCATGAGCTTCATTCTGATGGTTGGTTTGATAGCATTAGCTTCTTAGACATAAATGGCATATTCCTGTACCTCCCCTGATGGGCTTCAATGAACATTCTGACCTTTGGAGAGTCCTTATCAATGGATGGCCTAACCCTAAATAAAGTATCCTGAGCCCGGGGACATCTTGATCTTAGGAACAGATAGATCCCACAGGAATGCATCCTCAGGCACACTGAGCCTCTGGAGCATCTAATCCAATGGGCAGACTGATGCCAAATGGCAATGAGTCTCTGAATGTATGTCGACACTGATAGTGGATAGTAACCCCGTGTACGCTAATACCATTTGCTCTATATTGTTTACTCAATTAAGCATTAAGTGTTTAGTATTTGCCAAATAGTATGCTAGCACTAGGTCAGTAAGTGTGCACTCCATGCTACTGGCATTAAGGAGTTCACATTTTGATGGAGAAAACAGAAGAGTAAGTAGTTGCAAAATAGAAAATGAGTGTGGATCTAGCCCTCAATGAGCACCTGTTCTGTTTCGGTCAGTCTTCTCTTCATATCACAGAACGAGCTGGGGTTCAGAGAAGTGGAGTATGTTACTCGAGGTAGGCTACACAATTAGGAAGTGAAGAAATGGGATTTTAATTCAGGTCTGGATTTTTCTTTTTTTTCTCTGTAGCCCTCTGCTTCACAGTTTAGTGACTCAGTAAGATAATATGGCAAAAATGAAACATTACAGGAGCATATTACAAAGGTTGACCAGGTCTGTCCTAGGGAGTCTGGGAAGATTCTACCCAGGACATAAATACCTGGGCTAGTCTTTTTTACGAGGAACTTGGGAAAGGAAAAACGGGGCAAAGGAAACATGCAAACACCTGTTCAAAAACCAAGGAGGCATATTCTGGGGGCAGACCATAAGAGCCCTCAAGACTATGGAGGTTGGACATTATCCTAGAATTTGGGGGAGGAGGAGGCTGCATAATTTAATCAGGCATTTCAGGAAGATCCCCTGCTAAGGGAGAGCAGCAGAAGACAGGAAGGTGAATCGGGGCCACTGTGACTGTTCAGAGGACACGACAGTGGCAACAAGGATGGCGACAAGACTGTGATTGAAGAGGATGTTAAGAGGCAGACTCAGGAGGGCTTGGAGACTGGTTGAACTTGAATGGTGAGATATGGGAATCTAAGACGTTACCTGGTATTTTATAAAGATGATTGAAGGGATAGTATATGGAAAAGCTGGCTACTCCAGAGTGGTGGAAGCTTACAGCATGTGGAGATGTGTCCAGAATTAAGGTTAGAGGGATAGGTTGGGACCTGTTTTAAAAGCCCAAAGTGAAGTCATTTGCCCCCCAAGATTTAATTAGTTTCAGCCTATCCCAGGAATGTCACCTTTTAACAGCCAACTATGAAATTTTCTGACCAACACTAGTGAGGTAGTCTGCATGATAAAAACCTTGCCAGTAACTTGCCCTCCCCCTTTCCTATGAGACCTTCCATTTTGTACAACTCCTGGGAGCATCTCTGCTTGGTAGATGGGATGTTGCCCAATTTATGAATTGTTTACCAAAGTTAATTAGATCTTCAGATTTGCTCAGGTGAATTTTGTTCTTTAGCAGACCAAATGGTGAGGTCTTAAATGCAACTAAGTAATTGTGACTTATTTGATCAACTATGGGGCTGCACCAAATCTTTTAAGGAAAGATTGAAGAATTTACTCAATGGAGTTAATGAAGTTACTCATTTATTCATATAATACCAAATGGCAGCGAGGTGCTAAGCAAGAATCCTGCTTAGAACCTTTTGGAGGGGCAGACAAGTAAAGAGATGATTGCATTGGGAGTCACGAGGCATTGGAGGTCATGGAAGTCTTCCATCTAGGAAGTAAGATCCAAGCTGGACTTGAAGAATGAAGAAGCAACAGACTGAAAAAGGAGAGGGAAATTGCATTGTAGGCACAGAAAACTGCCAAAGGCTCAAAGACCGTGTCAACCATGTGGCTCTTCCGTTGCTGACTCTTGGCTAGGGAGGTGTTTGTAGGGAAAGAAATACCCTATGCCTAGGTTGACAGAAAATGAATGATACTGGAACTCTTTTTTCCTTACAGCCTGTGCTAATGTGTGCACAAGTTTGTTTTTACTGTGAATGTGTGTTCACACATTCTCTTTGTGTGTGGTTGTGCATGTGCTAGAAACATTTCAGAAAGGGTCTCGGTGAGATCGTACGTGTCGCGTAAGTTCTAAGACACCACAGTTCTCTTATTTTCTCCTGTTCCCCTTTTCTGTGCTTCTGCTTCATCTTTCCTCCTCTGACCCTCCCTTAAGGTGTCATTCCCCAGGCTTCCATCCTGGGTCCTTCTCACAGTCTACACACTGTGCTGGGAAGGTCTCATAGAAGCCTTTGACTGCGATTATGCAGTCAGTATGTTAAAGGTGCCCAGTCTTCAGCTCTAGCTCTGGCCCATATTCAGAGCTGATTGCAGACTAGGTAAATGAACACTAGATTTCCCCTGGGTGTCTCAGAAGCATCTTAAATTCAACATGTTCAATATTGAACTGATTGTCTCTTCCTCCTCCACAACACCTGAATTTCCCTTCTCAGGTGATGACACATCAGGTATTCTGTTGTCAAAACCAGAAACTTGGATGAATCCTTGATTCTCCCCTCCATGCTTCAACTAGTTCATTACTATTCTGCCTTCAGTCTTGCCCTCTGTGATACTGTACCAAAAATACAGAAACACATATTTGGCTTTTCATCCAGGTTCCTGAAACACAGCTTTTAAACCCTTTGGAATTTGTTTAAGTGATAAGAGCTATAAATGGTGTAAAGAGTCTTTTGTTATTCCTAACCAGACCCTTTCAACCACACCGAGTTTATGTTAATGAAGTGATTTGAGTTTGGAATTTTCAGCTTGGGGGGAGGGGAGAGGGGCTGAAAGTCACCAATTGAATTAATCACCAATGGCCAATGATTTAATCAGTCATGCCTATGTAGTGGCGCTTCTGTCCAACAGAGTTTGGAGAGTTTCTGGGTTGGTGAATAAGAATGTATCTAGGAACAATTACATGCCAGGAAGGTAGTATACCCCCAGTCTTCAGAAACAGAAGCTCCTGTCCTTTAGACCCTTCCAGACCTCACCCTGTGTATATTTTCATCTGGCTGTTCATTCGAATCCTTTAATGTTTTTTAGTAAATCGGTAATGGTAAGTAAACTGTTTTCCTGAATTCTGTGAGGTGCTGCAGTAAATTGCTCAAACCCAAGAAGGAGGTCCAATTTATATCTGGTGTGTCAGAAGCACAGGTGACAACTGTGCCCCTGAAGGGGCAGGGGAAGGCAGTCTTGTAGTACTGAGCCCCTAACCTTGGAATCTGATACTGTCTGCAGGTATTTGTAGTGTTACTGCAGGATATTTTTTTACCACAATACCTGGGATTCATTGTCTTGCAGCTTCCAAGAAGGAAGAGGTGGGCACGAAATGAGCAGCAGACAAGTTTATTAGCATATAAGATTAGAAAGGAAGAATAGTAGAAAAGCTCTCTTTACAGAGGGGACATTCACAAATAAATGCCCCAGGACTATAGGCAAGGGTCCTTGTTTTACAAGGTTCAAGGTTCTGGTCAGCCCACCTCCATCCCTTCCCCCTTGTACCTTTTCAGGTTCTACCCTTATTGGCGTGATAGTTCCAGGTGCTGGGTTGTCCATTCCTGATTGGCTCCTTTCCACTGTGTGAGGGGTTATCTGTGATCATACTTAGGTCTTTTGTCAAATTCCAGAGGGGAAATCTGAGGCGAGGGCTTGGGGGGGGGGGGTCTGTTACATCCTTAAGAGGAACCTTAATGCCTCTTGAGGTCAGACACGCCCAGCATCATTCCAAAATAGGTGTTTTTCCCCCACCCAGGGACCTCAGGCCCTAATCTTACCCTCCCTGCCTACTGAATCCTATCTTCTATCATAGTGTCAGAATTGAGTTAAACTGTAGGACACTCAGTTGATATCTGGGAATTGCTTGGTGTGGGAAAATTACCTGCACATCTGGTTGCAGAATTGTTTGATGTGAGTAGTAAGTGTAGAGAAAAACAGTTCCTCTTCACTCTCTTTGATCTATTCCCCTCACAGCCCAGGATAAAGTTCACACTTCTTACTACAGCCTGTAAAGCTCATCATGGCCTTGACTGATCTTCCACCTCCATAGCTGGGAGGGTCTCATATGGAGTATCGTGCTTCCTCTGCATTTGCTCTGCCCTCTGCCTAAAATATATGCCCCTTTGGCTCACTTCTGCTCTTCCTTTAGGTTTTGGTCTAAACCGAAAACCTCCTCTTGGAAGGTGCTCCTGTACCATGATTACATCTTAGCATTCATCTTGCCATTTTGGACTTGTGTGTTTACTCTTGTTAAAAAGCAGAATTCAAAGGGATGCCTGGCTGGCTCAGTCAGAAGAGCATGCAACTCTTGATTTCGGGCTTGTGAGTTCAAGCCCCACGTTGGGTGTAGAGATTGCTAAAAATAAATAAAGTCAGGGATGGGAGAGGAAAAAAGTTTCAACTGAGTAAGTTTTAAAGATCTTGTTTGCTTTATTCGGTGATTCAGAAATTGGGCAGCATCCCATCTAGCAGATAGAAGGGAGCTCTGAGGGGCTGTACAAAATGAAAGACTTTTATAGGCAGAAGGAGGTGAGAACAACGAAGTTATATTAGCAAGCATTAGATTGGTTGTGGCAAGGTCACTTTCCTTTAGGAGACGGCAGGGATCTGTCGGATTACCTCACTAGTGCTGACCAGGTGCTTCAGTTTTGAAGTCTGTTTCCAGGAAAGGTGAAAACTATAACTGAGTCTTGGTTTGGTGACTAGCATATGCTAAATGGGCTTGTGTAAGAGACTCTATTTTGGCCCCCCCCTTTTTTTTTAATGTTTATTTTTGAGAGAAAGAGCATGAGTGGGGGAGGGTCAGAGAGAGAAGGAGACACAGAATCCGAAGCAAGCTCCAGGCATTGAGCTGTCAGCCTACAGCTGGACTCGGGGCGTGTATGGAGTATCGTGCTTCAAAGGATACAGCAGCCCAGAGGTAAAATAAGGTAGCAATAACAGCCACGAAACAGATTGTTGTCCTGCTCCTATGTACCTGCTTACAGGTCCTCCCAAAAGTCATGTGGGGTATCTTAGTTCTTTGAACCTACGGTCAACTTTGTGTTTTGAAAGTTTAACTGAATTTTATAAAATAATTTTTTTTTAAATTTTTTTTTCAACGTTTTATTTATTTATTTATTTTTTTGGGGACAGAGAGACAGAGCATGAACGGGGGAGGGGCAGAGAGAGAGGGAGACACAGAATCGGAAACAGGCTCCAGGCTCCGAGCCATCAGCCCAGAGCCTGACGCGGGGCTCGAACTCACAGACCGCGAGATCGTGACCTGGCTGATGTCGGACGCTTAACCGACTGCGCCACCCAGGCGCCCCATAAAATAATTTTTAAACATTGTAAAATAATGTCCATGTCATTAAATCTTCAAAAACCTTATTTTGAATAGGTTCATAAGTTTTTATTACGTAGCCAAACTTACTTTTTTAAACAATTTTTTAGTGTTGGACACGTGAGTTTCCAATTTTGTGCTAATACATCATTCCGTGGTGAACAGGTGTGTGTAGACACAAATGTCTACATTTCTATTTCTTTAGAATAATTTGCATCCCCTACTCTGTGTCACACATTCTCACCTGAGAAACCATCCAAACCACTGCATGGGAAGGAGGCCATTACGAAAGTACATCTCCAGCTTCTGCTTACCCTCTTTCTACTGTGGAGGGAGGGGGTAGGAAGCTGAGAGGGAACCAGAGAAAATCTGATCCTCTGCCTTCTGTGGGTCCATAAGTGCCACAGTCCTGTCTGCCTCCATCAGCCTAAACTAGAGCCCCTGTGAAAACTCTTAAGTAGCTTTGGAGAGCAAAGGATTCTAGGGATGTTGAAACCTGAATGTGGTTCCCTTTAATCAACCCCAACCTATCTGCTCTCCTGAGCCTATAGGCTGCTTGGGTGCAAGAGAGGCCCTGGGCTCTGCTGGAGTCCTGAGAGAGGATTGCTTTAGGACTTTGGCTGTGGTGGGCCAGGGAAGTCTTGGGAGGCTGGTACAGAGGGGTCTCTAGCAAGGATCTGGCTCCTGTGGAGAACATGGTCCACTGAACTGTGGACCCTTGAGGGAAGCAGGTGTGGGCTCTTACTGGATACTTGCTCTGGACAAGAGTAGTTGAACAGGTAAACTGAGTCTTCCTGTTCCCCTGAGGCAGGGAGTATGAGACAAGGCCTTCAGCAGGGGATTGGCATCTTGCTTGGTTCTACCTGGCCCATCCTGGATGGCAAGACCATTTCACCTCCCAACACCCACAGAATTGCTAACAATAGCCAGACTTAACCCCAAAAAGCTTCACTCAGTCCTCCTTGAGGAATCAAGGGATCCATTCATACTCCAGTTGACTTCACAGCTTATTGCTGTGATACCAGGTTCTAGCATATCTGATGAAAAAAGTAGCATTTCTCCTACATACTAGCCATGGTCAGCATTTCCAAGAATGTTCAAACAGTGCCAAACTGCTGGAACTGCATTGCTTCTCATTGCAATGCCTAGGAATCCATGCATGATCAGTAATGCAATTCTTTACAGGGCTAACAAAATTCCAGTTGTCCCCGGCTACACCAGTGTGTCTCCCAGATGGGAAGATAATTGTTTGGTGGTGATCTAGGCTGTAATTAGGGCTACTTGTTTCCTGATCTGTCCAGGTCTGTCTTCTGCTTCATTGGGAATGCCAGCCCCATGCTTATGTTTCTGTCCCATGTTGGTGGTCATCAGTTTAATAATGGTCTCTCCCACCATGTTGGTCCTTCTGTCTATAATGGATGGGCCAATAGTCCCATATGGAGCCCAGCTCTATGCCTGAGGCCTGAGTCAGGCCACTAGAGGGCTCCCTTGCACCACTTAACAGCCTTTGGTTGCCAGCTCACACTCCTTGTTCCCGGGCAGCTTTCTAAGGGCCTGGTACAGAAAAAGCACTTCTTGCCTTGGAAAGACTAGATTGGTGCAAAATGAGTGACCAAAGCTCATAGATATGCTTCGCCTCCAGAACCACCTTTGGTTACCTTTGATGTGGTTACAGAGTGAAGACACCAAACTATCTTACTGTAGCCCCACCACAAAATCACTATAAACACATAATAGTTTTCAAAACATGGTTTAGAAACACAGTTTTAAATGAAACTCATAGGGACCACTCCCTTTCTAATCAGATTATAATATACAAGCCCTTCTATACAAAAATCCTGGAGCTACCACTTCCCAGGAGAAACCCTGGCCCAGGCCCTAACGATCAAGAAGGGGTTTCTGGGGCTTTCTATCCAGGGAAGGGATGGTGCCAGAGCTAGTGTATAGCCCTGGGACCCCTACAAAATAAGATGGCCTTTCTGCATGGTACTAGTTTTTGGCAGGTGAATGAGGAACCCTCGACAACTCTGAAGGTTGGAAGAAGGTGCAAGGCGGTATCCTGTCCAAACCATCCCAGGTAAGACCACTCAGCTGATTGAGAGAGCAAGAGAAGGATTGAGGTAAGGGTTAGTTGAGGGTGGAAACCCCAAATCCAGATCTAAAATCTCAGCTGGAGGGGGGACATACTTAATTTGGGTCCCCTGAAAGCAGAGCATGTGACAGGGACTTGGGGGAAGAAGGTAGTTTATGTGGAAGGTGATCTGTATTAGAAAAATACCACAAACTTATTATCTTATAACAATAGAAATTTATTCTCTTACAATTTATGGAGTCTAGAAGTCTGAAATCGAGGTGTTCGTGGGGCCATGCTCCCTCTGAAGCCTCTAGAAGAGGATCCTTCCTTGCCTTTCCTAAATGCTGGTAGCCCCAGATGTTCCTTGGCTTAGAGCTGCAGTTCTTCGTCTCTGCCTGTCACCATGTGGCACTCTCCTTGTGCATCTGTGTCCAAATTTGCCTCTTATAAGGACACCAGTCATATTGGATATGGCCCACCCTAATGTTCTCAACTTGATTACATCTGGAAAGACCCTGTTTCCATGTAAGGCCATATTCGCAAGAACCAGGGTTTGGGACTTCAGCATATCTTTTGGGGGGAGACAGTCAACCCATAATATGAAGACGAGGGAGGAAAATCAATACAATCTAAGGTATTAAACTGGTTATTTATGTGCCACTGAGAACCCTCTAGGAACTGTGTAAAATACCCCTCAGAATTCTGAAAGCTGGGACATTTAATCAGTTCTTCCACTGGTTGAAGAATGTCTTAGAAGGTTAACTTCCTCCTACTTGTAGACTGCATCCACAGGTGGACGACGTGTCGTTTCCTGGCCGATAAGGAGAACTTGAGATAAGAGTAATATGCGAGAAACTGTCCACTACCACCAGGCAGAAGACAGGAGGCCACGTGCTATGACACAGGGCACCAAAAGATTCTGCAGAGGTACACCCCTTGCATTGCTAAGATCTGCTCCTGCCCCACATAAGTCCACTCTGTCATTGACTCTTTTAAGGCAGTGGTCAGCTGCGAGCTCCTTAAAAAAAAAAAAAAAAAAAAAAAAAAAAAAACAAAAAACTTTCAACAGGAGGGTTAGTGGAATAAACTATAGTTCCCCTCCTGCAGCTGCTCCTAAGCCACAATTAATATTCATCATCTCCTTTCCCCACAACCCTAACATCAAAGCTGGTCTGGATGGCTCATCCTGAGGGGGTGAGCCCTTGTCTGCCTTGCCATTATCAGGCTTTGTTGGCTGTGATTGCCTAGTTAGCATCATCCCCAGGGCTGAAAGCGCAAAGAGACACTCCAGCACACAGTTCCAGATGACTCTCCACTGATCCCACTATGCAGCAGCATCCTTAGCTCCTCTGGACAGTCAGGGATGATTGCTCCCTTCAGTATAATAAAACTCTTTTTACTTGATGGTCCGTCCACTGCCTTGAGGGGCCCAAAGTGGAAAAATCCTGTGTTAACCAGTTGACAATGTCTCCCTGAGAATCAGGATCTCAAATCCAACAGAGCCAGTCACAGAAATGGGAAAACGTTTCTGTAAGGACCTCACCAGAGTGATGATGAAAGGGACTAATCCTATTTTCACCACTTGGTTACTTGGCCCTGTGTCATCTTTTTTTTTTTTTTTTTTAATTTTTTAATTTTATTTTTGAAAGAGCACTAGCGGGAGAGGGGCAGAGAGAGAGAGGGAGACACACAATCCAAAGCAGGCTCCAGGCTCTGAGCTGTCTGCACAGACCCTAACACAGGGCTCTAACTCCCGGAATGTGAGATCATGACTTGAGCTGAAGTCGGACGCTCAACCAACTCAGCCACCCAGGCGCGCCCGACCCTGTGTCTTCTAACTACTGGGGACATAGCACCATATGTCAGCTGTTCCACAGGATGTCACTCCAAAGCTGGCTTCTTAGCTAAGCCTTTAATTTAAAAGGCCATTCCTGAGGTGTCTGGGTGGTTCAGTTGGTTAAGCATCTGACTCTTGATTTTGGCTCAGGTCATGATCTCATGGTTCGTGAGATGGAGCCCTGTGTTGGGCTCTGTGCTGACAGCACAGAGCCAGTTTGGGATTCTCCTTCTCTGCCCCTCACCAACTTGTGCGTGTGTTCTCTCTCTTTATCTCTCAATAAACAAACATTAAAAAAATAATAATACAAGGCCATCCCCACTTTCTACCATTCGTTTCCAGGCAATGAAGTGTATGATAAGACCCCTTCTTTTACAAAACCATTGTCACATGTCCTTTACCATAAAATGTACCCTTCAACTGATACTTCACGATACAGAATCCCAGATTGATAATTAGATGTTCAATAATCCACTAGAGAAGCACGACAGGCGCGGAAGATAAATCCATATTCCAAAAAGATTTCAGTTCCAGTAAGAACACATTATTGCCTTCTGCAGGGTGGAAGGAGTCTGATGTAATCCAATTACCACCAAGTGCTGGGGCAATCTACTCAAGAAATGACACCATAATGAGGATCCAGCCCCTGAGACTGAGACTGCAGGTTGAGCATTGAGCGGCTGCAGTAGATAAATCAGCCTTGGTGAGAGGGAGCCGCTGGTGGTGAGACTCTGCAGCGCCTCCCTCTCGGCCACACCCCCACTCCATTCATGGGCCCGTGCACTTTGCTGGTTGAAACAGAAACCAGCAGACCAGTCATTCTGTGTACCTGATTATTGATCCTTCCTCTGCAGCAGAAGCTTTCTGATGAGCATTGGCATGACACGTAAAGATCTGCACAATCTGACATCTCTCCTGTGAGTCCATCCATGCACCTTTTCCCCAGGCTTCCTTCTCCAGTACTCCAATCTTGCTTCATGTGATTGAGTTATTCTCTGCTGTCCAGAAGTCCATGTACATTCTTGCCTCAGGCCATGCCTCCCTACATGCGAAGTTGATGGACAAGTGTACTGCTCAGTAGAAGGATTTCCCTCACCGCTCACCTTTAGGACTTGTCCTGAGTATGTGGTACGGCTGCAATTCATTTTGTTTTGTACCATTGTATGAAGTCAACCCAAACAGACTCCAGGCTCCACATTTTTTCCTCCTATAACAGTGGTCGTAAGGAACGCCCCCACAAGCATGAATGTGAGTTGTGGAGGCAGGTTGGTCAACAGGGCTGTACACATAGAGTCATCTTTCCATGCAGCTCACTTCTTGTTCTGTCTGGATCCAATCCCAAATGTACTATTCCCATCATACAATGAACTGCCCACTTATGACTGGTGAGCTAGTCAACAGAAATTACCCAGTCTATGACTGGTGGCCCAGATTACAGCAGACATTTCTAGTCATATAGTGTCTTGATATCCCTGCTATCAGGTATTCACAGACTCTGCTTGAGCCCTGTAGCAAACCATGAGCTGCTTTTTCAAATATGAGTAATTCTGTGCTGTGGAAGGCAAGGCTTAGCTCTCAAGCCAGAAAGATCTCATAGTGGAACTTTCCACAGACCCCATACAGTGTTCTTGTCCAACGGAGACCTCTGGCACTAATGGACTGTCAAGTCATAGAACTCAAGAGTTAGGCAGCTGGCACCTCCTTCTTTCCACTCATCATTTAGCCACCAGAGGACAACTCCCACTTTCCTAGTGCTTTACTATGCAGAACAATCGAGTTTCTTTGTTGCCACTCTTCTGTGTAAACTAACTGGGACCCTTCCTATCATAACCAAAAGGCCCCATTCATGAGTTTTCAAGGAAAAAGAACCAGCTCCTCTGAGATGAATTCTGCCTGTCTGGGTATCTTTGGTGTAAAACAACCGTTTCTATGTCCCCACCGATTTTCTGGGTCAGGGCAGGGCACTCAAGGGTGACTTATCTCTCCTCCATAATGTTTGGGGCCTCAGCTGGGAACACTCAAGCAGCTGGAAATGACTCGAAGGACTAGGGGCTATAATCTGCTGAAGGCTTTTTTGCTTACATGTCTGGTGCTTGGGTGACCTGAAGACTGGGCTCAGCTGGGACTATCAACTGAAGCATCTACATATGACCTTCCCTTATAGGTTGGGCTTCCTCACAGCATAGTGGCTACATGGTCGTGGGACTTCTTACGTGGTGGCCTTTCCGGTAAACTAAAAGGCCATCTATTACTTAACCTCAGAAATCACATAGCATAGAGATTCATGGTAAGGTAACATAACCCTTCCCGCTCAATAGGAGGAATGTCAAAGATTCGGTGACTGTACTTTAAATCTGCCACTATCTCCCCCCAACAGAATGCTGACACATGACTTCTGGAATTGATAAGGGTCAAAGGTCCATTCTCTGGGGCTTTGGTAGGCTCTTCCATCTGCCTAGCTCAGGGCTCATGTCTGGGATGCAGCTTCTCCACAGCTCTCAGCCCAGGACTAGGAAACCTGACTTTGGGCTTCTTATTTGTACCTAAGGGTGTCAGGATTTGGAGATGAGGGTCTGGGAATCCAGTACACCTGCTACTGACTCTTACAGCTATAGAACTCTTGTCTTGCACCAACTACTTGGTTCCCTGGTGATGTAGAATAGGTGTTTATTACCACTGGCCCCAGTGACCTCCAAGGCAGGCTGCAAGGAAGGGCCTGGCAGCCAGTGCCCAACGTCAGCCCCAGTGGGTCTCTGTGAGCATGTGTTAGAGTGGGGTGATGCTGCTGGAGCAGGACTCCTCTCGTTGAGGGAATATCCTTCTTAGGTTCTACTGCTCTTCCATCAGTGTTTTGGGGAAAGAACATCCTTGGATGCTTGTCTGATAACATATGGGGCAGGAGCTGTGGCTTCTGGTTCTGCAGTGTCTGTGGGAGGTCCCACAAACACCACACATTCTCCAGATAGGAGTGTTCTCCCCTCAACTTTACCCAAACAATGAAATAAGGCTTCCCGCACTTGTAACGAGTTGATTCTGGAGTCCCAATCCACCACTCCCATGGCCAAGAGACTCACCATCAAGATGTGGTTCCGAAACAGTGGTTCTCTTTGGGAGTCAGTCCATGCATGTCAGTCTATAAACCCCACAGGGGAGTGACAGTGTCTGCTTGCTATTTACAGCATCTTGCTGATCCTTGGTAAATACTGCTTAATGATGCATTTGCACAACTCTGAGGGCTTCAGGGAAACCATTGGTTACAGAGAGGACTGTTGCCCAGGGTGGCAAACTCCAAAGCTACAGGGACCAGTTATGTAAGTGGAAGAAACGCTGGCTGGGGCCTGAGGCCCATAGGAGAACACATGCTCCCTGTAAGGAGAGCAGCCACTTCTCGGCTGTATGCCCGCCATTCAGAAGGCCGGCCCAAGGCTTGCCAGATTTTCTTAGTTTTCAAGAGAGGACAAAAGCTTCAATCTATTAAATCTCTACATTAATTGTTGTCAACTTAGTCAATGAAAACAAACACAACCACATTTGTGGGCTGGATGCAACAGGTGTGCTGTCCCTTGCAAGCCAGGAACCCACAGGGTTCACAGAAGGTCTGGTTTCACAGAGTTGCCCCTGATCCTTGGATTAGTGTAGCTCAAAGGCTACTGCCCTGCGCTCCTCCTCCCCACCGCTGGCGCCTCCACCCTGACCCGGGTCTCAGCGTGTTATTGCTGTCACAACAGCTGCACTGAAAGGTCCTTCTTAGGCTTCCGTGACCTCTGCAAGAAGATTATACCTGTAAATCCCCGCAGCCGGCAGCCAGGGTGGGGGAAGGGAAGAGAAGGACGGGGCAGTCTTCCCTCCCCACGTCTGCGCCCCTCTCCCCATAGCCCTCCCTGGGCCTTTTTCTGCCAGGTGTAGATGAAGAAGACACTCTCCGCTAGTTGAACCAACAAGGCTGGATTTTTTTCCAAAGAATTTTTAGTAGTAATGAAGGGAAAGCACAAGGAAAATAAACAGACATGGCCTAGAAATGGGTGTGTTTACAGAGCCCGGTCCTCGGAACCCAAGGGGGCCACTGTATGTTGAATAGCGGGGCCAAGGGAATCCAGTGGGGGAAGAGGGAGGAAGAAGTGGGTTTTCCTTCGGGTAAGGAGGGGGCTGAGTCTCACCACTTTTAGGCGAGGGGGACTCCGGTAATTAAAAGACGTACTAGGGGAAAAGGGTCTGGGAGATGGCGGGAGTCCTCAAAATTCGGGGGATGGGGATTTCCATTCCTGAGAAGGGGGTCAATCGAAGCGGAAGGTTGAGAGGAGTCAATGGATGACACTCCACGCCAGGAAGGAGGGGGCGGCTCTGCAGAGGGGGCCTGAGTACGGTGAGCAGGAGAGGAGACAGCCTCTTAGCAATCCTAGTCCCGGGAAGGTTTGAAAGCAGCGGTGCCCCAGTGACGCCGGAAAAGATGGAGCGGTTGCCATGGCGACACGGAGCACACATCGGAAATAAATAAATAAGCCGTGCGGGCTGCAGCAGCCGCGCCCCCGCGGGACTGGAGCGCGGGGGAGGGGGCCCCGCGGGCCCGGGTCCCCGCAGCCTGCGCGTCCCAGCCATTGGCAGAGCCGGAGGGGGGGTCACCCCCCCCCGGAGGGGGGGGCGAATGGTACAGTCCTCCGCCCGCGCCCCGGCCGGGCCCGCAGCGAGCGAAAGGCGAGCCCAACGCAGCCGCTGCCGCCGCTGCGGAGCCGGAGCCGAGCCCGGAGGTGGTGATGGAGGGAGTCAGCAGCCACCGGACCCTGTCCTACAGCCGCTGGAGCTACGACAGGTAGGGCGGCCGCCTGCAGGATGGGCTCGCCGGGCTCTCCGCGTGGCCCTGCGTGGGCGCCTTCCCCTGCGCCCACCCCGGCGGGAGGAGCAGAGTTCCCGGGGAGCGCGGCCGCCAGCGCTCAGACCCCCGGCTGCACCCGGACCCTCGAGCGTCCGGCTCGTCGGTGCCGGGAGCGGCGGATATGCGAAGCCGGAGCGGAGCGAGGGTGTCCTCACACCTGCGGGGCAGAGCCGGCGGAGGAGGGCACCGGGTCCGACGAGCTGCCTCCCCACCTCGCACCCCGCCCCCATCCCAGCCCGGCTACCCTGCGGTGTCCACCCGCGCCGCAACCGCACGTGGGAATGTGGAGGGGCCCCGGGGCGGGCGGCGCCGCGCGGTGGGGCGAGGAGGGGCCCCGGGGCGGTGGGTGAGGACTGCCGGCCGGCCGGAGCGCCCCAGCTTGCTGCCGGGGACCTGCGGGTCGCCACGGGCTGGGCGGAGCGGAAGGGCGGCCCGGGGCGGGCTGTCGGGGCGCCCGCAGTGTTGCCAGGCGCCCCGCCCGCCCCGCGGGCACCGGGAGAGGCTGCGGGCGTGGGCGGCCGGGAGTCGCGCTCCCCACGCACCCGTCCTGCCGGGAGGAATCATCCTTCCAGGTGAAATGAGAAAAATGAGGACAACAGAATGAGTCGGTCATCAAGCGGAGACTCATTCTGAGATTTTTGTCCTTTCTACCTATTTTTGGTGTGTTAAATGTCCCCTCTCTTTTAAAAATGAAACCATGACGATAGTAGATAGTAGATTGTTGTTGTTGTTAAAGTTCACAACCCCATGAGGATCTCTGGAGTTACATTTTCTGATCCATGGTCCTAATTGGGGAGGGCTGGAAGAGAAACTTCATTAACTGGGCTGCTCTCTTCTCCCTGAAGTCCTGCTTCCTGTGCTCTCCTTCCCTTCACTGCTAAAAGCCTTCCTGCATCTTTGACACCCCTACCTTCGGAGATTCAGAGAACAGGGTCCCCCTAGAACCCCTTTAACTCGCCCTCCAATTGATTCCATCTTTTTCCATTCTTAACTGGTAAACCTGTAAACCTATTCAAGTTTGTGACGCCTCCCTCAAGAGGAGTGCAACTGGTCCACCTCTCTGCTTTCATCGCCTTCTTTGGGAGAACATGTCTAAATTGGTTAATTCTGTTTCCTCACCAACGCTGCATTGCATAGTCCTAGCCGTCTGCTCGCTGTCCAGCTCACAACTGCAGCGAACGTGCCCTTTTTAAAAATAGTGTTTCCTATGGAGAGGAACTCTAAAATGATTGGAGTATTCAACTTAAAATAACAAACCCTCGGAGCTTGCCTTCAGATCTCAAACCACACATGCATTTGCTTATTCTGCAAACATGTATTGACTGCAAACTGTGTGTGGGGCCCTGGAGATAAGGAGATAACAAGACATAATTCCTTCCCCCAGAGGAGCTCCCAGTCTAGATCCTAGTAGAAAGAAGTGGCAACATAAGCCAAGGACCTAATACGTGTATAGGAGGGGATTTTTAAATTGAGACAATTCTATATAGTAACTAGACTTTTTTCCTGTAAAAACAAACAACAGCAAGACACTGGAATCAGACACCCTGGGTTCAAATCCAGACTCCACCTAGCTCACTTGCAGCAAGTCACTTTCCCTTTCTAGGCTTCAGTTTTTTCTTCTGTGAAATGGGAAGTAATATAAGAATTAGATGGGAACATAGTAATAAGTGGTATCTATCACTGTTGTATTAATAAATATTGTAAATGTCTCTGAGAACCCTGTCTTCCATAGATGCTTAGTTTGAAAAGCAGTGTTCTCCTTTTTAGACCCCTAAATAAAGACCTTTCCTGGGGTTCTACCCTCAGAACCTTTTTCTTCTCACCCACACCATCTCAACACCTGGGGAGCCATGGGAAGAAAATAGCTTCCCTGGTCCGTATCCAAACTAACTGAATCAGAATCTCCAGATGTGGAACTCAAGAGTCAGTGATTCGGATACAGCTGGTTTGGCTTTTACTCTGGAACCATTGGTCTATATCACTCACCTCCATTTTCCAGTTAGTGCTTAGTCTTTAAAACATAAGGACTGAATTATTTTAAAATTGCACAGTCCTCAGTAAACTTTTAAAAACACTACATAAGCTACACATATATGTAGTCCCCATATTAAAAGTGAAATTCTGTGATTGTGCTGTCCCCGTCCCCACCCCTAACCCCTAGAAGCAAACCACTGTTAACAGTTCACACTTTCTGACTCTGTTCTTTGACTTCTGCCCCCACCATATCTCTGAACATTTGAACTCTCCTTCACACCCCCCTAGAAGTTGGCCTCTCTGCATTATATAGCGTGTTCTTTTTAATCTGTTCCCCTCTTTGCTTTTCAGGTCATGTATGTATCAGTCATCTATTGCTGTGTAACAAATTACTCTTAAGTTTAATGGCCTAAAATAATAATTGTTCTAGTTAACTCGAGATTCTGTGCGTCAGCAATCTGGGCTGGGCTCGGTTGGGCAGTGTTTGTGGTCTGGCCTGGGCTTGGCTTCTCTTGGCTGTGCTTACTCACGTGTGTGGTGCCTTAGCTGTGAAAGCTAACACATCTGAAGCTTCTCTCCCCCAAAAGAGAGAAATCCTTTCTCGTCTTCCAGCAGGCTCGCTCAGGTTTGTTCACATGCTGGTAGAAGTTTCCCAGTGAGAAAGCAGAAGGTACGAGGTCTCTTGAGGCCTAGGTTTAGGACGTGCACATCACCCTGTCGCACTGTATTGGTCAAAGTGAGTCAAAATGTCAGTGCACGTTCAGGATAGAGGAATAAGCTTCACCTCTTGAAGGGAGGAGCTGCAAAGAATTCATGGCCATTTTTGCAATCTACCACAATATGAGGCCTGCATTTCTTTAATTGCTCACTCCTCTTGGTCCCCACTGTCCCAACGTGAGCACATGCCAAAGCTCCCCTCTCTTCCCTTCTGCTGTGTTCCATTCTATTCTCAGGCTACACCCTGGTCCCAGTTATCACCTCAGTGCTTTTAACACAGAAATCAATATCTTCAACTCCACTCTTTTTGTCGAGCCCTAACCATGACTCTGTAAATGCTTGTAAACATCTCCATGTGGGTATTCTGTAGATATTCCACCAACACCCCTAACTCAATGGGTTCAAAGCCAGATCCTTCACTGGTAACTCTGTATTCTCTATCCAGCATCCCTCTAGCCAATGAACTCCTCAAAACTCTGACAGTGATTTTGAACTCTCCAAGGGTAACCATTCTGTCTATTCTTATGTATATCACTATTGTTATGAAGATAAAATGAACTGACTATGAAAGATGAGTGGCCTGGAGTACATCTCATCAAGTCCCTGTGTTCTCAAGAGCTTGGCACTTGGTTAACGATCTTGCCTCCATTCAAGCTCTAGTCATTATCCCAAAGATTTCAGGGTTTATGTAAATTACCAACTAGCCCTCTTCACTCACAATTTCTGGACCTTCCCATTCTAGAAACTTCTCTTCAGCTATTCACAGAATACATTCCTACATGTTGGCTCCTGGGATCACCTCACCCCTGATATCATACACACTACTATCCCAATCTCTGGCCTCATGCGTCTCCCTCATATATTCTTCCCACCACATTATCGAGTTATCTAGCGCTTTCATGTCTGCTTTTTCTCCTGCCAGCCTTTTCCTGGCCTCTCTTCTTCCTTTCCTATCATGGACCACCTGGCAGATTATCTGAACCACTCACTACCATCGCTTTCTGTTTCCTTGCATATGCTTGCCACAACTCCAGCCCCGTGTGGGCCAGCGTTAGGATCCCCACCCCCTCTCTTATCCGGGGCATCAGAGCACTGCCACAAAAACTGCAGGACCGTGATGATCGTCGCCATTTTCTGGGGCTTCATCTTGAGCTGTGCCATCAACAGTCTTTCCTTCTCTGGCTTAGCATCACTCCCATCCCGCACAGCAGTTCTTTTGCATCACACTCAGGGCCCCTCTTACTTGACCCTTACTCCACACCCCCAGGCCCTAAGCAACTCCCCAGTTCTTTTGCATCACACTCAGGGCCCCCCTTACTTGACCCTTACTCCACACCCCCAGCCCCTGCTCCTTTGAGAACTGTTCACATGGGGCTCAATCTTCTGTAACTTCTTGATTCCACATCACTGCCACGCCACCTCAGTCACACCCTTTGGGGGACTTTTTTGTCATCTCCAAATCTCTTGTTATAAATAATTCCACAGTAGACAACCTTATATACGTAACATTTTTTCCTCATATCTGGTTATTTGATTAGAATGAACTTCTTGAAGAGGGATTGCTAGTTTCAGATTTGGGTGACTGTTGCCAGATTATCCTCTAGAAGGAGTGGATTGATGTGTATTCTCACGCTCAGAGGCTCTAACTGCATTGTTTCATGGTGATCTCTTTGTTTTGAATCTGGCCCCCCAGACTCTGAGACAGTGTACACAACTTGCTTGGAACTTGGATTTTGGAGTCACAGTGACCTGACTTTGAAGCCCAGCTCCCTCAATAATTGGTTGTGTGACTTTAGACAAGCAACTTAACTTCTGCATACAGAAAGATGATAATAATGATACCTGCCTTTGAACGTGGTCCATTCACTCAATATGTATTTTCTGAGTACCTCCTAAATGCCAGGCAACATTATAGATGTTGGAGACAGAGCCGTGAACAAAACAAATTCCCTAGTCCCACAACTCTTACTGTCTAGTGGGGGGAGATAGACCCGGACAAAAACATGTATATAATATGTCAGTGCTAAGTGATTTACCTAATATGCTAAGTGCAAAGAAGAAAAATAGAGCTGAGCAAAAGGAAGAGAATCTCACTACATGGAGGTTGGGGTGGAGGTGAATATGTTGTATTGTATTATCTGGTTGGGGAAACTCTTTCTGATAAGGTGATATTTCAGCAAAGACAGGTAAAAAACAAGGGAGTGAATGGGAAAGAATGTTCTATAGAAGGGAACAGCAAGTGTAAAGGTTCTAAGGTAGAAGTGTGCCTAGTGTATTTCAGAACAGCAAAGAGGCCAGTGTATCCTTGTTTCCCTTTATAATACTTCCTTCCTGCTCCTCCGCCAAACCCTACCCTCCTCCTATCCTCAGGGAACCACTGATCTGATTTGTTTGCATATCCTAGAATTTTATATAATTGAAATCATTTAGTGTGTATTCTTTTTTTGTTTTTTGGGTTTGTTTTTTTTTTTTTTTTTGGTCTGGCTTCTTTCATGCATCCATAGTTATTTTGCTATTTCTCCATGTTGTTGCATGACTCAGTCATTCATTTCTTTTTATTGCTGATAGTACTCCATTATATGGAGATACCACAGTTTGTTTAGCCATTCCTCTGTTGGTAGACACTTGGGTGGTTTCCAGTTTTTGGCTATTACAAATATAACTTTTGTGATTGTTTGTGTACAAGTCTTTGTATGGGCATATGTTTTTATTTCTTTTGGGTAAATATCTATGAGTGGGATGGCTGGATCACATGGTAGGCACATGTGTTTTCTCGGTAAGTATACATTTAACTTTTTTAAAAAAACTGCCACTTTTCCAAAGTGGTTGTACTGCTTTACATTCCCATGAGCAGTGTATGAGAGTTCCAATCCCTCCACATCTGTGGGACAACTTGGTATGTTCTGTCTTTTAAATTTTGGCCATTCTAATAGGTATGTAATCATGTGTCATTGTGAGTCTATTTGCATGTCCTCAATGATTAATGATATTGAGCATCATTTCATGTGCTTATTTGCCATCTATGTATCTTTTGGGGGGGAAGTACCTGTTAAAGTCTTTTCCCCAATTGTTACTGGGTTATATGCATCCTTATTACTGAGTTTTGAGAATTCTTTGCTTATTCTGGATCCATGTCCTTTATCGGATATGTGACCTGCAAATATTTTCTACAAGTCTGTGGCTTTCTTTTCAGTCTCATGTATTTTGAAGAGCAGAATTTTACATTTGGTGCAGTCTGATTTAACAGTTTGTTCTTTTATGGATTGTGCTTCTAGTGTCTCATCTAAGAAATCATGGCCTAACTCCAGGTGAAAAAGGTTTCCTCCTAGGGATTTTCTAATTTAGGCTTAATATTTTAGGTCTGTGCTTCAGTTGAATTAACTTTTGTATGTAGAATGAGGTTCACTTAAAAAAAAAAAAAGTTATCTAATTGTTCCAGCACCGTTTGTTGAAAGGACTTTGCTTTTTTTGCACCTTTATCAAAACTGAATTGTCGTTGTATTTATTTCTATACTCTCTATTCTGCTCCACTGATCTATTTGCCTTTCTCAATTCCAACACCACACTATCTGGGTGACTATAGCTTTGCAAAGAGTCTTGAAATCAGGTAGCTTAGGATCCTCAACTTTGATGTTGTTGCTGTTCTCCTCCTCCTCCTCCTTCTTCTTTTCAAATCCAGAGACCCACTTATTAACCTAGAATTGTGAAGATCTCTTTGTAGTTATTGCAATGTTGGTGGCCCTGCACAGGGCCCATCCCCAAGCCAGAATCAAGCTACTTGGCAAGTAAAATCCAAAGGTTTCTGGGTGAGTGTGGAGCCAAAACAAGACAAAAGAAATGCCTGGGAGAGGCTGTTTCATCCAAGCACTGGAGAAACCAGGATGGTCTTCTTCAAAGCTGTTTGTCTCTTCTGGGTCCTTGTTAATTTCACATTCCTTTTATAATGAGATTTCCAAGTTCTGCAAAAACCAAAAAAGACAAAAGTCTGCTGGGATTTTGACTGGGATTGTGTTGAATCTATAGATCAATCTGGGGAAAGTTGACTCTTGGTAATGGTGGGCTTTCCAACCTATAAACATAATGTATCTTTGTGTTTATTTAGATCATCTTTCATTTCTCTCAAGCATATTTTGTAGTTTTCTGAGTATAAGTCTTTCACCTCTTTCATAAGATCTATCCTAGAGTATTGCATACTTTTCAATGATATTGTAAATGGTATATCTTTAAGTTCAGTTTCCAGTAATTAATTGTCAATGTATAGCAATACAGTTTGTATCATTGTAGTAATATATATAACATAAAATTGGCCATGTTACTAATTGCTAAGTGTACGTTCAGAATGTTGTGTAACCATCACCACTATTTCCAAAACTTTTTCATCACTCCAAACAAAAACTTCGTACTTATCAAGAAATAACTCTTCATTGACCCCTCTCCCCAGCCCCTGGTAACCTATAATTTCCTTTCCATCTTTATGAAGTTGCCTGTTCTAGATATATGCCTATATAGGCATATATGCCTATATGCCTATCGTATGCCTAATATCATACAATATTTTGCCTTTTGTGTCTAGCTATTTCACTTCCCGTGATGTTTTCAAGGTCTATCCATGTTGTAGCATGTATGAGTACGTCATTCCTTTTTGGACTGAATAATATATTACATGCATATACCGCATTTTGTTTCTCCATTACTCTGTTGATGGACACTTGGGTTGTTTTCACCTTTTGGCCATAGTGAAAGTGGTACAGTGAACACTGGCATACAAGCATCTGTTCCAGTCCCTGTTTTCAATTCTTTTACGTGGATCGTAGGAGTGAGATGGCTGGATCAGATACTAAGTCCACGTTTAGTTTTTTGAGGAACCACCCAACTGTTTTTCACAGCAACTGCACCATTTTATATTCCCAGCAGCAACACATGAGTTTCCCATTTCTCCACATCCTCGCCAACACCTGTTATTTTCTGGTTTTAAACCATCCTAGGATGTGTGAAATGGTTTCTTACTGTGGTTTTGATTCATATTTCCCTAATGACTATTCATGTGCTTATTGGCCATTTGTATATCTTCTTTGGATAAATGTCTGTTCAAGTCCTTTGCCCCCATTTTTTTGTTTGTTTTTAAATAAACTCTTTATTGAAGTGTATGACCTCATATGAAAAAGCACACAAGTCATAAGTGAAGAATTTGGTGAATTTTCACAAAGTGAATACACTCTTATAATCAGAAACCGTCCTATCTCTGCCCTCTAACTTGAGGGTTACCATCGTCCTGACTTCCGTTAGGCTGACTTCAAATTGGAGAGGTTAGTTTTGCTGATTTTTAACTTAATTTAAGAGTACCAGGTGTATTCTTTTGTGTCTTCCTTTTTTTAAAAAAATTGTTTTTAATGTTTATTTATTTTTGAGAGAGAGAGAGAGAGAGAGAGAGAGAGAGTCAGTCAGTCAGTCAGGGAGGGGCAGAGAGGGAGGCAGACACAGAATCTGAAGCAGGATCCAGGCTCCAAGCTGTCAGCACAGAGCCTGACGCAAGGCTCAAACCCATGACTGTGACATCCTGACCTGAGTCAAAGTCGGACACTAAACTGACTGAGCCACCCAGGTGCCCCTGTGTCTTCCTTCTTGAGTTTAACAGTGGAGTCATCTGTGTTTCTGCATCAAGTTGCAGTTAGTTCATTCTCACTGCTATGTTGAGTTCTGTATGGATTTACCACAATTCACCCGTTCCGCTACGATGCACGCTTGAGATGTTTCCCAGTTTTGGTTATTATTAACACTGGACATTTGAATGCATGTCTTTCTTTTGGCTGGTATTTCTTGGTGGCTTTTTTTTTCAGCTTCATTGAGGTATAATTAACACATAGGAATTTTGTATATATGTAAGCATATACACACACATGTACATGTAAATATAGACTCTATAAATATATATATTTAAAGAGTACTACTTGATGTTTTGATACACATATACATTGTGAAATTATGGCCACAATCAAGTTCATGAGCATACCTATCACATCACAGTTACAATTTTCTTTCTTTCTTTCCTTTGTGTGCGCATGCACGTGTGTGTGTGTGTGTGTGTGTGTGTGTGTGTGTGAGTGATGAGAAAACTTAAGATGTATCCTCATAGCAAATTTCAAGGATACAAATAGTATTGTTAACTATAGTCCCCATGCTGTACCTCTGATCTCCAGAACTCATCCGTCTAAGATAACCAAAACTTTGTACCCTCCGACCAACATCTTCCCATTTTCTCCATCTGCCCAGCCCCTGGAAACCACCATTCTACTCCTCACTCCTATGACTTTGACTAGTTTAAGATTCCACATAAAGTGATATCACGCAGTATTTGTCTTTCTGTGTCTGGCATATTTCACTTAGCACAGTGTCCTCCAGGTTCATCCATGTTGTCCTACATAGCAATTTCCTTATTTCTTAAGGCTGAATAATATTTCAGCCATATATATATATATATATATATTACATTTTCTTTATCTATTCCTCTGTTGATGGACATTTAAGTTGTTTCTATATCTTGGTGTGAATAATGCTGCAGTGAACATGGAAATATCCCTTTGAGGTCCAGATTTCATTTGCTTTGGAAGTATGCCCTGAAGTGAGATTGCTAGATCATATGGTAGTTCTGTTTTTACTTTTTAAGAAACCTATACCATTTTCCATAGTTGTCGTACAATTTACAGTCCCACCAACAGTGAACAAAGGTTCACTTTCTTGGTAATGCCCTTTAAGCACAAGTTTCTAATTTGGAGGAAGTCCAATTTATCTATTTTTTTCTTTCTTTTTTTTAAATGTTTATTTATTTACTTTTGAGAGAGAGAGCAGGGGAGGGGCAGAAAGAGAGGGAGACAGAGAATCTCAGGCAGGCTCCATGCCATTAGCGCAGAGTCTGACAGATGCAAGGCTTGAACTCACAAACCTTGAGATCACGACCTGAGCTGAAATCAGGAGTCAGACACTTAACCGACTGAGCCACCAGATTCCCCTCTATTTTTTCTTTTGTTTATACTTTTGATGTAGTATTTACACATTCATTGCCAAATCCAACGATTTACCACTGTTTTCTCCTAAGTGATTTTAAGGTATATATTTAGGTCTTTGATCCATTTTAAATTCATTTTTGTGTGAGATGTGGGTCCAACTCTATTCCTTGGCATGTAGAAATCCAGTATCCAGCTGTCTCATTGCCATTTGTTGAAGAGACTATTGGATGGACTTAACACTCTTGTCAAGATTCAATTGTCCATAGATGTATGGATTTATTTCTGGACTTGCAATTCTACTCTATTGGTCTGTGCATCTGTCCTTATACCAGCACCTCACTGTTTGATTAATTGCAGCTTTGGAATAAGTTTTGAATAGGAGAGACGGGCAAGGAAGCAAGGCATGACCTGTATTAAACATGTCTAGGGAGGGCTGTGACTCCCAAGAGACTAGGTCGCCAAGATGGCACAGAGGGGGCAGTAGAAAGAGCTCAGGCTTTGTTATTAGTCAGACCTGGTTCAAATCCCAGCCCCACCTCTTATTAGCTGTGTACATGTAGCACAGTATGGGAAATCTTTATTGTTTTGGTTGATTATAAAAATCCTATGTGCCACTTGTAGACATAAAAGAAGCAAAGTCTAAACAGTTTAGAAGTGTGTCAAGTAGCAAGTTACTTAATGTCCTTTAGTCTCAATTTCCCTGTCTGTAAAATGGGGGTGATGATTTTCTTCTAGCGAAGGGTCATGGTGAGACTTGAATGAGATGATGTTTGTATACCCTTTCAGGTAGGCCGTGGATTAGAAACAGACCACACACATACCCACTATAGGATTAGGTAAAATGAAGTTCCTAATTTAACTGGCCCAGAGCTTATTGGTGACCAGGGACCATACCGGCCAGGAGTCTCCACAGCACATCTTGCTGCAATTTTCTTTTGGCCCCTTGGTTCCTACCCAGGGCGCGCAGTGCTGGCCGACATTCTGTGCACAGGCAGGTTTCTGCCAAGTTGAGAGAGTACCCAAATCCTTATTGTAAAAGTAGCCCTTTGTACTTAAGACTTACTTCATCATTCTGAGAGTAGTTGACCCTAACAAAATATATTCTGTTTTCAAAAGGTAGACTCTCTTGCCACGAGAAAAAAATGTTGAGGCTCTCCTGGTTCTTTAGAGCCAGCAGCTTGGTGTCAGCAGAGCCACCTACTTTTGGCCAGGGCGAGGCTGAGGCGGAAGGGGAAGCGAGTCAGTGTCTGGACGTTCCCGAACAATGGCTCTGGCTTCTGTCCCCTAACGTTCCAGAAAGTTGTTCCTTCACAGTATTCAAATCACTTGCGCCGTGTATGTGTGACCTTGGGATAGCTACTTAACTGCCATGAGCCTCCATTTCCTCATCACTAAAATGGAAGTAATAGTATTAGAGGAAATAGTACCTACCGTTGTAGGGAGTAAATGACTTGATGTTTGTAAGGCTTGATAAATGTAGAGTGCCCGGGACAGTGCCTGCCACATGGTGAGTGCTATTTCTGTGCTGGCTGCTGTTATTACGAGCCAGCACAGAACGAGATTCCTCTACTAATATCGACATTTTCCTGTCCAGTTGAATCTGAAAGTTAGGCCATTCCTAGATACAGGGATAGGTGCCATGGCCCAGGCAGGCTCTGCCCCAAGGTGGAGCTGTGTGAGGAGAGTGTAAGGGCAGGTAAGGGAAGGAGGCCGAGGTACCTAGGGAAGCGGTCCAGGGACTGAAGAGGCATGGCTGATGAAGACCAGTTGGGACCAGCTGGGTGAGAGGGGCATAGTTGCAGGACCCCCGGGCTAGGGATGAAAAGCGAAGTCAGATGAGAACTCGGGGGGTGGGGACCTTAGCCAGTGCCTGAAGTGTGGGTGACAAGGTCTAGCTTCCTCAAGGGGGCCAAGCATTTAGCCCCAGTGGAGAATTCACAAGCAGATCAGGACACTGAAACAGCCCCTTCCCTTAGCACTTGGACTCAGGCCACAGCTGTTGAGAGACTACACGGAGGGAACCATAGGGATGAGCCAACTAACTCCAGTCCCTACTGCTGGTGGGTCAGAACCACCAGAGAGGCTGGGAGAGACAGGGCAGTAGCAGGGAAGATCAGGCTTGGGCACAGCCAGACTGACCACTGTGGCATGTAAGTTCACAAGCAGCTTCTTCTGAGACAAAGCGGTGATGCTTTTACTGTCTGTACACTGAGTTTTATGAAGCAGGGAAAGATGTTGGGAAAAGCACTATGCAGGGAGTTAGGAATCGAGGATCTCATTCTGGCTACTCCATTAATTTCCATTCTGGCTCTGGGCAAGTCAATTGCCTCTCTGGGCCTGTTTCCTCTGAAGTTGAAGAGGCTGGACTGGTTGACTGAGCACTCTTATAGTTCTGGTATTCTGTGAGTGCGTGACCCAGGGCCTTCTATGTGTTCTGTGATTGGAAAGGCCAAGGTGCAGGGATGCGAATAGGGCAGGCTGGGATTGGAGGTCCTGGCCAAGGCAGTGCCAGCTTCCAGGGTGCGGGGGGGGCGGGGGCTGGGGTGGACACCAAAGCCAGGTGGTTGGAGGTCCTGCTTTGTTCCAGAACTTTTGGAATATAACTATCCTTTTGGCAGATTTAATAGCAGTGTAGGACCAAAATGACTGTGCTGGGTAGGGCAAATGAGAGTGGTGGTCTAGGGTCAGTGAAGCAATAGTTCTGGGGGAGGGTGGAATGTGGGGGGTGGTCTGTCTCCCATGCAGTCGGCGTGGTTGGGGCTCAGGGTGATAAAGATTAGAGAGAAGAGCAAGTCATGGAGGTGAGACAAAGATTTCTCAAGTCTTTTGGGACTTGTCCACACTGAGGTTTGAAGTCATCAGGCAGTGTGGCTTCCCAGGTAGGATGACAGGATGCTTTTAAACAAAGGTAGAAAGACCCTGGAGCAGCGACATCATTTCTGTGACCAAAGGTGGAGAGAGGGGCACAGTGTGGAGGACAGTTGCTAAGCAGGGGCTCACAGGAACCCACTGATATCTGACTCCTTCGTTCTGAAAAATCCTGAGCCCTGATGATAGATAAATGCCGAGCCTGGCTCTCATCTGGGGCATTCTTACCCAGCATGTGCTTGGGAGAGACGCACACCTTTTTTCTCCATCCCGAGCAGTGTGGGCTGTGCTGCAGTTGGAGAAGTTAGATCTCCTAGCTCAGGTGTGTGTTCCCAATCAGCCTCACTCTGATATTTTGGGCATATGTTTTGGTCTCCTCTAATCTGAAGATTGACAGAGCAAATCCTAGGGTTGTGTGTAAGTGTGTGGGTGGGGAGGGTCTGTTGATGAGTGCCAGGCCAGGCTGTGGGGAAGTTAGCAGGCGTTAGGGAATAGCTTGCCTGTGCTGTTGCCAAAGGAGGCAGATTTCTGCACGTGAACAACGCTAGAGAGCTGTGCCGGCTGATTGGAACCTAGCATCGGAATGAAGGGCCCAGAGTTCAGGCCAGGCAGATGAGGGCCTAGCATCTAAGAACCTTTGGAATCAGGCAGGGCCTGCATCAGGGTAAGAGGGACCCAGTATTATCTTCTTACAAGGTCACATTCCTCAGCAAAGATTTAATCCCAACCTGGCTTTGCCTCTGTGCCCTCTCCAGCACTGCAGAACAGCTAATCGGGCCAGGAATTCCACAGTGCACCAGGAGGGCACTGTCCTTGCACCTGCCCCTCCCTCCACAGTCTGATTTGCCCTGGGTGGGAGAGTCTGGGTGGCATTCCCTTCTCCCCATCACCAAATGTCAGAGAGCAGATGCAGTGACGGTTTGGGCTCCTCTGGGAGAGGGCTTCTGCGAGTGTGTTTTTCATGCAGCTGAGCGTGTGCACCAGTAATTGTGTATGTGGGGTATGAACGTGTTGTGCCGGGGTGTATATGCACCACTGAGCTTGTGCACCTTTCAGGGAGGCACACATGTGCCAACAAGAGTGGCTATGTGGATGTGTGTGAGTGGCAGGTATTTGAATGAAAGCAGGTGCACTGGAGAGAAGTGACTGCGAGAGGCGGGAGGGAGAGACTGGCTTGCTCTGTCTTCTTCCCCTGCACCTTGGAAGTGGGGGTGGGGGGAGGACAGGTACACTGCCCTTCTCCCAGTGCGAGATAGGCATGGTCAGGGTCATGAGCCTGCCCCACCCTGCCTGGGCAGTTTCTTCAGGGGTGGAGGGCTGCAGAAGCACCTCTGGAGAGTAGGAGGGGCCAGTTAGATCTCGGAGCTGATAGCTGTCTGTGTGACCCTGCATGATGAGCTGTGTGGGCAGAAGACCCTGCCCTACCCTCCTGGCTCGCCCCAGAGGAGCTGGGAGCGGGATCCCTGCCTCTGCCACGAGGGGCTCCTGAGGCAATCCGGGGCCGCATCAATGTTGGATGAGCCCACGCTGCCTTCGCAGGGCCTCGATACCATCTTCCTCGGTCTCACTTTTAGTGTAACTGGAGAGCCCAGGGACCAGCCCCGGCCTGCGACTGGCAATCTTCTCGTGACGGCGCCACCTGTGGGGGGACTACAGCTGGGGTGGGGAGGCCGGCGCCAGCTGGGGTAGACTGTCCCGGGACGGGGTTGGGGCCTGCTGGCCCGGCCTCTCCGGACAGGGGCGTCGGTTCCAGCCTGGCCTCTCCTAGGCCCCTGGATCCCAGGGCCGGGTTACACCTCCTCCCCCCTCGGGCCACGTCGCCCTCTCCGGGGTGTCATCTGTCTAGTGACCTGTCCTTGGGGCAGTTCAGTCCCATCCCCCCTCCCGGATTTGGGGGTTTCCTGCTCAGGAACGGGCTGGAGGGGCATCAGCTAGACGGACAGAGATCCCCTAGGGGAAGGAAGGGGAGTAGCGGCGACTGGGCAGAGCCTCCCGCTGCAGGTGAGTGTTGGGAGCCCTGAGTGCATGCTGGGAAAGGGAGAGGGCAGGACTGAGGTCTGGGGGTCCCGGCTGGCCATGCTTCTCACCACCTTGACCTCTTCTACTCCAGCCCCCACACCTTACCCCTTGTGACACCACACCCAGCCTGGCCCTGCGAGGCAGCGGTGGTCAAGTGGGCTGGTGGTCCTTGAGCATCTGGCACAAGTGGGCAGTCACTGGGCTGTGGCCTTGGGTGGTTGGGCCTGGGCAGCCATTCTGGTGGGCGGTGAGGTTGAATTAGATTAGCAGCCTGTTTCTGTACATAGTTTAACAGAACACAGGCCTGCCTATTTGTTTACATACTGTCTTTGGCTGTTTTCGCACTACAACTCAGAGTGGAGTACAGCTCAGTTTGCAAGCCTAGAATATATACCGTCTGGCCCTTTAAGAAAATGTTTGCCCACCCCTCCCCCCCCCAGATATTCTCCAGTCCTTGCTTCTTTTCACCCTCTCCCTGAGCTGGTTCCTGCCTGCCTCCCTCTGCATGCCCCACACCGAGGGCTGGCCCAGGCTGAGTGCTCTCCACACCTGGGAACACGGACTTTGGGGACCGCTACCTCACATCTTGTCACTATCACTTTCTCTGGCAAGAAAGGAAAATAACTGGGGGTAGCAGGTGTTCCCAAATCCAATAGGATATCTGAGAGCTGAGGGTGGAGACCCTGCGGCATCCTTGCCTGACCCCAGACTGAAAGTGAGCCCCTTCCTAGGTCATAGGAGCAAGGTGGGTTAGCTGATGGTGAGCACAGTTTTCCTGGGACCACTAAGTCTGGCACCTGAGAGGCTGAGCAGACCAGTTCTTGGTAGGGGCTTCCTGTCACCTCTCCCTGTGGGCCAGGAGCAGGTGACAGCTGAGGTCCCAGTGGAACGGTGGGGAGACCGTGCTGTGTGAACAGATAATTATAGGGCACCAGAATGCTCTGGAGGGAGCCAGGGAGCTCCGGATGCAGGGCCCCTCCCCTGCCTGCTGTCCTGTAGCTTCCAGACCCTGGGACCCATTGTGCCCTCTTTAAGCCAAGCCTCAAGCCTTTGTGAACAAAACTGAATCCTTTTCCTGAGTTCCTGCACAGCTGAGTTGAGGGGAAGGAGAGGAGCAGAGGGAAACAAACCCCAGGGCCTGAAGACAGCTGCATTTCTGCTGCGCCATCACTAGGTGGCACCCTCGAGGTACCAGCTCCAGCTGGGGAGGGCTGAGTGTTCTGACACTTGCCAGTCTAATTACAGCCTGAAAGGCTGTGGTCCTCCACATTCTGAATCGCACCAGGCCTGACCAGCTCTGTCTGTCCACTGAGGCAGCTCATCGATACCTCCAGACTCTGTACTTCGGGTCATTTTTACCTAAGAGTCAGAAGGGATCATTGGGGATAACCTGCAGTCCTAATGATCTGTCATTATCTGCCTACTTATCCTCCTCCCCCACAGGGCTCCCTGGAGGCAGGGATTGTCTTATTCTCTTTGTCACAGCAGAGAGGGTGTTTGGTGGTGAGTGATGTGAGCCGGACAGAGTGTTGCCATCACTGCTCCCTGCTGCAGTTCATCTAGTGAGTGCTTTTTTAGTATCCAGCTGTCCTATCTGCTGGGAATCTGGGGGTGTGTGGGGGGGGAGGTACCCAGGCACATGTAGACCCTGGGAGGGGAGCTGGTTCAGACACAAGAGTAGCCTTTCCCCTCTGGCCTGGTTCTGCTGGTGCCAGCATTCTAGGGGGCCTCTAGAGAGGAGGAGGTGCCGAGGGACACAGGCTAGGGCTGTAGGATGCTGCTTGTTTCTGGGGAGAATGTCCAGGCATACCTGGCCTTGTCTGGCACTGGGAGCAGGCACACGCTCGTCAAGAACAGAGACAGGGGCTGGGAAGGACTCTAGAACCTATGGTGGTCCTGCCCTCTCGCCTGGCCCCAGCTCATGCCCTTCAGGAGCCTCCTGATGTAACAGGGAGCAGCTGTGTGGTCGTCCTAGGGTCCCGATGGAGGTTTGGAGGGCTGCATCTGTTTTGGGGAAGAGAGCCAGCCCCTCCCCGAGCAACTGCTTCTGATAGCCAGGGATGATGTCAGCAAGGGACCTCCACCCAGCCCAAGGACAGACGGACAGTGTGAGTGAGGTCTGAGGTCTGGACTCTGCCTAGAGACTATGGGTGATTGGGGCGCCTGGGTGGCGCAGTCGGTTAAGCGTCTGACTTCAGCCAGGTCACGATCTCGCGGTCCGTGAGTTCGAGCCCCGCGTCGGGCTCTGGGCTGATGGCTCAGAGCCTGGAGCCTGTTTCCGATTCTGTGTCTCCCTCTCTCTCTGCCCCTCCCCCGTTCATGCTCTGTCTCTCTCTGTCCCAAAAATAAATAAACGTTGAGACTATGGGTGATTGTTGAGTGTCCCTCACCCACTGTAGTTCCTAGGAAGAAGGGTGGAAACTGTCCCACTGAGTCAGTGGAGGCCAGGCCAGCCTGTGCTCTTGGGTGTGACCCTGGGAAGGGGCCCCTTGCAGAATCCTCTCCCTGATGGACTGACACTGACATGCAGGTGCCATTTCCCTGCCTGGAACAGGCTCCACAGTAAGACTGGCATCGTTCACTGGGGTAATTACTGGTTTGGGTTCGATTTCCATTCAAAACAGTAATCCCAGCCTGAGCTGGGTGTCAGATCTGAAGGTTGATTATTAGTAACATTTATCAACAGCCTCTCTCAGCTTCAGGCAATTACAGCTAATCTGCCTTTCCTGCTCCCCACCGTGCAGAACTGCCAGCCTCTTCCCTGCCCGCCCCCTCTGTTCCCTCCTCCCCTCTCTTCTTCTCCCCTCCTCTCTCCTAAGCAGCCAGACTGAGGAAGGGCAGGAGATGGGAGCCACCTTCTGAGTCACCATCACCCCGATATGTAGGGGCCCGTGTGCACACTGGGAATCTGTGCTGCTCAACAGCAATCTTTGTGTTGCAGAGTCTTGTGAAATCTGAATCTGGTTCTGTCAGAACTGAGAGGAATCCCTGCAGTTTGCAGACAGGAACTCATGTGTCCTGGCTCCTTGTCATATGATGTATTTTCAACTGCATGAGGGTCCCTCTTGCCCCCGGTTCCATCTGTCCTCCCCTTCAGGCCTGAGACTAGGGTGAGGCAATCGGGGCATTTACCTCAGATATGAAATTTAAGGAACCACCAAAAAGCTCAGTAATCGATGTAACTAATATTTCAATGCAATACTTTTTTACATGTTTCTTTATTTTTGAGAGAGAGAGAGTGTGTGTGTGTGTGTGTGCATGAGCAGTGCAGGTGTAGAGAGAGGGGGGCAGAGAATCTGAAGCGGGCTCTGTGCTGACTGCAGGGAGCCCGACGCGGGGCTTGATAACCATGAAGCATGAGATCATGACCTGAGCCAAAGTCTGACGCTTAACCGACAGAGCCACCTAGGCACCCCTTCAATGCAATCCTTTTTAAAAATCAAAACCAATGCAAAAACATCCCTAATGAACAAAATCAAAACTTTAATAGAGGATCCAACCCTTGGCCTCACTTGCCTCACTCTAATTCCAGTCCCACAGAACCTGTCTTTGTTTAAAATTTCGATGTTTTGCTTATCAAGAGTATTTTTACATTCAAGTTGACTTAAATGTTATCTTGATCACTGAGTTTTGGTACCTCCTTAAATTTGGCTCCTCATTCAACTCCCCCTCACTATTAATTGGGCGCTAACCCCTGCTCCCTCCATTTCAGCTTCTCTCTGAGCTGGGACCCCCACCAGAAGCTGGCCTTCCTGGTGCCCTTCCTCCACTGCATCCCTCTGGACTTGCTTCAGCCTTCAGATCCCTCTGAGAGGCCGCAGGTTGCCATGGTAACTGCTGCATTAATGGGCAGACAGAACGTGCATGTCTTGCTTCTGTCCCAGATCGGGTCCAGCCAGGGCTGGATAAGCGCAGGCATGCCTGACAGAGTCCCCGACGCACGAATCTCAAAGGCAGCTAACACACTGCTGCCCGTGTATAGGGATGGAGAATGTCACATGTTTCTGAATCCCTCCCAGGGAGAGGACAGCAGGTCACTAAAGGAAGGCTGTGATGATCTGTTTGTGACGGGGAGGCAGAGGAAGCGCTGAAGTAACCAGGGGTGCTGGCTGACCAGCCTCCTGCAGAGGACAGGTCTAATTCCCGGAAGGGCTTCTGTTTTGCTGAGCTGGACGTGAGCTCAGGTGAGCTGAGGCGCACCTGCACCAGAGGATGCCGCCCTCCCCTGTCCCTTCCCCCAGGCTGTGCTCGGCTTGTCAAAGGGCTAAACAGACATTTCAGGAAAATCAATGTGGAAGAGGTGCCCAGGATGCCAAATCGTATCTGGGACTTGGGGTGTTGTCACGTCAAGGTCCAGGCCTAGGGAG
Organism: Lynx rufus; assembly: GCF_022079265.1. Lineage (NCBI taxonomy): Eukaryota > Metazoa > Chordata > Mammalia > Carnivora > Felidae > Lynx > Lynx rufus. The sequence continues at coordinate 65,034,811 of NW_025814897.1, forward strand.
CTGGGCCACTCAGTGTCCAGTTGCTGTCACTGAGGGTCTTGGAGGTAATGTGTCAGAAGCACCCCTGCCCTTGGTCCTCTGCTCCATGAGCTCTCTCCACAGCCCCACAGAGTCAGCACACTGTCCACCACCCAGACTGGCAGTCTGCCATCCAGTGCCCGCTCTGGGCCTCAGTTTCCTCTTCTGTGATATACCAATGACAGTGCCCTCCCTAGAGGGTTGTGCTCACCATTAAGAGCTAACATATGTAAAAGTGCTTTGAGCTGCAAAGCACCAGGACAGACAGACTAAAAAGTCACATTCTGTGGGGCCCTGGAGGTCAGAACTGGAACCAAAGGGAAGTGTATTTGGGCTTGAAGTGAAGAAGAAATTGCCAGTCGCCGAGAAGGAGGGACCACTCTAGGAGTGAGCACACTGATGCTGGAAGTGTGCACGGAGACGTTTCATAATCACCAGTCGATCCACTTTGCTTCCAAAGGACTTCCTGCCCCTGGCTGTGACCTTGACTGTGACCTCTCCCAGGGTGTCCTGAAGCTGCCCCACTCCACCCCAATCCCCATCACCCTGGAAATGAGGAAGCAGTGGATACAGCTTTTTCCTGTTCCATGTTCCCTGATTTAACGTATGGACAAGTGTATAAACCGGAGAACTTGGGCAGGCAGTCAAATGGGGGTGGGGGGGAAGGGGTGGGGGGGTGGGGGAGTGGGGGAGGACCTAGTGTTTGAGAAAGTGCTGACCTGAACATTGGTTTAAGATGCCCTTTGACTCTGACTGGAAAGTTCCATTCTGCCCGCAGTAGGACAGAAGACATCTGAAAGACAAGTTATAAGAGATGGAGGGATGAGGTCTCTAGTTCCAGGTGGGCACCCACATATGCTCCCCTACCTGGAAACTGCCGCGTGCAACACATCTGTGCACGAACCCTTTGTGCTGATGGCCCCATGCTGGCTTTGGAGCTTTGTGGCACATGTCAAAGTGGAGAGAACCGCAGGCCGAGAGTTGGGAGACGTGGCTCGGACACTTCCTTCCCCTGAGCCCGATTCGCCCATCTGTGACATGAAGGGGAGGGGTTGAGGTGCCCTCCTCAGCTGATGATCTGTGATTCTCTTGCCTTCTGGAGGCCATGAGATCTGCCTCTCCTCCACAGCTACTTACGGTGTCTCTACGAGTCTTTGTCTGTCTGCTTGGCACAGCTAGGGGCTGAGGTCTTCAGATCTAGTCCGAGTGGGGTCAGCAATGTGCGGTTTTTCATCTAGACATCATTGCCCTTCAGATATTTGAAATTACATCCCAAAGATTTCTGATTGTTGATCTAGGCACTCATTGAAAGTCTGGGTGTCGTTTTCGCAAGAACTTGGCCAGGGTTAGGCAAGAAAGGGGAAGAGGTGGGGTGGGAGTAGGGGGGAGAGAGGCAGAGGTGACATGATCCGGGAGTTCCAGTAGGCACCTGACCGCGGGGACACTGGAGGGGTTGGCAGGACTTGGCAGAGTACATCGGCTTAGCTTCTGTCCTGAGTCAGTGGGGAACTTCTGGAGGGTTCAAGCAGGGTCGGGAGACATGATCAGATTTGCATTGAGAACGCTCACTCTGACTCCAGTGGAGGAGGGCCCTTATGAGAGGAGCAAGTTGGAGGCAGACACCATCCTGATGCCAAGATCCAGGTGACAGGGACACCCTGCTGAGGATGTGGACCTAAGGAAGGGGGTGGAGTTGAGAGAGGCTCGCCAGCCGGCAGCAAAGGGCTGGATGATCGCCTGCCGGCCTTGGCAGGGGAAAGTGGACAGGAAGAGCTGGAAGCTATGCTGGCACCTTGGGGACCAGACGTGTCACTCACGGAGACAGAATGGAGAAGATAAGTGCTCGGACTCACAGGAAGTCCTAAGCTACATACCTGAGTGCGAGCTGCTGTAGGACATCTGGGGAGATGTGTCCAGAGAGCAGGTGGAGGGAGGGTTCTGGAGTTTGGAAGAGGGGTGGGCCCACAATGCAGGCAGTGTATGTTCTTGATAGAAGTGTTGTGGGAGGTGAGGCCCTGTGAGGGGGAAGATCACTCCCGTGCCCTTTAGGTGGAGTGAGAAGACAAGAGGCTGAGGACACAGACAAGGAAACCCTGGATCCCCCACGAGTCCCTCAAAGACACAAGGTGGGAGACCGCCAGCACAGAGACTGCTACCAACACAGGGCAGGCCACGGGGAGCAGCAGTGGATGTGTTTTCCGGCTGTGGTTCCTCCAGTTGGGGACTTTGTCCTCAGTGCACCTGGCTCTGCTGGGGTTGCTATAGCAACCACAGAGGCAGGCACACTTGGTCTCTGTGTTGCCATGGAAACGAGCGGTTGGGTATCCCTGAGTGGCAGGGCCATGGAGGCCTTGGGGAGTCAGTCTGGTCCTGAAGGGCTTGCAAGGGGGACTGTGACCAGCAGAGAGGGTTTCTGTGTCCTAGTGAATCAGTGACGGTGGTTGTTAGTGTGACTGTTGCCACAGTGATGGGGGGAGACACCGGCGCGAGCTTCAGTTCAGAGCTGAGTAGTATAAGGAACTGCAACAGGCTCCAGCTCTTTGTGTGCCGCCTGAAGCAGCCCCAGCCTCCAGACTCACCCCATCGTCTGGCTGCCATGGAGGGAAGGACCCTCTCCTTTCTTTCTGGGTTTGCACTCTTTTGCCGAGACAGGGATTTTGTTCCCAGGAGGCACTCCCCGGCCCATGGGATCTCATCATTCAAAGCAACACAGGAAACCTGGGCCCCTGAAACGGGGCCACCGAAGAGATCGGTAAGCGCTCAACACCCCTGCCTTTAGCCCGTGGACCCCACCCCCGGGTCCACCCCACCCACCTACCCTCACCGACCTCACCCCTTTGCAGTTCCAAGACCTTCCCTTCCCCATCACCACGCCGGGCCCCCACAGCCCTCCCAAAGCCTCAGGAGCTAGGCAGGTGAACAGGGAGGCTCTGCTCCTCCACCTGCCCCAGATCAGAGGGGCTTCCTCCGCCATGGGGGTGAGGCCTCTGCCCTTGGCAGCTCCACACTCCGGCTCTCTGCCTCTTTTGGTGGGCTTCTCCTCCTGGTCTGCACCTGGCCCCCTGTTTCGTCCCAGGTCTCATTACCGCCCCCATTCTGGGCTGCCTGCTTGCTGTCCCAGAGCTCTTCCACCCTGATCCCGTTGAGTCCCCATCTGAAGTGGCCAAGACCAAGGCCCTGATAAGAGGCCTGAAAGACCTGGTCTGGCCAGGCAAGGGGCAGGAATGATGAAGTTGAGGCAACAGGGCGTGGGGTCACCCCTTGTTTTCCCCCCCCAGGAGAACAACCAGGAGGAAGTACTGGAAGGAAGGAAGGGAGATCGCTAGGTGAGCTGGCAGGGGAGGAGGGAGTGCTGGCTTGGAATGGGCCATTCACGGGAGACTGCAGGGAGGTGGTGGGAAGGACATAAGCAGCTCAGGGGCTATGGACCCCATATATACTGAGTGTGTGTGTGAAATGGGGTCCTGGGGAGGGGTGACCCCTCCAAAGGCTGCACTCACTATGGCTGTTGTGGCCTTGGTTTGTTCCTCTTAGATTCTTCTGGGGTCTTTTTGCCCTGACTCTAGCCAGCTGCCTGGAGGGCCCAGCTCCCCAGCCTATCCTGGGACTCTCAGCCAGGCCTTTCCCAGAGAGGAGGTGTCCTCAAGGTGTGGCCCAGGACCACTGAGGGAATTCCTTCCCACTGTCCACATCCCCAGACCCACATGCTACTTGCACCAGGCTGACATCCCAGGCCTGTCTTCTACAGTCACGAAATGGGTCTTTTCCAAGACTCTTGACAGGACCTCATTTGTTCTTCACTCATGACAGGAGCCCTAGGACATACTGTTGGTCCAAACGATGGGAAGAAATAGCTGCCTTGTGAAAGAGGGGGCTCAGTGCTGGGTGCAGATAGGCAACATGATGGGATCCCCTCACCAGCGTCAGCACGGGGTGCTGAGGATCCCTGGGACCCGAGGAATCTGCCTGCCTCCCAGGGACCAGGCCAGACAAATATGGTAGCATCTGGAGCTCTCATGGATGTTGGTCCTGGGTTTCTGATGGGGTTTGTGATGATGGTGCCCTAAGAGGGTAGAGAGCCAGTGGTCTCTGGTATGGCCCCGTGGCTGGCCTCTTATGTTCTCCTTTTCAACACAGAGCTTCAAACCAGGTAGAGTTTTTAGCTTAAAGAAAATCTCATGAAGAGGAAGATGGGAGGCATGGAGGTGGTGGTATGTATCCCTTGAGCCTAATTCAGAGGCTCTCAGGAAGGAGGAAGAGGAGGATACAAGGAGTGAACCCTAGGGGGAGGACTATACAGTATGACTCTCATGAAGCTTGAAGACTTCAGCTCATTTGTTTTCTGCAGCTCATGCATCTTGAGCGCTGTGAGCTGATGAGCGTCTCCTTCCTGCACCCACAACCCATAGACCATCAAGGCTGCAAGAAGCTTTGAGATCCCACAGCCAGTCCCTTGTTTTCCAGCAAACCGAGGCCTCAGGGCAGGGTCACACTGCAAGTTCATGGCAGAGTCAGGACTAGAACTCAGGCCCCCTACTCAAGGCTCTTTCTCTACACTGCAGGCCAGGGAGCCAGCCTCACTGTATGGGAGTCAAGGGGCTTACTGGGAGCGTGTGGTCTTTTGGTTATGACCTTGCTTCATGTGAACAGAAGCTCTGAGCATACTGTGACCATCTATCTACAGCTGATGGCTAGGTAGCAGGGACTTCTGGTCATACAGGGTTTCTGGGATGGCTAATTTCTGGGATTTGGTGCCTCTACTTTATACAGGGCTCTCGATACCACTCTGGCTCTTCCGTGTTTAAAGGCTCTGCCAGTATTTCTTAAAGCTGTGTAATTCAAGATGGTGCCAACAAACATGATGTTTCACCCATGCTGACCAGTCCTGAAGGGCACACAAGACTGTAACTAGATGAACAAGGGAGGTGAGGACCCAGGCAGCCTCAGGGATGAAGGCTGAGTTATAAGGACATATCTCTGCAGGTTGGGAGTAGTCATAATTAATGGCAAAGTTAGATGGTCCAGCCACCTAGGGACCCAGCCAAAGCAAAAGAATCTGGTCCCAGCGTTTATATGCTAGGTTCTACCATCCTACCAGGAGCTTCCATATCTGTGAAAACAGCTCTTCCAAACCCTGGTTCTGAGGTACTTGTCTTCAGCTCACTGACTGTCACCTCTATTTCAGCCATCCATTGCCGTGATCTTGTCATCATTTGAAACCATTCCACCTCTGAAGTCTTAATCTCTGTGTCCCTCCTGTGCTGTCTGTCTCCCTTGCCTCCACCATGACTGTTTACAGAGACCTTCAAGCTCCTGCCTCTTAACTTTCTCCCCTCACCCTGAATCAGCTCTTGGTCCCCTCCAATCTGGATGCTATGACCTATAACTTGAACGGCTCACCATTCACTACCTGGCCCCTCAGCCTCCAACCTCACCCCTAGAACATGGTAACTGCCATCCTTCTTTAGTCCTGGCTTATTATAGGGCTGAGGTGGTGGGTGGAAATCCCTTCGTGAATTGATGCTAGTGCAACTTCATGGTCCAGCTGAGCCCTCAGCAGTGCCCAGCAGTCCTGCTCCAAACTCCACCCCCAGCCATTTCAAAGCTCTCGCATAACCCTCTTCTTTTCCACACCACAGCTTCCTCACTCACTCTCAGCAGCCAACCCAGACTCTCTCTTTACAAGGAAAAGAAAATTTTACAAGGAAAATTCAGGAGGGAATTTCTTTAACCTCTGCCCTGGGTTCCAAATTTACCTGCATCCATGCCCATCCGTGCCTCTGGCCCCCATTATACTGAGAGATAGGTGTCCCTCTTCCAGTCAACCTCTCCCCTAGAGATCTGGTAACCCTCCCCTTGACCCCTGCCTGAGTACTTCCTTCTGTTGCTCATTCCTTGTCCCCTGTGTCTCTCCTGGCTCCTTCCATTGTAACCCAGTTAAAATAAAAAATACCTTGACTTTACAACCTCCTCTCTCTCCTCCTTTTCGCAGCCAAGCCTGTTGAAATCAAAACCAGTGCTTATGATCTCCATCTCCCAGGTCCTGCTGCTGAGTACGCAATCTGCTACAGGCTGGCTTCTGCTCCCACTACTCTACCCATGCTTCTCATGCCCATGTCTCCAATGATTCTAACTGTAAATCCTGGTGCAGGCTGTGAGGTCCTACTTTATCTGTGCAGCGTTTGATGTAGCTGAGCGCACTTTGCCTTTCCAGGCACTCTTCCCTTGAGCTCCATGACCTCACACTCTCCTTTTCTGCCTCCTATTCTGATAGGTATTTCTCTGTTTTCTTCATGAGAGTTTTTTCTTCTGTTCACCCTGGTGATGCTGAACTGGTCCAGAATTCTGTCCTGATCTCTTTCTCCCTTACGCTTGTTTCTGCTGATCTACTTGATTGCTATGGCTTCAACCTCTATCTCGAAGCTGATGACTACAGCTGTTACCTAGACATTCGTCCTTTGTTTTATTTTTTCTTTTCAGGTCTGTTACCTTGTGCATCATGTGTATTGAAGCTCTGTTCTAGGTGCATAAATATTTAAGATTGTTATATCTTCTCAAAACCTTAACCCTTTCATTAATACGAAATGTTCTTCTTTATCCCTGGTAATATTTCCAGTTGGTTTGTGTAATCACTCTTGCTTTCTATTGACTAGTGTTTGCATGGCATATCTTTTTCTATCCTTATCTTTTTAACCTCTCTGATTTTATATTTAAAGAGGGTTTCTTGGGGCACCTGACTGCCTCAGTTGGAAGAGCATGCAACTCTTGATCTTGGGGTCATATGTTAGAGCCCCATGTTGGGCATAGAGTTTACTTAAATAAATAAAATTAAAAAAAATAAAGAGGATTTCTTTTAGAAAGCATATAATTGTGTCATTTTTATCCAGTATGCCATATTTGACTTTTTAATTGGAGTATTTAGACCATATACATTTAATATTATTATCACTATGGTTGAGTTTGAGTCTATCATCTTGCCATTAGTAGTCTATTTGTCCTACTTGTTCTTTGTTCCTTTGTCTTCTCTTCTTTCTTTCTTTTAGATTGGGTGTTTTTATGGGTCTATTTTATCTCCATTCTTAGCTCATTAGTTGTAACTCTTTTCATGTTTATGTTTTATTCGTTTTTATTAGTCATTGCTCTGGAATTTACATGATATATCTTCACCTTTTAAATAATTTGATACCATTCATGAGTATCATAAGAACCTTACGATAGTATGATTCCATTCCTCCTTTCTGTCTTTTGAACTGTTGTCATGTATTTTGCTTTTATTTCTCATAAAAACCCAACAATACATTATTATTTTTGTTGTTTTAAACAATTCAAAAAAATTTTTTAATGTTTATTTATTTTTGAGACAGAGAATGAACAGGGGAGGAGCAGAGAGAGAGGGAGACACAGAATCCAAAGCAGGCTCCAGGCTCTGAGCTGTCAGCACAGAGCCCGATGTGGGGCTTGAACCCATGGACCATTAGATCACGACCTGAGCTGAAGTGGGATGCTCAACCTACTGAGCCACACAGGCACCCCAGTTGTTTTTTTTTAAAGTAACATCTCTATTGGAATGTAATTCATATACCATACAGTTCACCTATATATAGTGTTCCATTTAATGGGTTTTAAGTTGTGCAACCCACACTATAATCAATCTTAGAACATTTTTATTACCTATACCCCCCACCACCAAAAACTGCATACCCAGTAGCAATCACTCTCCTCTCTTTTACCTTCCCCCAGCCCTAGGCAACTGCTAACTTATTTTCTGTATAAATTTGCCAATTGCGGACATTTCATATGAATGGAATCACATACTATATGGTTGTTTGTGGCTGGCTTCTTTCCTTAGCAGAATGTTTTCAGGGTCCATCTATGTTGTAGCATGTCTCGATGGTTTATTTCTTTTCATTGCCAAATAATATTACACTGTATGGGCACACACATTTTGCTTATCTATTCATCAGTTGATGAATATTTGGATTATTTTCACTCTATAGCTGTTATAAATGATGCTGCTGTGAAGATTTATGGACACATTTCATTTCTCATGGGTATATACCTAGCAGTAGAACTTCTGGGAAACTCTAATGTTCAGCCTTTTGAGGAACTGCCAGACTGTTTTCCAAAGTGGCCGCATCATTTCACATTCCCATCAGCAATGTATGAAGTTTCTAATTTCTCTACATCCTTGCCAATAAATGTTTTATCTGTGGTTTTTATTATAGCTATGCTTGCGCGTGTGAAGTGGCATCTCATTGTGGTTCTGACTTCTATTTCCCTGATGACTAATCATAACTAATGATGTGCCTATAGGCCATTTGTATATCTTCTTTGGAAAAATGGTTATTCAGGTCCTTTACCCATTTTTAAAATGGATCATTTGTCTTTTTATTATTGAGGTATAACCATTTGTTAGGTATTTAGATACAAGTCCTTTGTCAGATAATGACTTGCAAATATTTTATTGAATTCTATGGCTTATCTTTTCATTTTCTTGACGATGTCCTTTGTAACACAAAAGTTTTAAATTTTGTTGAAGTCTGATTTATCTATTTTTTTCTTTTGCTGCTGGTGCTTTTGGTGTCCTAAGAAATCATTGCTTAATCCAAGGTCATGAAGATTTGTGTCTCGGTTTTCTTCTAAGAGTTTTATGGTTTTGGTCCTTATGTTTAGGTCTTTGATTCATTTTGAGTCAATTTTTGTGTATAGTGTGAGGTAGAGGGTCCCAGGTCATTCTCATTTTAGATACTCAGTTGTCCCAGCACCATTTGCTGAACAAAACTATTCTCTCCTCCCCTACATGGTCTTGGCATTCTTGCTACAAATTGATTGATCTTTACATGAGTTTACTCCCAGACTGTAAATTTACTGCCTTGATTTACGTGTCTGTCCTTATGCCAAGACCACACAGTCTTGATTATTATAGCTTTGTTGTAAGTTTTTGAATTCAGGAAGTGTGAGCTCTCAAATTTGTTCTTTTTAAAGATTGTTTTGGCTGTGCTGGGTGCTTGAATTTCCATATGAATTTTAGGATCAGCTTGTCAATTTATGCTGAGAAACCAGCTGGTATTCTGATGGGGATTGTGTTGAATCTGTAGATCAACTTGGGGAATATTGCCATCTTAACAGTAGTTAAACTTCTGATCCATAAGAACAGGATGTCTTTTTATTTACTCAGGTCTTCTTTAATTTCTGTCAAAGAAATTTGTAGTTTTCATTGTAAAGTCTTACACTTCTTTTTAAAAATTTATTCCTAAATATTTTATTCCTTTTGATGCTCTTGAAAATTGAATTGTTTTCTTAATTTCATTTTTGGATCATTCACTGCAGGTGTATAGAAATATAACTGATTTTGTGCATAGATCTTGTATCCCATATGTTTGTGGAACTCGTTTGTTAGCTCTAATAGTTCTTAGGGTAGATACCTTAGGTTTTCTTTATGCAAAATCCTGTCATCTATGAAGACAGATGGTTTTAATTTTTCCTTTTTAATCTGCATGTCTTTTATCTCATTGTCTTGCCTGATCACCTTGGCTAGAACCTCCAGTACAGTATTGAACAGATTTGTCAAGAGCGAGCATCCTTGTTTTGATCTTAGGGGTAGGTAATACATTCAGTTTTTCACTGTTAAGTATGATTTCACCTTTTGGTTTTCCACAGGTGCCCCTTATCAGGCTGAGGAAATCCCCTTCTATTCCTAGTTTGTTGAACGATTTTATCATGAAGAGGTATTGAATTTTTTCAAAGGCTTTTTCTTCATCACCTAGACAATTATGGGATTTTTATCCTTTATTCTTTTGATATTGTATATGATATTATTGATTTTTTAAAAAAATTTTAATGTTTATTTACTTTTAAGAGAGAGACAGAGTGTGAGAGGGGGAGAGGCAGAGAGAGAGGGAGACATAGAATTTGAAGCAGGCTCCAGGCTCTGAGCTGTCAGCACAAAGCCTTACATGGGGCTTGAACTCATGAACTGTGAGACCATGACCTGAGCCAAAGTTGGACTCTTAACTGACTTAGCCACCCAGGCGGCCCCCAAGATTGATTTTTAGATAAGCCAACTTTGCGTCCCTGGCATAAGTCCTCCTTGGTCAAGATGTATAATCTTTTTTATATATTGCTGGATTCAGTGTTTTTTGTTTCTTTTTTTGTGAGAAAAAAATTTTTCATGAGTACCTACATATTTACTTTTTCTTAGGCTCTTCATATGTGTATGTAAATTATCCTCTAGTATCATTTTCCTTTTCCTTGAAGGACTTGACATTCCTTATAGTGTGGATTTGCTGGCAATGCATTCTCTCAGATTTTATTTGTATGAAGCAGTCTTTATCTTGCTCTCATTTTTGAAATATACTTTGACCAGGAATAGAATTAAAATTGACAGGGCTCCCCACCTCCCCCCACCCCGCCCCGCCCTCCAGTACTGTGAACGTGTTGCGTCACTGTCTTCTGGTTTGCATCATTTCATGAACAGTGTGCTGCCATTCTTTTCTTTGTTCCTGTTTGCAGTGTGCATTCCCTTCTCCTTTTCTGGCTGTTTTTTTCCATATAAAGTAAAATTTATTTATTTTTAACGTCAGTCCAAGTTAGTTAACATATAGTGTAATAATGATTTCAGGAGTAGAATTTAGTGATCCATCACTTACATACAATACCCAGTGCTCATCCCAACAAATGCCCCCTAATGTCCATCACCCATTTAGCCCATCCCCTACCCCAACATCCCTCCAGCAACCCTCAGTTTGTTCTCTGTATTTAAGAGTCTCTTACGGTTTGCCCTTTTCTGGCTGCTTTTAAGCTTTTTTTCCTTATCACTGGTTTTCAACAATTTGGTTATGAGGGATCTTGGCATAGTTTTCTCTATATTTCTCCTGCTTGAGGTCTTTTGAGGTTGTTGGACTTGTGGGTTTATAATTTTCATCCAGTTTGAAAAGATTTGGGGCATTATTTCTTCAAATATTTTTTTCTGCCTCCCTCCTATTTCCTTCTTTTTTTCCTGGAGCTCTATTTGCATGTATGTTGGATAGCTTGATATTCCACAGTTCACTGATACTTTGGGTTTTCTTTTTTCAGTACTTTTTTCTGAGTTTTATTTCGGAATATTTCTATTGCAGTGTCTTTGAATTCATAATCTTTTCTTCTGCAGTGTCTAATTCTATGCAGTGTACTTTTGTTTTAGGTATTGTGTTTCTCAACTCTGCAAGTTTGATTTGGATCTTAGTTACGTCTTCCATTTTTCTCCTCATTATAGTCATATTTTCTTCTACCTTCTTTGCTCTATGGAGTAAGTTTATAATAGCTCTTCTAACATTCTGGTCCACTAATACTATCATATTTGTCAGTTCTACGTATGCTCCTTGTGATTGATTTTTCTTCTAATTATGTGTTCTAGTCTGCTTTTTTTTTTTTAATTTTTTTTTCAACGTTTATTTATTTTTGGGACAGAGAGAGACAGAGCATGAATGGGGGAGGGGCAGAGAGAGAGGGAGACACAGAACCGGAAACAGGCTCCAGGCTCTGAGCCATCAGCCCAGAGCCCGACGCGGGGCTCGAACTCACGGACCGCGAGATCGTGACCTGGCTGAAGTCGGACGCTTAACCGACTGCGCCACCCAGGCGCCCCCTAGTCTGCTTTTTTGCATGCCTGGTCATATTTTATTAAAGGATAGATGCTGTGGATTTTACGTTTTTACATTGTTGGATGCTGGACTCTGTTTGGGGTTTTGTTCTGACACAGTTAAATTATCTAGAATTTGGATCCTTTTGAGGTTTTCTTTTCATCTTTGTTAGGGTAGGTCCAGAGCAGCCTTTAGCCAGGGGCTAATTTAACCTCGCTACTAAAGCAGTATTCTTCTGAGGACTCTGCCTGATGTCCTACGTTTTAGGAGGTCCTTGCAGTCTGGCTGGTAGGAACACAAACTATTCCCAGCTTTCTGTGAGTTTCTGGGAATCTTTGGCCTGCTCCTCCCTGGTGATTCGTTACCCAGCCTCACATAGTCCCCTCACATGCATGAGCTGGTCAGCACGGAGCCAAATATTTGATCTCTTCCCCACCTGCACCAGTCCTATAAACTCACATTCTGTCTTCCTTTTCAGGCCTGTACCTGTGGTTCCTTCCCCATCTTCACCTGGTAAACTTCCCATCATGCTGAAGGACTTAGTACCACCTCTGCTAGGAAGCTTACTCAGTTGTCCTAGTCACACACAGTGCTAAATTCTATCCTAAGTCTTACTCAACTTTTTAAAAAAAATTTTTTTTTAACGTTTATTTATTTTTGAGACAGAGAGAGGCAGAGCATGAACGGGGGAGGGTCAGAGAGAGAGGGAGACACAGAATCAGAAGCAGGCTCCAGGCTCCGAGCCATCAGCCCATAGCCCGACGCGGGGCTCGAACTCACAGACCGCGAGATCATGACCTGAGTTGAAGTCGGACACTTAACCAACTGAGCCACCCAGGCACCCCAAGTCTTACTCAACTTTAATCATGGGTTATATCCAAATATGCTACTTGGCTGTGACCTCTCTGAGGGTAAGGGCCTGTCTTGCTTGGCTCTGTACCGGTAGCGGAGGGCTATGCGTAGAGTAGGTGTTCTGTATAAGTGCGGGGAATGAATGAAAGCTGGGTATGGAGCCATGGCTGGTGGAAACAAGGAGACCCGAGATCAGCTGCCTTCCAATGATCTGGATGTCCCCAGGCTCTCTGGCCCAGAGCAGAAGGGCTCAGTGTAGGATAGCCTTCCTTCCAGAGTTGGACAGTACTGGGCTTGAGGGCTTAGGCTATTTCCTTGCTCTGCCGCACAGGGGCTAGATGTATGTGAGCATTCCAGTGGCTGCATTTGTACCTGCTTCAGAGGGAGCCCTGTGACATCATCCCAGCCAGTGTGGGTCCCAGGGAGGGTCTTGAGGTGGGCTGGACTTTTGGCTCCCCACCATCTCCTGCATGGTGGTCAGAAACTATGGCATAAGAAGCCTACTGTGTCACAGGAAATTCTTATTGAAAAGAGGTTTTGAATAGGGTGTGGGGCAGCGCTTTGATGACTGGGATGTGTGGCCATGCAGTGTAACTCTGTTGGGAAAGGTCCTGCTTGCCCAGCCACTTAAAAAAGTGTATACTGTGATTCGGTTGTAACTTCCATGAAGGCAGGGGCCATGTCTGTCTTTTTCATTGTTGTGTCCTCAACTCACTGAGAACTCATAAATAATTGTCGAATGGATGATAACAGCTGAAATTTATTGAGGGCTTACAGCACATCACAGATGGTTCTAAGCCTTTTACATATATTAGCTCATATAATGGTAACAACCACCCTGCAAGGTACATACTATTATCATTCTCATTTTGCAAAAGGAGGAACTGGGACATGAGTGGATAAGTAAGTTGCCCAAGGTCACATTGTCACGTAAGTAGATCCTAAGGGCTTTGCCTAACTCCCTGTCCTGTAGTCTGGCTGAAGCAGGGCTACCTTGGGCTTTCCCAGCCCTACCAAGAGGGACTATGGGTGCCCCAGGGAGCCTTTCCCAGCCCCTGTCCAGCAGGGAGAGCTCTTCAGATACTGTGGCACATAGTCCCAGTACTTCAGAGCATGCGGGGTGCCATGTTAGAGCCCATCCTAGATCAACTGAATCCAGATCTCTGGGAGCAGGGTCCTAGACACAGAATTTTTAAAGAGCTCCCCAGGGAACTCTGATGTCCAGACAGATTTGGGAACCACTGGCCCAGACTCCGGAGAAAGGAAGTAGATACTCCTCAGGAAAAGAAGTGATAGCTTCTTACCCAGAACAACTTCACAACACCTTTTTTAGAAGCATGGTTGTATTACGTGGTGTGAACATATATTATAAAATAACATTAAAATATTTTAAGAAGTATTGTAGTAAATTTGGAATACGTGAACAATATAAGGAAGAAAAATTAAATTATCTATAATCCCAATATGTAAACATAACTCCTGTTAACTTTTTATTTCTATCTTTTAACCTTTCAAAGTATATATGGTATATATAAAAACACAAATTGGGGCACCCGGCTGGCTCCTAATCTTGGGGTCCTGAGTTTGAGCCCCACATTGGACCTAGAGCTTACTTAAAAATAATTTTTTTAAAGCACATATTTTAGGGGCACCTGAGTGGCTTAGTTGGTTAAGTGTCCAACTTCAGCTCAGGTCACAAACTCGTGGTTTGTAGGTTTGACACCCGCATTGGGCTCCGTGCTGACAGCTCAGAACCTGGATCCTGCTTTGGATTCTGTGTCTCCCTCCCTCTCTCTCTCTGTTCCTACCCCACTTCTGCTCTGTATTTCTCTCTCTCAAAAATAAATAAAGATTAAAAAAAATAAAGCACATATTTTAGTGCACAGCTTATAATGCATTTCCACAGCTGAAAACAGTCATGTTCATAAAACCCAAACTAAGAAACAGAATATTGCCAGCACCCTAGAAGTTCCCTTTGAGCTCCTTTTGGTGACTGCCCCCTCCCAAAGCTGTTTCCCTGACTCCTAATATCATAGATTGATTTCGCTTGTGCTCAGCATTTATATAAATGGAATAATTCACCATATCCTATTTGAATGTGTCTTGCTTTTCTCAATATTATATTTGGGAGATTCATCTGTGTTAGGTATATACTTACACGGTAGTTCATTTTTTGCTGCTATATAGGATTTAATTGTGTGGCGATAGCACAATTTATATATCCACCTAGCTGTTGATGGAATTTTGGAATTTTAAAGTATTTGGCAATCATCACATGGTGCTGCCAGGAACAGTCTCGTACACGTCCTTTGCACACGTGTGTGCATTTCTGTGGGGTATATACCCAGGAGTGAAATTGTAGAGTTTTGTGTTCACCTTTAGTAGATGCTGCCAGAGTTTGCCAAAGTGGTTCTACAGATACTCTTTCACCAGCAGTATGTGAGTCCTGGTCACTCCACATCCTCACCAAACTTTAGGTTTTTCTGTCTTTTTATCTTAGCTTATTCTGGTGAATGTGTGGTATTGATTGCGGTATTGGTATTGCATCTCCTTGGTGAATAATAAAGTTGAACATCTTTTCCTTCATGCATTTTTTCTTTTTTACCTTTTTTTTTTTTTTGTAGTGAGAGAGAAAGAGAGAAACAGCATGAGCAGGGGAGAGGAGCAGAGGGAGAGAGAGGGAGAATCCATGCTCAGCACAGAGCCTGCCATGGGGCTTGATCCCATGACTCTGGGATCACAACCTGAGCTGAAATCAAGTGTCAGATGCTCAACCAACAAAGCCACCCAGGTGTCCCCCACCCCAATGCTTTTTTAAAGATTTTCTTTTTAAGTAATCTCCACACGCAACATGGGGCTCAAACTTACAACTCCGAGATCAAGAGTCACGTGCTCTTCCAACTGAGCCATCCAGGCACCCCTCATGCATTTTTTAAAAAATCTTTTACGTATGTGCTCACCCTGGAAACCTCTAGTTCACTAGGAGGGGGTAGAAAAAGAAAGAAAAAGAAAGAAAAAGAAAAAGGAGAATGAGTAAGGTAAACCATAAAGCAGAAGCATCTGGGTAAAGTCGTATGCTCTTCTCCCTTTCAGTGGGCTTAAAGTAAGTTTAAGTAACTTACTTAAAAGTAAGTTCTGTCTAACTTAGACCTTAAAGAAAAGATCTGGTCTGCTCTTGTTCTGTCTCTTAGCTCTTTCTTCCTATGCTCTTCTCAGCCATTTAGTTTTTACTTGTTCCGCCAACAGCATCAGGATGGTTGGGGAGGAGGCGTTTTTATGAACTTTGCACAGATAGTCTTCAGAAAAACGCTGCTGTCACAAAGGAGAAGCTTCCAGTCAGGGTCAGGAAGGGTGCCTCGGGTAGCTAATGCTCGGGTCTGGTCGCAGGTGCCAAGCTCCCTGAGTGGCAGGGAGCTTCCCAGAGCCGAGCTGTAAGCCTTGCAAGGTACATGGCAAGAGTGAGGTGGTTTTGTATTGTGTTGTTGCTGCAGCAAATTCTTCACTAAAAAAATTGGGTTTCAGTTCTGTTAAGGTACTATTTTGTTTTGTTTTGTTTTTTTAATTAAAAAAACTTTTTAACATCTATTCATTTTTGAGAGAGAGAGAGAGAGAGAGAGAGAGAGTGATTAGGGGAGGGGCAGAGAGAGAAGGAGACACAGAATTTGAAGCAGGCTCCAGGCTCTGAGCTGTCAGCACAGAGCCCGATGTGGGGCTCGAACTCACAGACCCCAAGATTATGACCTGAGCCGAAGTGCGGCGCTTAACCGACTGAGCCACCCAGACACCCCAGTATATCATTAAATATTGTTAGACGAATATTGTTTTGATGGCTGTATAATAGTTCTTTTTTATAGACTTATCGAAATTTATTTAACTATTTTCCTGTTTGGATTATTTCAGTAATTTCAAAATCCTCAATGATGAACATCTTTGTACATAAATTTCCATGCTTACCTGCTTGCTTACTTAGACTAGCTTCAGGGAAGTGAAATTCATGGCTCAAAAGGCCTGAGTGCCTCAAAGATATTCAGTAAAGGTCTTTGATATGTTCCTAGGATCACATTTCCTTCCAGAAGGACTCCCCACGAGGACATCTCGCAGCAAGTGCCTGCAAAGTGCCTCCCTCAGTGCTGTCTGCCATCTTTACATTCAGTTCAGTTCATGGTGCCTCTTGCTGTATAGGACACTGTTGCTCTTAGCTTAATAAATCTGTGTGGCTTCTGGATTTAGGAACATGCTTAGAAGAGCTCCTACACATGATTGGAGGAATATTCTCCAACATCTTCTACTTGTAGTCTTCTTGTTTTGTTTTTGTTTTGTTTTCTTTACAAGAAGTCTTTAATCCATCTGTTAGGTGTTTTTGTGAGTCACACGAGGTAGGGGTATACTTTTGTCCCCCCAAGTGGATAGCAAGCTGATCTTGAAACCATATACTAAATAGTGCAACATTTCTTCAGAGTTTTGTGAGGCCATCTTCATCACAACCCAATTTTTTCTGCAGACGTGGGTATGTTTACACATCATATGGGCCTGTTTGATCATTCTCGAGCCAGTGCTGCTGTTTGGGTCATTTCAGATTCATAGTACGGTTTCGTAGCCTGTATGGCAAGTCCTTATTCTTTTTCTCTTACTGCATTTTCTTGGTTATCTTGGAAAATTGACTTATTTGGAATAAATTTGTCCCATTGAAAACAGAAATCCTACTGCACTTATGTTTAGAATGGCAATTGAATCCATAAATTCATTTGACCAAATGACAATACCGTACAGGAACAGAGGGCGTGTCACTTTTTATCATGGGTGTTCATATAGGTAAAATCTCTAGTTTGATTTATTAGGATTTTAGTGTGCTTTCATATATATCTGAGATGTTTCTTCTGAAGCTTCCCAGGATATCTTATTTCTTCTGTTGCTTTTGTGGGTAAGATCTCTGGTTGTTTTCTTTTTAACTAGATGTTTCTGATATGTAGGAAAATTACTTAGAGTCAGTGTGTCAGAGATGAAAGGGCCAGAGTATAGTCTTACCCTCCCTGAGCCCCAGGGACACTGAGGCTAGAGGATTGGGGACTTGCTCCAGGCCAAAGATGAGTCATGGCCTAGCCAAGTCTGAAGCCCAGACCTAGATACATAGCCCGTGTCCCCTTGAAACCCCCCAAGCTAGGCAGAGGGAAAGACTTGTAACACATCAATCAGGGAACCAACTGCTGTTGCCATGGAAACCTGAAGGCAGTGTCTTCTGGGAGGACCAGGATGCATTGTCCAGAGAGAACAGGCTGCACAAGGGTGGGCCAGTCTAGGGATGCCCTGTCTCTGGGCATGTGTGTGTGTGTGTGTGTGTGTGTGTGTGTGTGTGTGTGTGTATGAGAGAGAGAGAGAGAGAGAGATCACATGGATGCAAGAGTGAAAATGAGTACATGCTTTCTAAAGAAGGAGGTGCTCACCCCATCTTTTAAGACCTGCTCTGTTACTCCTATCAGTGCTGGGTGGTGCTGTAAGAAGAGGCACTGTGCCATTAAATGGCTTCCCTGTGTTCATCGGGGTCCAGTCTGAGGCTGCTCTCAGAGTGAGCTGGAAGAAGTCTGGGAGGTGTGCTGACATCTGCCCATCGTGTGCCTTGGAGCCCACCTGGCATCTGCTGGACACTGGCTTCTCCTCCTCTTCACCTGGGGTGTTCCAGGAGAGAGGACTTCACCCAGGCCACGTAGACACTGGGGTGATGGGACCCTTCACCCCAGGACTCCCCTCCGCTGCTGGTGGGCCAGGTGGCAAAGACAGTGCAGGAGTACAGACTGATAGTCAGATGGACTGGACAGGCCCCAACCTTCAGATGCAGCTCAGAGTTGGGACAGCCAAGGACAGGATGTGCCTCTGCCACTACCTCAGTCTAGCAAGATATGAGAAGGGGACATGGCCTGGAGTCCAGAGAGTGTCAGCGGGGTTTGTAGTTGGGAGTCCTGACTTCCCTGTTTGTCTTCCTGCCAGCTGTCCCCCGCCCAGGATCCTGTGCCTCTTGCTTCCTGATCCCTCCCATGAGCCCAGGAGAGCCTGAGCACAGCCTCTGAACAAGGCCCACGTATCTCCATGGAAGCCTGCTGTTGCTGGGTGTGGGAGGAGCTTCCAGAAGCAGGTGGGGCGTTTTTGTTTGGGAGTGGGGATGCTGGAGAGAGCAGCCAGGAGGTGGGCTGCTGGAGCCCCCCATGGTGCCTGAGGCTGGGCCTAAAGGAAACCAAGGTGTTTAGCCCCCTCCCTCCCACCTTACTCCCCTATGCCTACCCAGTCTTTGTCCCCTCCCTCCCACCTTACTCCCCTATGCCTACCAGTCCTGTTACTTCCCCTGAATCTCAGACCAGAGCCTGACCCCCAGGAAAGCAAACTGTCACCCAGGGAAGCTCACCCCAGCTTTCCCAACTCCTGCTGCCTGGATTCCCCTCATGCTCCTTGATCCAGGGGGTAGGCTTAAGGGCTGGCGGGGGGGTCTTCCGTCTTGGAACATCGAGGTGATATGGGGACGTGTTGAGTGTATGAGCTCAGCCTATGGGGTGGCATGTGTGGGTGCCTGTGATATGTGAGTGTGGAGAGGAGTAGAGGTAGGTGATGGTATATATGCATGCATGGCGTGTGTGTATGTTTTGTGGAGGCCGAGAACTGTGTGTGGTAGGTCTGGAGTGATGGGGGCCGCGTGGTGGGTAAGGTGACATATCCATTGATACGTGAAATGCCTTGAATTGGGGGGTAATAGGTACTTGCTGGGGGGTGTGCATGTTTGGAGCATGTGAAGGCATTTCAAGTACGTGCGCATGTATGAGTATTGTGTGGTGGTTTGGGCAGGTGGATACTGGGTGTGTATGAGACACAGCTGGAGGCAAATATGTATGCGGAGTGTCTGAGGTAATGGATGGGAGGCAGCTGTATACACGTAAACTTGTCTGCACGCGGCATAGGAAGGGCTGACATGTTAGTGTACGTGGTGTGGCTTGGAAGGGGGAGGGCAATGTGTGGGTTCAAGATGCGTGCATGGTATGTCTGAGGCGATGTGTGTGTGCGTTGGGGGGGATGCAAATGAGCTAGTATGTGAGTGGGCAGAGTGTGTGTGGAGAAGGGGAAGTGGGCGTATAACCCTCCCTACACCTCAAGAGTTGGTGGGCATGGTTTTCCCACTAAAAGTTGAAGAATCTGAGGCTCACACAGGGGACCCCATCTCTGGCAGCCCACAGCCTAGACTCTAGAGGGTGGGGGTTGGGCCTGGCCCCTTTGGTGGCCTGGTGGGTTACGGCAGGTCACGTTCAGTTCTTCAGGGTCACTGTCCTGCGGCTGGCCCGCGTGGCCTCCCCAGCCGTAAAGGAGAGTTTGTGCAAGCCAGTTGTTAAACGTAGCTGCTGTTAAGCTTAAACTATATACACTTAAATAAGTGAAAATATAAAATTACGATCTAAAGCAAAGGTGACAAATACACAAAGCTCACCCCCCTTTTTTTTTTAAACTGCATTTGACTACATCTGTGCTCTTGAGGTGATTCGTGCCTGTTGTATCTGTGCAGTGGAAATAATCTGCCCAGCTCTGCCTTGTGTCACACAACTGGCCACAGAGGGTGTATTCACTCCATAGTAGTCAGGAAATGCTACAAATGAAGACCGGAGTTGTTTTGTTGATTATCTAGATCTACGAAAGAGATGGGGGGAGATGCTACGAGAGCAGATGAACTTCAAAGTGTATCTTGTCTGTGGCTGCTATATTGTCTTCACTTATATTGTAGTTTAGTAGTCTCTATACCCAGTGTGGGGCTCAAACTCACCACCCTGAGATCAAGAGTCACATGCCCTTCTGAGCCAGCCAGACATCCCTAGATCAGTAAAATTTATAATAAACTTACATATGTATGCATGCAAACATGTTTTGGAGAGCTGAGTGTTAAACATCACCGTTGAAAGCTCTCAGTAGGTCCTAGTTACTCACAAGCCCCCAACAGGTCTCCTTTATCCTAGGTGAAGGAGGTGAAGGAGGGCAGGTGCAACTTGCAAAGGCATTGGAGCAGCTTCCAGAAAAGCTGTGGCTTGTCACCAGCTCAGCTGTGACTTCGTCCTGGTCCTGGGCCAGGTGGTCAGAGCTCACCTGCAGCACATTCATTCTGTGCTGGCTTCCTAAGCCCCTTCCCTGTGCCCGGTGCTGGGGATTCACGGGTAGGGGGAAGAAGTGCTCACTGCCTGCCTGGAGCCCATGGCCCGGGGGAGGACACACCGAGTCACAGCCAGTCATTCCCTGGAGAGTGTGGGGCAGGCAGGATATACCTCGCCCGGCTGGAGAAGGAAGGAGACTGGGACAGGTTAGTTGGGCTGGGAGTGTGCCACCTGGTGCAGTGGTCCTCAGCACTGAGTGTGCAAGGGCTCTCTGTTAAACATGCAGAGACTCTTTTGGCACATCTAGGCAGGGCGGTGCCCAGGAGTCTGCAGTATGCTAGGGGATGGTGAAGGATCCTTGTCAACAGACAGGTGATAGGCTCAGATTGACTTTGGAAAGTGTATGCTCTTAGAGAGGGCAGAACTGGAGGCAGGGAGCCTGGAAGAGGCTGGAGACACATGAGGCCTAAACCCAGAGGCATCGGAACAGGGGGAGGGGACCAAAAGAGGGCACCGTAGGTCCAAATAAACTGGGCTAGAAGGAAGAGGAGGTAGGGTGAATCTGGGCTTCTGGGCTGGTGATTGAGTCGATGGCGGGGCTCATAATGTTGCTGGAAACAGAAGAAGAGCAGATCTGGGGTGAGAGACGTTGCAGTTTGGACTTGGAGACTTACTTGGTGGTTCTGGAGGAGCCCAGAGGCATTAGGAACTCAGAGGAGCCACCAGGAAGTAGATTTGGGAGTCCCTGCAGATAGGTGGTGGGGCTCTGGGAGTGGAGAGGTCGCCTGGGAGAACACAGAACGAGAAGTGTCTCAGAGAGCCATCCAGATTTGGTCCTGAAGGGCCGGGAACCCAGGTGTTTATCTTGGTCTCATTTCTGGAAGCAGGTGGGTGTTGGGGGGCAGCTACCAGTCCTCCATGCAGGAGAGCCGAAGAGTGGGCTGGAGAGGGTTGGAGGAGTTCAGAACTGTGGGCAGGCAGCTGGCTGTCTTCTGTGAGGAGCTGGGAGCCATGATGGTTAGGAGTCACAGGGCCCCATTTTCAGCTCCAGTCCTGGCTCTGCTATCAACTTGCTGTGTGACCTTTGGCAAATCACTACTCACTCTGGGCCTCAGCTTCTCCATCTGCCAAAGAGAAGGTGGGACCAGACCAGTGACTTTCAAATGACATTTGGAGCCCCAGGGCCACCCAGAAGTATCCCCAGGGAAGTGCTGGGGGGAAGGGGAGCTCTCGGTGGGGCATTCCCACCCCTGCCCCACCCCCAGCTTCATCCAGAGCCACTTGCTTTTATGTTTTCTATGTTGGCTGCCGGCTGAAAACCACTGGGTCAGAGGATCCCAAGTCTGTGAAGCCTTGTCAACATAGACAATGTTGGAGAATGAAGAGTAAATAAAACACAGTGAGAAAACCAAGTATCCTCCTACAGCACTGTGTGGGCCTCAGCACCCATTTGCCATGTAGCAAAGTCATGGTCATGCCTAGTCACATAGGACTCAGCCCTGCCTGCTTGTGGATGATTTCAGCCGTCAGTGCAGTTCAGTTTACTTCCTCCTCCTGGCTGGCGGGTCACCAGTCTCAGCCATTAGTGTGTCCCTAGAGGAATCTGTGTGACACCAGCCCTTTTCTACTGCTCCCAGGGCAAATGCAGTGTGAGGTTGGCTGTGAAGCAGCATGTCAGCTTCCCTGTCCCTCGATGTGCTCTGTCCATGGTCTCTACCTAGACAGAGCAAAGGTTCTCAGAACAGGACACAAAAAACACTTGGGCTGCTCCCAGAGCTTGGCCTCAGTGATGATGCCCACTGTTGTGCTGGAGGCCTCAGTGGGTATTGCCCTGACTTCCCTCCAGCCCCACCCGGCATCCCCCAAATGCCCTTGACAGCCAGGTACTATCAGCAAACCGGAGGCAAGGCTGGGTCCAGACTAGTGGGGGGGGGGGGGCAATGAGAGGGGAGACCTTCAAATGGGAACAGGATGCCCTTCCAGTGCCTCCACGGGGGAAACAGGCCTGTGTGACTTCACATCCCCGAGAAGCCCAGGCATGGCTCCCCTCCCTCGGGGTAGGAGCTGTGGAGGGGCAGCTGCCCCACACCTTGGTTTTGGCATCCTGTGGCAGGGGGTGCAGGATGGGGGGCAGTCAACTTAGAGGAGCCAGAGATCCCATGCCCCTTCAGCCCAAGCTCTTGTCCCAGCATATATGCCCCTCCCATTGCTGGGAAGGTGGTTCAGCCCCTGACCCTACCCCCTAAGGGAGGGGCTGTGGTCTGTCCCTCAAACTAGAGCACACGGGGTTCCAGGCTCAAACTGTGCCTTTGGGGTGCTCCAGGCTCTGGGGTCTCTTGCTACCTTAGGAACTGTTTGGGGGAAGAGCTCAGCAGAATGGCTTCCTCCCTGTGCTCTCCTTAGTATCCTAGACGGACTCAGAAAGTTTCTCCAAGGCTCCTGAGAAGAGCCCCCTCCAGCCCACCCTGGAGTCCCTCCCTGTTCTTGCCCATGTTCTCAGGGTTCCCCAGACCACAGGGTCCACTTCAACCAGTTCTCACTTGGCAGGGTGGTTGCATGGGGGCAGGGGTGACGACTCTCGGTGTTTCCTGACAACAGGCTGGGGGACTCAAGCACCAATGTGAAGCTGAAGAGTGTCCTGGAGACAGGGGGCGGTGAGACGGAGTCTGCCCAGGCCATGCCCGTGGCTGGGGTGTGGCCCTGGGCCTGGGGAGGGTCGCTGTTTGAGAGGAGGACGCAGCTTTATAAAATGACTCCGTAAGTATGGCCTGGGCAGGCGGGGCCACAGGCCCCCACTGCCCCACTTGGGACATGGGCACGGACCAGGAGCACCTGCTGCAGGCGACCCTGCAGCAGGGAGTGGGGGACCCTGGAGAGATGGGAGGCTGCTGGTGTCAAGGAAACACAAATGCTTGGGCCAAGGCAGAGGCTGGCTCTGGGCCTCTGGGGAATGGGGGAGGCCAGGTGCTCCCCAGTGTTCAAGGCTGCCGGGCTGGGGTATTCCCTTGAGCATTGTGTGTGTCTGTGTGTGCGTGTGTGTGTGTGTTCACACACATGAGGGGCTGTGGTATCTGCCATGATTTCTGACTCCATTGGCCCAAATTAAGAACCCTCTGAACTCAGAAGCCTAGGAAGGCAGGCCCATGACTTCTTTCTTAGACATCAAAGTCTCTAGAAAAGTGGTTTGTCTCATGTGAACCTATGGGAGGGTCTGAAAAATACATATCCCAGACACTACCACCAGAGTGTCTACAATGCAGCCCAGGAATCTCCATTTTAACCCCCTACCCCGGGTGATGTTGATAGACTGCTGTAGCTGAGTGAGGGAACTATTGCTCTGGAGGGACGCCTACCCTGGGCCAGTCTTATTTTAGGCGTGTGGTGGCTCGGGCCTCTGCCTACAGAACCATTAGACACTCATGCTTTGACCCTTACAGATGCTCTGACAATCCAGAATCTCACATGAGGGGAAGACCCCATGTGCTTTTCAGTAACCTCTTCCTGGAGCACAAGAAGAGAAAGCATGGTGAATGGGGCGGGCCCTTGAAGGAGAAGAAATTCAGGAAGGGCTGGTCTCAGGAGGAAGGACCCTTGCATCCCAGTGTCTGGGGCTACGTTCATGGACCGGTGGCTCAGAGCCCGGGGCACCCATGGGGCAACCCCTGCATGGCCCCCCATCTAGTCCTGTGGACGAGCCTGGCTCTTTTAGGACAGACACGACTAAGAATAGGGCTCAGAGAGTGGACTTCTAAAAGGTAGGCATGCCCAAGGATAGTTATGGATTTTAGTTGGTGGAGTTGCTTTTTAACATGTTTAGTACATTAAAAAAAAAAAAAAAAAAGGAATCCACTTAATTTAAAATGACCCTTAAAGCCCTCATCATTAACACGAAGTTTACTGACTTCACTGAATGGACATGAGGTATCTTCCAGGACATTTGCATGGTGAAGCTGGAGTCGGAGTTGGTCTGAGCCCATTTCCTTCCTGTCCGGCCTGTCCAGGGGCATGCGTTCGCATCACCCCACGCTGCACACTTCCCGGCCTCCTGGCTGTGGAGCATCTGAGGTGCTCACTCGACCCAGTTTGCTGCATCAATCCCCAAGTGCTGAACCTCTGGGCTCCTTCCAGTTCCTTGCTATTATAAATATCACTGCTATGAATATCTCTGGGCAAATTACTTTCTTAGTATTTTACTGGGAAGCATTCCCCAAGTGGAATTACTAAGTCAAAGGGCACAAGCAATTTTATAGCTCTTGTCACATATTACTAGATGGTTCTCCAGAAATATTGAGCCTGTTTACAATGACACCGATTATGTATGGCTGTCCCTACAGCCCTCCAATATTAAGGTTCATTGTTTTTACTTGTTGGGAGCTGTATTACTTTGTTTTGATTTGTCCCCATTGCCATATTGGTCAGGAGTGGCGCTATAACCTTGTTTTCAGTGTGGTGTTCCCTGGAGGACCCTGAGAACCTGATGGGCATCATTTGCTCTACAGGAATTACGGTGCGGTCATTTCAAAGAGCTGGCCCGGGGCCTGGAAACAGAAAGTTTTCTTTCTCCAGACTTAACTCAGTTCACAGCCC
Source organism: Lynx rufus (assembly GCF_022079265.1). Lineage (NCBI taxonomy): Eukaryota > Metazoa > Chordata > Mammalia > Carnivora > Felidae > Lynx > Lynx rufus. The sequence continues at coordinate 65,060,003 of NW_025814897.1, forward strand.
CCAGCAGGAGGCCAGCATTCACCCCGGGACCACTGTTCCAAACGCTCTGATGCTGGGTGCGCTTTGGAAGCAGAAGCACTTGTCCTGGGGAGAAGACTGAAATGAAGGGAAGAGGGAAATCCCGTGGCCCTATGCTTGTCGCTGGCCTGGCATGCTCTGCTGGGGGAACTACACAGCCGCCTGCCTGGCCGTGGCCTCGTGGGTACACAGATCGCCATGCTGTGCTTGCGGCTGTGGGCGTGGAGATAAACCAGGTGTGGGCCTTTATAGCACACTTGCCTGTTGTCTTGATCCTGAAGATCATTGGGGAAGCTGCACCCAGAGTTTGTCCACTGCCTGTCAGACCAGGATGTTGACCAGAGGTCAGCTGGGTAAGATCAGGAGTGTTTATTGAGGTCTGGGCCCTTCGGTCTTGGCCGAGGTCCAAGCACGGGGAGTTTGGGACAAGATAGGCATTAGGGAACATTGCCTCGTCTCAGCGTCCCAGACTGTGGCCTGAAGATAATGCAGACAGGGTCAATGCAATCATCATGCAATCAGGGACTCAAGTCAGGGACAGTGAGGTTCAGGGCACAATACCCAGTAAAGAAATCGGGATGCCATAGCTGTCACAGGCAGGGCCACGGTGCACCCTTTGATCTCGGAACAGGCCAGATGAGGGAGGAAGATAAGTCTGAGCAGACGTGGGTGGTGGGCAGTGGCAACTTGCATAGCACGTGAGGCTGAAGTCACAGTGTCAAAGGACTCAGAAAACCTGAGAACAGAGAGACAGATATGGACATTCCAGGGTATTCTGGGCAGGCTGGAGCAGTAGCAGTAGGCAGTTTGTACAACCACGGGGGTTCAGTTTCTGTACTAAGGGCCTCTCTATGGGGAAGCAGGATGCTGGGGGAGGGTAGGACACAGGGTCAGTATATGGTACAGACAAGAGGGCCAAGCTTCTTAGAGGGGAATTGGCAGAAGCTGGCCAGGGGATCCACTTTCCAGCCCAACAGCTGTGTTTGGCCAGGGCTCCTGTCTGCAGAGGGCAAGCCCAGATCGTGGGCGTCAGGCTGAAGGTAAGGCAAGCATGTCATTGGGTAACAGGGAGATCTCCTGGGCCCACCTACGTCCTCCAGGCTTTGGGCAGTCAGCAAATCCCCTTTCCCTCTCCTTCCTGGCCTGCTGCTCATGGGGCCAGCTTGGTGGGGCTGAGGCAGGTGCTAATGGACAGAGGAGACATGTAGGTACCCCAGAATCCCCAAGTGGCAACTAGACAGAGTTGAGAAATGGTTTGGTGCAGCAGAAGTATGGACTTCAGATTCAAATAAGTTGGTCTAATCCTGGTACTACACATGACCTCAGTTTAACATCTCCGAGCCTCTGTTTCCTCTTCTGTGAAATGGAGATACTCATTACAGCATGGTTGAAAAGATTAAATGAGCAAAGAATACATGAGGGTGCCTGGGTGGCTCAGTCGGTTGTGTGCCTGACTTTTGATTTCAGCTCAGGTCATGATCCTAGGGTCGTGGAATCGAGCCCTGCATCAGGCTCCACACTGAGCATAGACCTGCTTGGGATTCTCTCTTTCTCTCTTTCTGTCCCTCTCCCTCTAAAAAAAAAAAAAAAAAAAAAAATACACTAAAGTGCTCAGCACACATAGTTATTGCTCAGCAAATGCCGGTTTCCTTCCTTTTGCCTCTTCACGTACCTAGAGCAGGTTGAATGTCTGCTAGGCCCAGGTACACCTCCTCCCTGGGCCAGGAGGTCCTCGGGTGGGGGAGTGGGGAAGCGGGGGGGCATGGTGGAAGGGGCAGCATGCTCCCTGCTAAGCTGGAATAGAACCTCAGCTTCTGGGTTAATGTGACCTGGGGCTCAGGTTGGGTGTACAACATGGGAAGCAGCAAGTTGGTGGGTTAAATGCTGGCAGGTTTCTGAGCCTCTGTTTCCTTATTTGAAAACCAGGTATATTCACATCTCACTTCCCAGAGGTTGGGTGAAGAGTAGCCAGAATACATGTACCGCTCACTAGGACCACTCATGCACATAGCAGGGGCCCATACTTTCGTGGCAGTGTGGTTTCTGTGGCTGCTGACACCTCTGTTGACTCCAGAATCATACCGATTTGGGGAGTTTCTCTCTGTGACCCCGAGCCCAGCTTGGGGTCTGACAGACATGGAACAGGGCACATGCATGGTGGTTAGTCTTCACTCTGCCTGACCGTGTCATCCTAGAGGTGGCTGAGGAGGGAGGGCCCAGGAGGAAGCTGCCCTGGAGTCCTTGGAACCTGTGGGGGCCCAGGGGACACTCAGCAGTTCTCTCTCACAGAGGGGATTCTGACGGTGGGAAGTGCCAGCTAGTCTGCTCAGGCGCTGGGCCGAGATCTGGTTTGGCCCCTGGTGGGACAGCCTTTTCCCTGCAGGAGCCGTTACCAGAGGCAGGCAGCAGAGAGGTGATGGATTTAGGGAGTGCCCAGCACAGGTCAGGAGTAGGTGAGGATAGGGGTACCAAGCAAGTCCGTGCAGTCCAGAGGGAGCTGGCCCTGGGCTCTGTCTCTGGACGCGTCATCTGCCAGTGCCCTGGGCCTGATCCCAGACCTGGTGCCTCACTGTGCACAGGGGTTGGACCTTACTCCTCTCTGGGGGCAGGAGGACCATGCAAAGGATGCAGATGTTTGGAGAGTCAGGCCCTGAAGCGGCCTCAGCCTTCCCCCAGGGCCACCTTGCTCTAGGCACCAGGGCTGTGGGGCAAGAGGATTCCGGGTTTCTGAATCCCATTCCGTCACCTGCAAGTTGGAGACCTGAGGCGATCTAGCCTGTCTGACTCTTTGAGCCCCTTTCTGGAAAATGCCTTCATGTGTCAGATGTTGTGCTTGTGCTGGGCGTGCAGCAGGGGGCAGAGCTGGACCTGGTCCCATGGAGTTTACGGTGTAGGAACTAGACTACTTGTTACACCAATAATACCGGCAGTGTTCGGGACTTTGGCTGTGGTCACAAAACCACTCTGAAGGCGTGTAAATCTGCCTGCACAAGCTCGGTCCCTGACATGCACCTTGCAAATGGCCTCCTGTCTCCACCTCCTGGGAAGACCCAGGATCTTGTGGGCTCCCTGGATCCCCTGACAGCATGTGCACACCTGTACACACCTGTGCACAGCTATCCCCGTGGAAAGGTGGGCGTCCTTGCTCTCCCTGTGTTGCTGACGTCCATTCTGAACCTGGAACCCCAGCAATCTCTCCTCCCACTTCCTCATCTGCTCCCCATTCGCCCAGCATCTGGTTCCAGGAAGACACTGGTCTGTAAGTCTGACACTAACTAGGTCCTGCTTCTCCAGCTCCTGCTTCTGGCTCCTTCTTCCACCAACAAGATCAGTAACACTCACTCTTTACTGAGCACTGGGGCTCTAGCACAGTGGGATCATCAGCGAACTCTTTTCTCCCCAGATTCCTTCTTGCTCACCCGTGTCAAGGAGAGCACCTACAGGGATCACATGGCCCTGGGTTTGGACCCTGCTCTGCTCCTTACTAGCTGTGCCAGAACCTGGGCAAGTTCACCTTCTGGAACCTGTTTCCTGAAGTGTAAAATGGGAACCTTCTCTGTAGGGCTGCCATAAAGATTAAATGAGACCTTGCACATGCAGCTTTTTAGCACAGTGCCTAGCACATAGTAGGTGTCTAATACATGCTAGCTCCTGTTATCACTCTGTGCCTAATATTTGGAGTGGATGACTGGAACAGTTCCGCTCACTTATTCACTCAGCAACTTTTTATCAATCTTCTGCCTTGTTCCAGGCGCTATCCCAGGTACAGGGGATACAGCAGGGAGCGAAACAGGGAAGATGCCTGCCCTCAGGGAGCTCCGATTCTTCTGGTTTCCACAGTTACAAACTCAAACCTCTGCCGTCAGCCCTCCCCAGCTCTCAGTCTGCACCTTCCCCCACGACTCCCTGAATTTCCATCTTCTGACCACCCCCCCACTAAGCTCCGTGTCCTATAGGTGCTGGAACCTAGTACATCCAAACAGGGACTCAAACCTACTCCTCCCACCACATTCCTGGAGAAGGTCCCCGTGCACTCCAGCCCCACCTCAGATATGCAGCTGTCCCCTAATCATCACCATTATCAGGGCATCACCTCTTACAGAGCACTTACTACGTCAGCACAATTCTGAAGGCTTTCTTTTTTTTACATTAATTTTTAAAAATTTACATCCAAGTTAGTTACCATATAGTGTAATAATGATTTCAGGAATAGAGTTTAGTGATGCATCACCTACATATAAACCCCAGTGCTCATCCCAACAAGTGTCCTCCCTAATGCCCCTTGCCCATTTAGCCCATCCCCCTACCCACAACCCCTCCAGCAGCCCTCAGTTCGTTCTCGGTATTTAAGAGTCTCTCATGGTTTGTCCCCCTCCCTGTTTTTATCTTATTTTTGCTTCCCTTCCCTTATGTTCATCTGTTTTGTATTTTAAATTCCACATATGAGTGAACTCATATGATATTTGTCTTTCTCTATAAAATCATTAATCTCCTGACATGCCTAAGAAATAGTTCCCATTATTTGCAGATGAGAAAACTGAGGCCAGGATGGTTAAATAAATAGACCAAGACCCCATTAGTATAGGGCCAGGAAAAAAGCCCAGGCAATCTGGCCTCAGAAATTGTCTCCAAAGGCTGTGATTTTCTTACCCCTGTGTAATCCTGCCTTGGTCCCGCGGGCTCACCTGGACCCTTCACCCCCCGCCCCCTTCTCTGCCACGGGCCAGGCCACTCTGGAGTGGTGAGCCCGCTCCCAGATCCCTGCTCCAAGGGCTGCTGTGATCTTCTCCCTCATAGAGCTAGACGATGTCATGTCCCCAGTGCCAGCAACCCCTGGGGTTGCCCATTGGTAAGAGATTCAAGGCCAAGCACTCAGCCTGGCCCCAAATAACCTCCCCTTTATCCTCCCCCTCAGTTCCTGCTCATGGGTTCCAGCCACACCACCCACCTCAACACCCTCCTGCCTCCTGTGTCTCCCCCTTTACCTTTATTAAACTTCAGTCTGGGGGCATGTGGGTGTGGCTCAGTTGGTTGAGGGTCCGACTCCTAGTTTCAGCTCAGGTCATGATCTCACGGTTCATGAGTTTGAGCCCCGTGTCAGGCTTCTCACTGAGTGTGTGTGAACCTTGCTTGGGAGTTTCTCTCTCTCTCTCCCTCTCTCTCTGCCTCTGCCTCTCCCTCTCCCTCTCCCTCTCCCTCTCCCTCTCCCTCTTCCTCTCCCTCTCCCTCACCCTCTCCCTTTCCCTCACCCTCTCCCTCACCCTCTCCCTCTCCGTCTCCCTCCCTCTGCCCCCTTCCCTGCTTGTTCTCTTTCTCCCTACAATAAAAAAAAAACTTAAAATAAAAAGAATACATTCTTAAAAACAAAAAAAACAAACCAAACAGAACTTCAGTGCAGCCTCAAATGCCACCTCTGCTGCAAAGCCATGCCTGATACCCCCCGCTCCGGTCAGACCCCACCGCCCTCTCCCCTGTGCCCCCACAGCTCTGGACCTTCACTGGCCCAGACCTCCGACTTCTGTCCACCTGGGATTATCCTCTGTTGTGTCTGCGTCCACCCGGGCCGTGTCCTCCACTGCCCGGTGGGCTTCACACGCTGGCGCGGTGTCTCATTCATCTCTGGGTCCCGGTGACCGACAGGCTGGGTGCCGAGTGAGCCCCAACGCTGAATGAACAGAGCCGGCCTATGGCGTCACTTGGTGATTTGGGGCAGGAAAGGGCCAGACGTCTTTCTGTTCTCCCATCGAGTCCTGCTGCAGAAACCAGAAGTGGGAATGATTCCCACCTTGTCAGGTCCCAGAATGGCTGAGCTGGAAGGGCCAGTAGAGGTCATCTGCGTTAATCCTTTATCTTTGCAACGTTGGACTGAGGCCCAGAAAGGGGGCAAGCCCTGGAAGCTGGCAGCATTCAGAGCCTGGCCTCTGAGCCAGAGTCCTGGCTGTGTTGCTGAGCTGCTGTATTTTCTCTTTGCTCTTTCTCTACATCAGCCGCCTGCCGTGGTAACAGCAGTTACCCGTCTCCTTAGAGCGGCAGCGTCCTCCCAGCTTTCCAGATAACTGCGTGCACACCTCACCCCTTTGTTGTCACCACTGGGCATTCTCATTATCTCATTGAGTGTCCTTTTTCGGGTAACTGACATTTAAATTAAGTTCTTGGGGAGAATGGGGTGTGTTTCTGGGTTACTTATTTTCTTCCCTTGAAGTTTGCTGTGTGATCCGTGTCCATCACCACACAGTTTGAGTCGTGGTAGCTTTAGCATGTATTTTACTATCTAGTGGAACTGGTCCTCCTCTCGTTAACTGTCATTATCAGAATTTCTTTGTTTTCTTACCTACTTTTGTTTTGGCTTCCAGAATGTCTTCACCTGGGTTTTCTAGAGGAATTAAGGGCAGTGACTACTTTATCCCAGGCTGCCCTAATCTGGAGTATTGACATAGGTCAGTTGAATTGAGCACTCTAATAATTTTTTAAGTGTTTGTTTATTTTTGTGGGAGGGGGCAGAGAGAGAGGGAGAGGGAGGATGCAAAGTGGGCTCCACGCCGAAGCAGAGAGCCAGACGCGGGGCTCGAACTACAACCATGAGATCATGACCTGAGCTGAAGTCAGATGCTTAACTTACTGAGCCACCCAGATGCCCCTGAATTGAGCACTCTTTTTTTTTTTTTTAAGTTTAATGATTTAATTTGAGAGGGAGGGAGAGAGGAGAGACAGAGAGAGAGAGAGAGTAGGGGAAGGGCAGAGAGAGAGGGAGAGACAGAATCCCAAGCAGGCTCCAAGCTGTCAGCACAGAGCCCAATGAGAGGCTCAAATTTACAAACCGTGAGCTGAAGTCGGACACTTAACTGACTGAGCCACCCCGGTGCCCCTGTATTGAGCACCCTTAGCTCATGTCTCTGAAAATGGAAGAGGCCCCTCGACTGGGTGAAACAGGCAAGCAAGGAAGTAGTGGCACCAGCTCCCTGACTACCCCCCCCCCCACCATCGTCCCCTGTTTTGCTCTTCTGGGACTGTGGCTTTTCCTGAGACTAGGACCCCTTGGGCAGCCTCTTGTGTAGTGGGGAAGTCTAGGGAGCGGGCCTGGCTCACGGGAGCTCTGCACATGCACCGCCGTCTCTGGCCACATCCCCACCTCCCCGGCCCGGGCCTGACTTCCTGATGAGTCTGTCTGCACCCCTTGATCCTTTTGATTTGGTGCAAGGCTGTGCCTCTCACTGCCTGCTCTCCCAAAGGGCTGTTACCTTTCCTCTTAAGAGCCTGTTACTGCTGAAAACACTCAGTTGAGGTACAGAGTGGACACCTAATTATATCACCGACCCAACTGCTTTGTGAGACAAAATTTAGAAACACCGTTGAGTGACATTAGCAAGTCAAGGCGGGGTGGGGGGGGGGGGTCCCTTGGCTTTCTTATCATAGAGCCCACGTTCACAAACCAGCTTGTTCAGCCACCTTTCTTTAGATTGCCATCCAAGGGAACCTTAAGAAATCCCTGCACCTTATCAAGTTCCAGAATCCCCTTGGTATTTTGCTTGGAACTAAATGAAATGTACTTTAGGAAGAAGTACTGTCTTTAAAATGGTCTTCTAATCACATAGGAATATACTGAGAATCTCCATTATTTTGTCATTTCCTGCATATGAATCACAAATAAGTCTCATCAATATTGTTTTAAAACCCTTTACACACAGTCTTGCCATCGTAAATGATATCGTCTTCATTATCATTCTGTTAAACTTTATTATTTTGTAATAACAGAAATGTTATTGGCTTTTCTTTTTTATGTATTTTTTAAAAGTTTATTTATTTTGAGAGAGACAGAGAGACGGTGCAAGAGGGGGAGGGGCAGAGAGAGATCTGAAGCGGGCTGTGTGCAGACAGCAGAGAGTCCGATGGGGGGCTTGAACTCACAAACCATGAGATCATTACTGGAGCCAAAGTCAGATGCTTCACTGACTGAGCCACCCAGGTTCCCCTTTTTATCTTTTTATCTGGCAACTCTATTGAACTTTCTGATTCTAGAGATCTTCTCGTTGATCCCCTTATGTTTTTTCAGGATCCCCACACAGCATATCACTTGCAATAACATAAATTATGACTCCTCCTTTCTAATACAGTAGACTAATGACTATTCATCAGTGTTGCCCTCAGGAACTTTTAAAAAACACATAACCACAACCTCGGGCTCGGCAACAGGGCCCAGGGCCCGGGAGCAGTGGGGTGAGAGGTAGATTCCAGACCAAGGAGATGGCACCTGCAGGCCTGGAAAGAGCATGAGCTTGGCTTGTCTGGAAGCAGGCCAGTATGGGGAACAGGAGCATGATCAGCCTGGTAACACTTTAAAATTTTTGGTCTGTGAGCAAGGAAGTCAGTAAGGATTTTAAGCAGCAGGTGCAATGGCAGATTTGCTCGGTGAAAAGATCACTCTTGCTGCCATGTGAGAACAGACTGCAGGGCGGCCAGAGGGAAAGGGGGTGCACAGCATTATGTAACAACAGCTAAGTCACACGTCTCCTCACTATGTGCCAGGCGCTGTTTGCGGTGGCTCGTATATATTAACTATCAAGTTCCCAGGCACGCAGGTAGTTGGTGGTTCAGCCCGGTCTGGAACCGGCAGACCCGGCTCCAGGGTCCACTCTGAAGCACCACAGCTTGTCCCATCCACAGACAAAGTAGTTTGGATGATGGTGGTGGCATTGGCGGTGGTGAGAAGGGGACCCGCTAAAGAGATACTTAGTACTTAATATCAGCGGGACCTGGTGATGGATTGGATATCAGGGTGGGGGAGATATCAAGTACCCATTCTACCACACGTTCGTGGCCATTTGGAGTTTCTCTGGGACATGGATGCTCACTTTTCCACTGGGTTGTTCACATGCACACTTCACCCCTACTTTTTTTCATGGGGAGGGAGGGAGATCAGACTCACTTGCCAGGGTGCATTCTGCACCATCGTGTGTCTTCTGGGCGTGTGACTGGATAAGGGATAGGTGTCTGCTCATCATACCTTTGGCTCGGGGGGTATGAGATCAAGGTGAGCCTGATCTGAGTGTTCTCTACTCTACTCTCCAAGGGCAATTGGAAATGTGTATCCTTTTCATATAAATTGACTGTTGGGGCCCTAGATAATGGAACTCTAGTGATATTGAAGGCCCCGGACATTAATCTCACAAATTGATACATTGAGGCCAAGAAAACTGGGACGGGACTTGTCTGGTGTCATAGGAGGCCAGGGACTGAGCCCTGGAACTCAGGTTTCCCAACATCCAAGACATTAGCGGCATCTTCAGTGCTACTGAGGGAGCAGCAAGGGTCTGTCCTGGTGGGGGGCCAGAGGAGGATCCCGCAGTGTGTCACAGCGAAGAGGTGGGGTGGGGCAAAGCTGAGGACAGGTTGGTGGAGCCAGAGAAATGGGTACCAATAGCTCCTGAAAACCAGACGGGCTGAGGTGTGGGTATGGGGAGCTGGGACACATTATAGAGACCTGGGGGATTTTGGAGCAGGTGGTCAGGAGGCTGGGGCAGAGCAGAGGGTGACTGGGTGTGTGATTGGGCACCTCCCAGGGTCCTGCCCACTGGGGAATGGAGACCTCTGAAGTTCATTTGGAGGGCAGGCCCAGCTTGCCTGTCTCCAGAGAGACACCCGAAGCCCTACAAATGTGAGAGCCAGGACAGGGCCGACTAACCTACGATGACCAGGTCAGAATCCAGGGTATACAATTGACCCTTGAACAGCATGAGTTTGACCTGTGTGGGTCTAGTCATACACAGATTTTTTTCGGATATAGTATAGTACTGTAAATGTCATGTGTAATAATGCAAACGTATATGATTTTCTTGACATCTTTTTTCTCTAGTTTATTGTAAGAATACAGTATATAATACATATAACATACAAAACATGCATTGACTCCTTATCAGTAAGGCTCAACAGTAAGCTATTAGCAGTTAAGTTTTGGGGGGAATCAAAAGTTATATGTGAACCTTTGCCTGTGTGGGAAGGTCAATGCCCCTAACCCCCCATTGTTCAAGAGTCAACTGTAAGGGTGCCTTGGTGGCTCAGTCGGTTAAGCATTCAACTTCGGCTTAGGTCGTGGTCTCATAGTTTGTGGGTTCAACCCTGTGTCGGGCTCTGTGTTGACAGGAGTCTGCTTGGGATTCTCTCTCTTTGCCCTTCCCTCCCTCACTCTCTCTCTCTCTCTCAAATACAATCTTAAAAAGTCAAATGTAGAAAAAAACAAAACAAAAAAAAACCCCAAAACGATGACCTACAATGACCAGGTCAGAATCCAGGGCCTCGTGCCGCTGAGTGGAACCCCTGTCTCCAGGGCCCCCGCTCCCTGCCAGCCTCAAGGTGGCAGGATCAGGAAGGCACAGGCTCTCTGGCAGCAGGGAGGGTGGTGCCTGCAGAGGAGACGTGCAGGAAGGTGGGCTGTGGTGGGGACTAGGAATCAGGGAGAGATGAAGAGAGAGGTCCGAAGCAGCCTGGAGTTGGAGAAAGGCAACAATGGATCCTGCCCCGCCCAATGCCACCAGCTCTCCAGACTTCCCCTCATCGCCTGGAAGGGGCTACACGTGACCTCCTCCCTGTGCCAGAGCTGGGCAGTGCCGGGGGGTAGGCGGCCCGGGGAAAGCGGCCGCCTCTGGGACTTCCTGTTCTCATCCTCAGCAAAGCCTGGCACGGGCCCTGAGGCATAGTTCTTTGGCCTGGACTGAGTAAATCCTCGCTGTTCTGAGGGCCCGGTGGCCCCTCGGGGTTGCTGTGAGCATCAGTGAGAGAATACAGTAACACTTAGCACAGTGCCAGTCCCAGGTGAGGGCTCAGCAAGCGGGAGCTCTAATTACTAATTGTTGGCACCTCTTCATGGTGCTTTGGACTTTCGACCCAGCGGTCACAGGTTCACACTCCTTCTCTCAGTTCAGCCTCACACACCCTGTGCAGTATAAGACATGCACTTAACAGATGAAGAAACTGAGGCAAGTCTGGGCCCGTGGTCCCTAGCTACCCAGTGAGTTAGCAGTACAGAGAGGACAAGAGTTTAGCTCTCCTAAGTCTAGCATATGTTCACTTTCTTCTATACAATATAAGACTTTAATCCTTATTTCAGAGTAGAGCAAACCATAACCCTTTGTCTGCTACCAGTCCTCCTGTAAAGTCAAAATATCAGAGAAATTTAGTACCGGAAGGTAGCCTTCAAAATGGTTCTACCCACTGATTTTCATGAGGCACAGAGAGGCTACATACTCACTCAAGGTCACACAGCACAGAGCCAGCACTGGAACTTAAGGTGTTCTTTCCTCTATACTCGCTACTATTATAGGTCTTGGAACTTTTATCCCCATTTCAGAGATGGGAATAGAGGTAAAACTATTGACTCCAGTCCCATAGCACTGCCTTTCAGGACACTGCTTCTTCAGTAACCTGGTGGCTCTAGTCTGATATTTGTGAACCATCTGCAGCAAAAGGGAAGGCCGTGGAGTGAAATGTTGCCGTATTGGAAGTAACACGCTTTGCAAATTGTTTAAATTGCATTTCAGGGTCTGATTCCTCTTGCTAGAGAGATTGGTTTATGAATTCAGAGTAGGATTGTTTAAAATGCATTTCACATTTTAAATAACCATGGTTTTCTTAGGTGAGAAAGAATAACAGGTCAAAAACGCACACTCATAGGCTTTTCTGAAAGGTTACAATATAAAATGTTCTTTGCTGGAGGATATGAAGGCACTGGCTCTCTGTTTGACAAAGGAGAGGGCTCTGCTAGATAAATCCTGCATTATGAACAAATGAGAACTGTGTCCCTCTCTTCCTGATCAGCTTAATTCCTTGTTGCTTATCTGCAAATCCAATAATGCCAGTAAAACAAACCCCTCGGGCAGGCTGAGCTCAGGGGCCTGGATGCTCCTCAGAAGCCTTTTTGTGTTTATAACTTCAGTTCCTGCTCCCTGGAGAGCAGGGCTCAGAAGCCCTGTCAGAAAGTGGGCAGGAGAACTCGTCTGGGAGTGACAGTTTTCCCAAGATGGGTCTCCCCGCCCCCAGCCCCAGTCCGGGGCCCTCTGAGCAGGAAACTCTATAGGTTCTCAGAGAGGAGCCAGGGAACTGGGGACCGAGCAGGTATTAAGATCCAGCATCCTTCCTGCACATCCCCTGTGCCCCTGCAAGATAAATAACCTGGCCCCAAATTGCAGGCGTTTCTTGTGCCTGCATGCTTAGAGTGTGGTCACCTGGGTGTCATCTTCCTGCTATATCATACTCCACTAGGTGACTAAGGATATTTCAACTGCACAGCTTTTAAAATATTATTTATTTGTTTATGACATCCACGGTGACAGTATTTATTTACTGTTCATTTCCCCCAACGGGGGCAGGGGTATTTTCTGTGCTCTTTAGGGGTTACTAGGCGCTCATGGGAGCTGAAAACCAGACCTTATAGGAAACCCAGCACCTGGAAAGAGGAGCCACGTGTCAAAAGGTTGTGGTCCTAGGGTGGCCTAGCTGATGGCACTAGACTGTGTCTCTCTCACCCCGGGCAACTTTTTATGAGACCATTCATGTGTGTGCCAGCACGTGGAGCTTCTTTATAGGACATTATTTCCTGCAATAGCGGATCCCATCCCATAAACCTGTTCCTCTGTTGTTAAAAACTCCCCATAAAGGGTGCTTAATGATCCCTCCTGTGAACACAGAATTCTTTACTTAACCGAGTCCCAACTGATAGACATTTTGTACCCCCAACTCCTGCCAATTTCTCCTATTAGAAATAAAGCTGTCATGACTATCTGTACATAAATGTAGCAGGATTCTTGCACAGAGTCGTGACACCAAGGCTTTTCTTTCCAGGAAGCAACTTTATTCGTGCTGACACCACTCAGTTGGGTTCGTCCCCGAAGAACTGAGCCCTGAATGCCACGTGGCATAGTTTTTTTATACATTTTCTATTTTTTTGTCTCCCATATATGGTAACACACAAATATGCAGTCTGATTAAGTGGTCTCATGTTACAAGATTGTGAGGAATGTTGTCACATACACGAATAGTCAGGTTGCCTTGAGGTGGTTTTTTTTTTTTTTCTTTCCTTAGGGAGGGGACCCTACCACATAAACTTTTGATTCCATTGCATATTTCCCCTGGCTAGATTTCTAGAACAGGAATTAATGAGTCAAAGGGCTAAGGCTCTCATCATTTGGTTTTCTGTAGAGGATTGCAGTTAAGCCTGTGGCTCTAGAAGTCTCTGGTGCCTGAGCTTGAATTTGAACTCTCCCACTTATTGTTTGTGTGACTTTGAGCAGGTTATGTAACCTCCTGTTTCTTCACCTGTAAAATGGGGATAATAATAGTACCTACCTCATAGTGTTGTTAGGATTCAATGAGAGGAACCATGTGTGTGAATAGGCATGACTCATGAGACGTCGTCATAAAGCAAACTTTATTTTTGTCTCCCACGGTCTCTTTAATTTTATTCTGTGGGGCTGCTTCCCCCCCCCCCCCCGCCCCGCAAACCTAGATGAAATTGAGGGTAAGTCCCATGACTTCTCTGGCCACTTTCAGGGAACCAAAAGTTGTCCTGTGAGTAATTAATATGTCCTGTCTATTGCAATAAGCAAATCTTAAATTGCGGAGTTACCCATCACGATCTGCTGAAAGCCAGCTGCCTGCAGGAGAGGGTCCAGTTTGCAGTTCTGACTCTTTCTAGGGTCTAAGGTGAAGGGAAGGAGGGGAAGAAGAGAGGAGAGGGGCAGGAAAATTCTTCCTCCTCTCTGTCACGTGAGTGCCTTTTGAGGTTCTTGGAGACCATTCCATCATTTGGGGTGTCTCCGTAAGCACAGCTCCCTCAATGTGAGTGATGCTTGCTCTCTATCCTCCATAGGACACTCTGGTTCCTTTCTCAGGCCCTGGGAAGCCTGGGCCTGTCCCCTCTGCCCACTGTCACCTCCTCCCACAAGGGGGTCCTCTTGACTGGGATCTAAGACAACCACATCTGGTCCTCTTGCTGGGACCCGCGTGGGCCCCCCGAAATACTCACGTATCCTTTGCCCACAAACCTGACCCTGAGGCGGCAGAGTCCTCTTGGCCATCAGGGCAGCCACCCCCCCACCCGCTCTCTGGATTTGCAGGCATAAATCAGTTGCCTGTGCCCCATGGCCTCAGGACCATTATGGCCACATATAAAGCCATCCTGGGGGGGGGGTCTCCAAGCCCCACTCCCTGGACTTGAGGCAAAGGCCATGTACCCTGCTGTGCTCCCACTGAGAGTCCGCTGGACCCCGAGGCTCCTTCTAAAATTCCTCCTAGACCTCCAGCAACATTTTTTGCAGACTTGCATATTTTTTTATGTATTAGAGGTGGATGATGGGCACCTGGTCACAGACCCAGGTTTTCACTGCCTCTCTTCCAAGTCCCATTTGGGGCTATCCCACCTCACTTTGGTATGTGGTATCTGTTAACGCGGAGCCTCGACTGGAGAGTTGCATTTCATCATTACCTGCTGCCCTTATTTGCTTTTTATGGAACATGTGGAGAAGTGCCAGGCACATAGCATGTACTCAACAAGTGATGGTCTCGTGCGACCCCAGCTCACAGGCTCCCCACTTACGTTCATTTCATCACTATTCCTTTTGACTTTATCCCTAGTACCTTGTTTTATGCTTTACAATTTTATTTTTCCTGTGGACTGTGCTGGTTGTGGTGATGTTGGTAGTGATTTTAATTTGCTATTATCTTCTGCAGTTATTTGGAAAAATATACGTATTGTTTTTATTTTTTCAAAGTTTATTTATTTTGAGAGAGAGAGAGAGAGAGTACAGGTGGGTGGAGTAGGGGCAGAGAGAGAGGGAAAGAGAGAGAGAATCCCAAGCAAGCTCCACACTGTCAGCATGAGCTCAATGTGGGGCTTGAACTCACAGACCGTGAGATCATGACTGGAGCCGAAATCAAGAGTCAGACGCTTAACTGACTGAGCCACCCAGGCGCCCCTACACATTTTGTTTTTAATTCTTCTAGTGCTTAGCCTGCATTTTTTCAAATATGTCAGTAAGCCTATCTGCCTCACTTTAATCGTGGAGAAATGGGGCAGTGGGCACTGTCCGGCTGTCCACATATGCTACCGTTTTGCCATGATGTCTGCCCAATGGCTTTGAAAAGACACTGGGCTCTGGTCTAGCGTCCGCTCATTTCTGTCCTGGACTTTCCAAATAGCCCGCTAGCAGTTGCCAATACCTCTGGCCTTGTCTCCCTCTGTCCGCCATTTTGCTCCCAATTATGTCTTTCTAAAAGTACATCTGGGAAGGTTACTCTTGGCTTCAAACCCTCAGTGATGCCTCATTAGCTCTAGAATAAAATCCACACTCCTCAGCCTGGTGTCCAGGGTGCCAGGGGATCTGGCCCTACCTTAACTTTCTAGGCCCTTCTCCTGCCACGTGGAACAGCTACCCTCCATGCCACCACACGGGTTTGCATTTTGGTTTTCAAGTGCATCGGTCACATATTCTCATATCCTGATGCCTTCGCTCACGTCATCTTCTCTGTCTGGAATGCCCTTTGGTCAGAGACCAGCACAGCACTGGGCCAGTTGTAAAATCTCAGTAACTGGTAAGCTTCCCCCTTCCTTTCTTATTAGTCTCTCAGAATCCTTCAAGGCCCGATTCCAATGTCATCTTTTTCACTCTCAGGACAGATTTGTCCTAACCTGACTTCCCCTCCCTCTGGTACCACTGGCTGCCCCTCCTCTGTGCCCCCAGTACTTTGTACACCTGTACTGTAACCCCAGCACCTTGGTGCTTTCAGTCCCTCCTGCCAGATGGAATGCTCCCCAAGAGCAGCACTGGGCCGGCCTGACACCTGCCCAAGCCCTGCGTGGACCTGCGAGCCCGGTCGGGTCCAGTGGATATATGATTGATTCGAATTGCCTTCCTCACCCTGCAAGGATGCAACACCAAGCTACTACACAGGGCACCTTGGGACTTAGTGCCCAATCTGAATAGGTATTCACTTATTATTCATATCCGTTTGTTTCTAAAATTGATTAGAGGTGAGCCACACTCAATAAAACTGTTAAATTAGAAACAGAAAATTTAAGACTTCACATGGAAGTAGCAAAGTGCCAGAAGAAGGTGCTAACTTTCTTCCCTGGCTGAATGAGTGTCGCTGAGAGCAGCTTGCACTGGGGTCCTTCAGCTGGGGTGGCAGATATAAGGGTCTCCTTGGGGCTAAACTCTTTCACTCCCCTCACAAACCATGGCCCTGTCTGAGAATGCCTAAAAGGCAACAAGGAGAATTTAAATTCACAGAAAATATCTCACCCTTGCAGGATTTGGACAGTGGTGAGGAGGCCGTTGGGGGTTGCTACATGGCAGCATTTCGGTACAGATCACCTTGTTCCGCGGGCTAAATTTGAAAAGCTTAGGCCCTTTCTCAAGGGTCATTGTATAGCACAGTTGTATTTTAACCATGGCCTAGTACAGTATTCCTCATGTGGCTTTCTGAAGTGGCTTTTCAATGGAAGCCAAGGGCATACACATAAAATGTCAACCAGGGGAGCTATTTGAGCAGGAAAACCCATTGGCAGTTCTGAGTTGAGTGTGAACTCTCACATACCCCTTTTAACTCACAGAAGCACACACTTAGATCCTCCCCATGCACACACATCAACACATCATCCAACAAACATTCTTGTGCAGACCCATTCAGATGCAGGGACACCTTACCACACACACATTCTCTCTCTCTCTCCCGCACACTCATACGTACATGGCACAGTCCCACTGGCTCCCACACATCCCATGGGCATACACAGCCTCTATAGGACATGGGGAGCTGTCTTATTTCTGCACCTCACTCTGCCTCCAGATTTTACTCCCTTAGGACAGAATCTACAGTATCTATTTAATAGATTCAATTACTTCAGGCTCCTGAGACCTTCCAACTTGATTTTGATTGCTTTAAGGTGTCAGATAATTTGGGAATGGGGGAAAGCAGCCTCAAATTCTTGAAGGGAAAATCTTCTAGGCTCGAGTCATCACCAAAGTGGCAGCTGCTGATGGAAGTTTGGGGAACATGGTCTGGATGGTGGGACCAGCCTCCTGTTGCTGGGCAGGGCTCCGTCCTCCAGTCCTACAGGACAGAGGCCCTCAGGGTAGTGCTTTGTTTGGCCTCCAAGGCAAGGACCAGTCCCTTTCTGCTGACCTTCCTGGGAGCCTGATCAGCGGAACCGAGGCCTATGCCAAATGTCCCAGCAGGCAAGGAAACAGCCCTGCTTTCTGCCCCCTTGCACTCACTCTGAGGTGATTTCTTTTGTCTGCCCTCTGTCCCCTGTGACAGGGATAGCTCTTGGAGGTTGATAAATAATCAGAGGTCACAGCCTTCAGAGAGTGTCAATGCTGTACCAGACAGAGATGGATCTAACCTGTCGTGCGCTCCAGAAACCAGAAGAAAGAGGCTGGGTGTGCATCCATGTGCACTGCACGAACGGTGATAGGGAGGAAGGAGGCGAAAGGCAAGGGCTGTGGACCCAGACTGCTGTGTGTGAATCCTAGCTTCACCGTTGAGTAGCTCTATGGCTTTGGGCAAGATCTTTGCCTTCTGTGTGCCCCAGTTTCTTCTGCTATAAAATGGGTATGATGATAGCATCTCCCTCCTGGGGTGGTTGTGAGGATGAAATCAGTTACAGTGTAGAGATAGCACCTGGAGCTCAGCAAATGCTCCACACATTTGGTTATTGTTTTTATAGTTAATGGGCAAGGCCGCCAGGAGGAAAGCCTGGGAGAGTCCTGGGATGGGAAATCCTGGCCGTGGACCTAGGGCAGCAGGATGGGGCCCTCCTTCAGCGGAGCTGGTTCTTCTCACACTCTCCACCTCCGACAGCCCCGCCCCCCCCCCCCCCCCCCCCCCCGCCGTGTCGTGGAGTCACCACACAGACCCTCTTCTGGCATGGTTACCGGGGTGTGTGCGCTGCTGAATCCAGGGCGCACATGAGGACACCCACATGTAGTGGGAAGAAAGTGCCCCTCAGCAGACCGCTGCCAGATCACCTGTCCTCGCTTCCCTGCTTCTGTCAGCCGGCTGTGGATTCACTAGCCTTCACCTCATCATGCCACGGCTTGCTTTAAAGTTGGTGTGAGTCACAGCCAAGACTTCCTCAGCACTCAGAGACTTTAAGATGACCTTTGTTAAGAAGTTTTTGCTTTCTTTTAAGTGTAGCCCCTAGAAAGAGCTTTGGAGGACAGAGACCCTGGTTCTATTTCAGCTCCATCGCTTTGTAGCTTTCTGTCCTTGGGCATCTTAGCACTATTGAGGCTTTATTCTCCAGAAATAGAAATAAAACACTTGCCTCTCAAGGCTGTTGTGTAGCTTAAATAATATAAATTCATAAGGGCTGGGAATGCAATAGA
This sequence comes from Lynx rufus, assembly GCF_022079265.1. Lineage (NCBI taxonomy): Eukaryota > Metazoa > Chordata > Mammalia > Carnivora > Felidae > Lynx > Lynx rufus. The sequence goes on from NW_025814897.1 coordinate 65,078,398, forward strand.
CGGTTTATGTTCTCCTTGACTGCTATAGCTTAGAGGGGAAAGACTACTGCTGCTAGGAAGCAGCTCCTTCACAGAAAACCAGAGGTTCCCCGGGGACCTGTGAGGGGGTGGGGAGGGTGGGGAAGTGGAAGGGGCCAAGAAGGGAAGGCCAGCCTCCAGAGTTTGGACCAGCGGGTTCCCTGGGACCTCTTCTGTTCCAGACCGCAATCCTTTCCGGCACCGAAGGATCCCCTCCCCTCCCCCATCCCTCTTCCCACCCCCGAGCTGAGCAGCGGTTCCCATCTCTTAGCGGAGATAGGTATGCTAGGCAGGCAGGTAGGAGTTAGAATTATCTCGGCTTCACAGAGGAAGAAACGGACGCTCGGAGGTCTAGGGACCCGCCCAGCGGCTTTGGTCTTAGCCTCGGGTGGGCGCGGGCGCGGTCACGTGTGTGGAGCTGGAGCCCCGCGGCTCCCGGGAAGGCGCGGGGGCGGGGGCGTTCGCAACGCCAGCGCCGGCCCGGGGGTGGGGTCTCCGCCGGGGGGGCGGGGCGGGGCGAGGGGGGAGGGGGCGGGCCGCCACGCAGCACTCCGGCGGTCGGCGCGGGACCGAGCCCCTTTAGCAGCGCCGGGCCGTGGGGGCCGGCCTCTCTCGCCTCTACGCGCGCGCACGCCCGTCCGCCCGCCGCGGCCCCGCGCACTCCGCCGCTTCGCCCGTCGCGCCGCGCAGGCAGCCGCTCGCCGAGCCCGCGGCCGGGGCCCTGGCGTGCAGCGCGGGCCTCGGAGGGGCCCAGCGCCCCGGCCCGGGAGGATGCGGCCCGGGGCGGCCCGGGAGCTGAGCAGGGTCCCCGCGCCGGCCCCCGCTGGCCCCGGCTTCCAGAGCCGCAGCCGCCGCCCCGCCCCCGGGAGACATGACTTCCAAGCCGCATTCCGACTGGATTCCCTACAGGTACGCGGGAGCCCGTCCCACCTCCCCTTCGGCTCCGGGACGCGGGCCCGGCCCACTACCCTCCAGCGCTGAGGGCGAGGGTGCCCTCCACCCCGACCCGGGGCGCAGGGCTCCCATATCCATCCCATCCAACACTGCGGGCGCGGGCTGGAGGCGCTGGGCCTTCCTATCCCAACTTTGGGCCCCGGGCGGACTGAACCTGGCTGCCCTGCTTCATCTCCCGTCCGCCGGGGTTGCTGAAAGGGTCCAGAGCTCTGGGCCTGTGTGGGCCCTTGTTGGGTCCGGCAGCGCCATGTGGCCGCCTGGGGAAGGAGCGCACTGCTCTAAGCCCCCTCCTAGGCCCAGCGCACCGGGTCACATGCCAGTGTAGCCGTGGACAGACCCCCCGGTACAAGCTGCAGGCATGCACCTTCCGTGAGTGCATCCAGCCAAAGATGATCCTGCTGATCGGTTCACACACTCAAAGCATGAATTCCTGGAGACAGTTATTCTGAACCAAGATCACTGGCTGCTCATATACACATGCACCCTGTACGTCTCCCCCCACACTGATTCTTGGGCTCACACGGGTGTACTACTGTCTGTGCACATACACATCCTGTATGGGACGATACCTGACACCTGCTACCCACTCACAGATACTACTCCTGTCTTTCAGAGACTCAGAAATCCACTTGCTAACAGGTCCATACCTGGACGCACACTAACTCACAATACATAGAACTGCCTTTACATGCATAAGAACACTCATGAAAACACAGAAAGCACAGCCACCCTGTGTTCCCAGACTCTGGTCTGTCCCAAGGACAGCTGGGCTTTGCTACTTGTGTGGAGGTCCGGGTGGGGGAGGAGTGTGGGGGGTTTCACACAGGTGCAGGCCTTTCCCCCATGCACTCCATTCTCTCCGTTACCACTGGAATAGATCTCATCGTCATGGCAGCGCCAGATCCTTGGCCACCTATTGGCTCCTGGTTGCCATGGGCTACGGGGCTGTCTCTAGGCCTCCCAGAGAGGCATGTGTGTAAAATAGGTGCTGGACTGCTAGGGTCCACTATGTTAGTGTCTGCTTAGGTGCACAGGCCCGTGGGTTGTAGGAACAGACCCTCAGGACCCGCCTTGTAACAGCCAGCTCTTGGGGAGGGACGAACCTGAGTCCAGTCACTGATAGGAAATACTTCTGACCGAGCTCTTCTATAGTCTGTCCAGACAGCATCCAAAATGGAAACCAGCTGAAACCGCCTGAGGCTTGTTAAAAGCAGATTCTTCTGCAAACAAGCACCTGTCAACTGGCCTGGGGATTCAGGGTTTCTCTTAAGAACTGTTGTCTCTAATCTCAGCTCCTTTGGGGGCTTTAGGGTTTCCCAAGTTAGAATTTGTGGGTGCTCCTCCCACCGACATACCCACGTGCACACATACACAAGTCACTCCTAGGATTTCCTGAAGACCTAATGCAGTCACACCTCAGAGTCTCCCATATATCAGGGAGATATTTCTATCAGGAAACTGGGGCTTTGCTGACTCAGAAGAGCTGCTACCCTACACTGGGCATCCAGGCTAGGGGCACAGGTAGTTTCTGGAACATCCTGGCTTTCTTGACACACCTGTATTGAGGGGGTGCAGCCACAAGGAGTATCATTAACCTTTTCTAGCCACCCAGCATAGGTGCCTGGGGTAGTGCCTGTGGGCTGAGTGGCCTCCAATGCTGTGGGAGTACGAGTATGGAGGAGCAGGTGGCAGGTGGTGGCCACAGACTAACTTCGGAGGGAGGGAAGGGACAGCACTTACAGACACGACGGTGCGGTTAGGGTCTGGCCGACTAGGGGCCGGGCCAGATCGTGGTTCAAGGAAGCCTCTCCCAGGAGCCAAAGACCAAAGCAATGCATAGAGTAAGTGCATAGGTCTTAGAGAAAGTCTGTCTCAAATAGGGGAGGCTTAATCCTGCCCCTAGGAAAGGGGGCCCTGGAGAAGTGGGGTTGTCTCTGGGAAGTGGCATTGTCCTCCAGCAATCCCCAGGGCACTGGTGTCCTTCGAGGAGTGAGTTGGCACTTATTCCAGCCCAGGTCCAACCACTCCATCGCCCCATCCCCTTCTTGGGCCGCACACTGCACCTGGAGCACAGAATCTTATCACCCTGGCAGACCACCCCTGAGGAGCAGCTTGGCACCCTTGTGGCCCTGCCTGCTTGCTGTCCCATTGCTCTGTCACCCCTGCCGTTTTGCTCTGTGGCCAAGAGGGTGGGTCTCAAGCTGGGAGCAGGCTATAGTCAGAAGTTGCCCGAATCTCTCGTGCCTTGTTGGGGTCTTTCTGAGCGTGCACCGAGCCTGGGACAGCACTGGACTTTGGGTGTGGACTTCCAGAATGGGGAGGCCTGGGCTGAGAGGAGGAGATGCAAATTGCCTCCTTGTGTTAACTGGGCTGCTGATTGCAGTTAAAGCCACATGCCTGTGTGATCACAGAAAACTGGGGCAGGAGACTGGCAAGGCAGTTTACTTGCAGATGAGGGGGATGGGCACGTGTGCACGCGCTTTGGTATGAGGCTTCCCCCCGATGTCACAGCATGTCAGAACTGGAACGTGTTATTTGGTTTGGGGGAGAGAAGCCGGTCGATTTCTTATTAGCTCTCCTGGTGGGGGTTTTATTCCCTCTGTGATGGTTGCACCTGCGTTCCCTAGGCCTGGCTCATTTTCTTCTAAGCGACGCCAGTTGGTGATAATCTTCTTAAGGGTAATTGTGGCTCAGTTTACAATGATTATGGATTAATCTCACATTCTGACTCAGAAGGGAGCCATTTAGTTTATAAAGTTGAACAATTAGAAGAGCGTTTTGCCTTTTGATATGTTTCTGTTATTACTACTAATAATTTCCACTTCTGCCATTTTCTGTCCGTCTGTGTTGTTCTTGAGTATTAGATGCCCTTCATTCCTGACTTCACAGCCTTCAATGAGCTGCAGGTGGAGTATTCAGAGTGGGGCGTGCTGGCCAGCCCCTGTCCTCAGTGCTCTGTCCGCATGGTCGTGTGGCCGTTGTCTGGTGTGTCTCCAGCCAGGCCCTGAACTCCTGGAGAGCAGGGACCTCATCTGGTTCTTGGCTGTGTGCCTGGCATGAGCCAGCATAGACAAGATGCCTGCTACTTTGAATCAAAGAGGCATCCCCAGATAGCTTTTAGGACTTCCCGGCTTTCCTGGCTCCACACCCAGGTTGTCAGCACACCCGAGGGATGTAGTACTCCCCTCTCAGAAAAAGGAATACTTCTGGAAGAGTGTGGGCCTAGGTTAGAGAATGAGAAGCTCGGCTGGAAGGGCCCTTGCTGTCCAGTCCTCGGCGCGAATGCTCTGTGCAGTAGCCTGCCATCAGATGGCTATGACCAGTAGAAAGTTCTTCCTTGGGGTGAGCCTCAGCATGCCTCTTGGTGTTCCCTCCTCTTGGCTCTTTTTGGGGTCCTCTCACCACTTCCTCACTTCGCTTTCTGGAGAGTGGAATGGCCGCTGACCAAGCAAGACCTGACTCTTTCAGTTCTGCCTGTGTGGGGAGCCTCGGGGCTCCCTGGATGCTGGGGCCTGCTGCTTCGCCTGTGGCGGCAGGGGCGAGGAGCAGAATCTCTCTCCACTCCCCGCCCAAACCCCCCTGGGAAGTCTTCCTGATGTTGCTTAGGGCAGAAGGAGAAGGAAACACAGGGGTGAAAGTGGACTTGGGGAGCAGGCATCCTGTTGGTACACTCAGATTGGTCTCTGCCCTCCTCCAGCACAGGCCTAGAGGCACCTGCAGCCTGCAGGGTGTGGCCTGTGCCACAGCAGTGGAGGGAGGCTGTTACTTCCTGGCCCGGGGGCCGTGGCTGACCTTGAGTCCTCACCATCTCGGGGAATGGCTTTGGCTCACTGACTAGTCACCTTGAGGCCTCTGTAAACAGAACCCTGAAGTCTCATCAGGCTGATGTCAAGCCCTGTCTCCCCCATTCTGCCTGTGTCGGGAAGACCTAGGTTCGGGGACCCACGTGTGAGACATGACCTTCTCCTGTTAGGTTTCTGTTAGTTAGACTCTTGTTAGCTCTCCAGTGTCTTCTGAAGTCCTACTGTCTTTTTAAAAAGAAAAAAAAATTTTTTTTAATGTTTATTTTTGAGAGAGAGAGAGAGAGAGACATAATCCGAAGCAGGTTCCAGGGCCTGAGCTGTCAGCACAGAGCCCCAGGATCCGTGAGATCATGACCTGGGCCACCCAGGTGCCCCTGAAGCCCTACTGTCTTAATGAACAGTTTAGTATCATTTCTACTTTGCGTCATTTGAAGTCTGCTGAGAGGCCTGCCTTGTCTTTAGGTCATCAGTAAACATGCCAACCAGGGCAAGCAGGATGCTAGAAACCTTCTCTGACTGTGGCATGCCCTATTGTTGCAAAGATCTTTGAGTGTCTGTCTTACTGGAGAAGCATGCCACTCATGTGGCTTCGTCGTGCCCGTGGGTAACCATCACTGGTCCCTGCGAGTCCGTGTGGAAGCCTAGCTGTGCTGTCCTCCCATTTTCCCTGATAGGTCTGGGGGCATGTGCCCTGACTTGCCAGTGGCCTGGGCTTGCTCCTGGTGGTCACTGGGTCTTCTAGCTGCTCACTTGGCCTGTCCCGTGATCTTAACCTGGGGCCTACATAAGACTCGTTGATCTGCAAGCTATAATTTCTTCCCCCATCTGAACATAAGGCTGCATTTGCATACTTCCAGCAACTCTCCAATTTCTTTTTTGTTCTTTAGAGAGCACCAGCTGTGGCTCATGGTCCTCATTTGCATGGCTGAGCATTAGAATCACCTACGTTTCTTGTTTTAAAAGAGAGAGTGCGGTGAGGGATTGACTCTGGGGTAATTTCCCCAGCAAGGGGATTACCAAGTCAGGCCCCAGTACCCATAGCCATTTTATGGTGCTTTCCTGGGTCTCCCTGGTCTCGTCCCCAGCAGGAGACGCCTGTAGTGAAGGAGCCACCAGGGTCAGCTGGAGGCCCCATCCATCAGTGTCCTGTCTCCTGTCCGAGGCTCCTGGCGGGGCTGCAGCTGGCAGCCTGGGCTTGGCAGTGGTTCCATAATTGGAGCCCGAGTTGTTAAAAAGCCATTACTGTCTGCTCTGTGGTTATCATTTAATGCTGCCTAGAATAGTGCCCATCAGACAGAGGCAGTGTTGGTGAGAAAGGAAGGTGCTGAAGCGGGAGCTGAGAGGCAGGGCTGTCTGGAGGGGTGGAGCCTGGGCCTGCTGAGGAGGTGAGAGGGGTTTCCTTGACTCCCTGGAGACAGCCATCCTTGTTGTCATTGTGCTCCTCAGCAGCTGGGGTTTGCGGGGATTCCGTTATCCACCAGGGACGGGTGTCGTGTGCCCCGGATACATTGCGGTTAGGCAGTGCAAGCCTATCCCTGCTGGGGGAACGTGGTTCGCCTCGTGCCTTTGCGGCTTTCCTAGAAACAGTGCTGTGCCAGGAGCCTGTTCACTGTACCTGCTGCTGCCTGCTGTTGGAGCCACTCCATGTAGGTCCTTTAATTGCCGGCCCTCCTGGGTGGGTCTTGCTCAGCCAGGCACGTTGTGACTCACCGGGCACAAGTTGCTTCTCCCAACTGCCGCCCCCAGCCTGCACGTAACCCCCCCCCCCCCCCCGCCCCCACGGCTGCTCCAACAGGCATGGTGGATGGCTCTCTAGGCACCTCCAGGCTGAGTTTCTGGAATCTCTTCAGAAGCCTACCCCTAGTTCATCCCTCTTTCTGTTCATCCATCCATCTCCGGTGGTGAAGTCCATTCTGCTTATAATCTTATCACTGTTGCTAAAGCCTGCAGCTCTTCATCTTTCTCCTCCATCAGGGAAAGGAGATGGGGCCAGAGGAAGAGGAAGGCAGCTTCCTTACCTAGGTGTGACTATAGAATGACCGTGGCAGTGGACAGTAGCCTGGGGTAGGAATGTACCCTCCTGCACGAATAAGGACATTAGAGGCACTGGGCAGCAAGGCCACCATGGCTGGAGCCACCTTTTGTCCATCCGGCTGCCAGTGTGACCCAGCAGTTCTGGAGGTGGCTTTGCTAATGTCAGCTTAACCCTCAGATGGATGTCCCCTTTTCTTTTAAAAAAAAATTTTTTTTTTAATGTTTATTCTTGAGACAGAGACAGAGTGTGAACAGGGGAGGGGCAGAGAGAGAGGGAGACACAGAATCTGAAACAGGCTCCAGGCTCTGAGCTATCAGCACAGAATCCGACGCAGGGCTCAAACCCACAAACTGTGAGATCATGACCTGAGCCAAAGTCGGACTCTCAACTGACTGAGCCACCCAGACGCCCCTGGATGTCCCCTTTTCTAAATGACCCTAGATTTTAGTGTCAGCACCATGGGAGGCATCTTCATTGCCCTGCTCAGCAAGCCCAGTGCCAGGATGACCCAGATGAGTGCCCTCTGCCCTGCCCTGTGAAAGTACGAGCGACTCGCATCATCCCAGCAAGCCATGAGACTGCCTCTCCTGCTGGCGGGAGGTGGAGCCGGCAGTCTGGCAGAGGTGACACGGTCGCCTGTAGCCAGGCCACTGGCACGTGACTGAGATTACAGGCCGCCCCGTGTGCACCCAGGCACAGAGCTTGGCAAGCAGAGCACGGGTGGATTTCAGGCCCCGTCGCTTCTGTCAGCCAGGTGCCACATGGAGTCCAGACTGCAGTCTCCATCTGTATCCGGGAAGTTATAAATGAATATGCATTGCTCGTGCAGCAGCCCAGGGTAGACAGTGGTGTTTGTGGACTGACCTGTTGAAGTCTGTGGGAGCAGACGCTTTGCCTTGGTGTTATTCAGTCAGACCACTGACTTAGGTGGAGAGACCAGTGGCAGAGATGTAGCCTCTCAGACCTGGCAGGGCCCCCAGGCATCTTGCTGACTCTAGTACCGTCATCCTTTCTTCAAGACCCTTGCTGCCACTCTCCCGTCATGCCTGTTTTCTCTGATGGGGCACTCACTGTCCCAGACAGCTTGCGTTTTTAGGAGCTTCTTCCCTGTCCTCGGCCCTGGCAATGCCTTCAGGGAGTCCCACATGCAGCTCTAGACTATTTTAGGTGGGCCGAGCCCTTGACTTCGAGCATGTCTGTTTAGTAGTGTTTTCTCTTGTGCTCTGGCAGCCAAGGATTTTGGTGAATAAGGCTGTGCATGGCCCCAGATCACAGTTGGGGCTCCTCTTGAGTGTACAGCAGTCCCTGGGTATCAGGAAAGGCCTTCAAGTAGGTAGGACAGCTGCCAGTTAAAAACATGCAGTCGTTATAGCTTGTGGCCAGGGAGGTGTGTGGGTGAAGCCAGAGGTGGGCAGTGAGCTGTGTAATCCGTGGACTTCCTGCCCCCCCCCGCCCCCCCCTCCCCCCCAGCCTGGCTGCCCCAGCACATGGATGCACAGGTAGTTTGAATGAGCTGAAGGGTCCTTTCAAGTCAATGATTGGTCCAGCTAGAAAGAGCTGCTGTTGTCAGGAGGAGGTGGAAATGGCTTTACCTTGTCTGTGGGGCGACTTGACCTCATCTTTCCCCCTTACATGCACACTGTACTCACCTGCACACAAGCACACCCACTTCTTACGCAGGTGTTTACATGCATTGATATCCAGGTATGTGCTTATCCACGTAGATGTACTCCTATATTTGCACACATCCCCGTGTGTTCACATGCATGAGATACACTTAGAGCTTCACACACAGACCTGATGCACTCAGGCAAGCCTGTGCAGGTGCCCACACAGGTCTGGTTCAGGGGCAGGCTCCAGCATAACTGGGCCAGGGCAGCCTGGGGATTCCCAGGGCTCAGATCCTCAGGCTCCAATCTTACCCCTTAACCTTGGCTTTTATAGAATTTGGGCTTGGGTCTCATGTATGTGTCTTGGACGAGAAGGAAGGCTAAGTGGTTGGAGCTCGCTGATTATGCTTACCTTCCTGGGAGGCAGGTCTGGTGTATGTGAGGTGATGCTACCTGTTCTAAGACCTTAGGGACTCAAGGATTTGATGCCCTGGTGCCCCCTGCACCATATTGGCTGGTTGCTGGGCTATGTGCTGACATGCTGTGTCTGTTTGCAGACATGCCCACCCAGCCCTCCCCTGAGGGACTGGTTGGTGTTTTAGCTTCACTCTCCCAAATGAGGGGACCCTCAACCCTCTTTAAGTGGGGAAGGGGAGTGGGCAGTGTTAGCACCTCCATTCTGCCACCCGGAGAGCCAGGAGTTTGAACAGAAGGGGAAGGTGTCTGCCCCAGAGGATCCAGCCTCCTCCAGAAAGGATGGAAAGAGAGGGGAAGAGCTGGTGAGATCTGAGAGGCACCTGGAACGGATGGGTGCCTGACTTTGAAGCCCGGCCTTGGGCCCGGCTTCTGCCTGGTGCCTTGGGACAGGTTTCCTGGATCTCAGGCATGTTCCTGCTCATGGGCGCAAAGGGAAAGTCTCCTCCTGTACTTACTGGGGCCAGGCTGACTAGGAATTCCTTGAATCAGCAGGGATCCCAGCAGGAGAAAGCTCTAAAGTGGCTAAAATATGGCTCACACCTTTTTGTCTGGAGCCAATTTCCAGAGGGTGGCTCCACCCTTCCTCCCTCTCCTATGTACCCAGGAGTCATGACAGGAGGGGTTTAAAGAATGCAGATGTGCTGGGGGTGGGCTCTGGGCTCCATCCTGGCATGTGGTAGGCAGGCCCTGAGTGCCCCTCTCTCCCTCTGCAGTGTCTTAGATGATGAGGGCAGCAACCTGAGGCAGCAGAAGCTTGACCGGCAGGTGAGTGGGGCTGGGGCCAGGTGGAGGCGTGGTCAGCATTTGGCATCTTGGCCTGAGTCTCCAAGGGTGGGGAGGGAGGATTGTCTCCCTTCCTGGGGTGGCTCTGTCTGGGGAGGAGGAGGCTCTCACAGAAGACAGGCAAGCCCTCTCGGCCAGCTCAGCATTAGCATTGCCCCAGAACCCAGGGCTTCTGTGGGATAGGCAGCTGGACCACTGCAGGTGGAACCCTGGACATCTGTGCTGGGGTCCTGCCAGGGCAACTCCCTGGGCTCACTTTTGCCTCCTTTTCCTGGACCCTGAGTCTCAAGGTACCTTGGTCCGGAGTGGGCTGTGGATCCCATCGCAACCTCTAGAACTGAGCTGACCGAGCAGGGCCTTCTCTTTGATCCCAGTTGGGAGCCTGCCCTCTGGGCGGAAGTGATAGGCTGCCCTCTCAGGGCCCGCCAACTTCCCTGCCTGTCCGGTGCCTCTGTAGCGGGCCCTGCTGGAGCAGAAGCAGAAGAAGAAGCGTCAGGAACCCCTGATGGTGCAGGCCAATGCGGATGGGCGGCCCCGGAGCCGGCGGGCCCGGCAGTCGGAGGAGCAGGCCCCCCTGGTGGAGTCCTACCTCAGCAGCAGTGGCAGCACCAGCTACCAAGGTATCTGCCCTTGGGTCAGCCTGCGCAGGCCCCCGTGCTGTGGCTTCATACCCTGGCTTTGCTTTGGGGAGCCCCTCAGGGACTTTCTGCCTGCCTGCGCAGGCGAGGGGCTCACCCCATCAGGGTGTGCTCAGGCTGGTTGCGGCTCCCAGCTCAGGTGGAGGGAGGCGGGCCGGGGGAGGGGCCTGGAGCCCGGGGCCCCTGCATATGCTCAGGCATCTTGAGGCTTTGGGAGTCTCGTAAGTCACTGCCATGCAGCTGTTTCAGCAGCTGTTTTCTTGAGTACAGATTGTGTGCCCGGGGCAGGGCCAGGCCCGCAGAAGGACGGCAGCCCTTCCGGAGGGAGTGTGCCTCCCATGTGACAAGACACAGCTTCTGGTCGCACCACCATAGGTCACCTGCTCACTTGTGACTGTGAGCAAGTCATTTCCCCTCTCTGGGTCTGTTTTCTCCCATTGCAAAGTGAGGATAATTCTGTTTCTCGGGGCTTTGAAACATTGAAGCGGCCATGGTGTGTTCCATGGTAGTCCAGTCTGCTGAGTGCTGTTCCCTGCTGAGACTCAAGACCAGGCTGCGTGCCTCCTGCTGCCCGGGAGGGCCAGTGTTTGCCCAGCTCTGAGCAGCGGGCAGGGCCCCAGGAGGCGGCCGCACAGGTGACTGGCTGGCCTGGGCTGGGGATGTCCTAGAGTACCTGCCACCCCCACCTGCGGCCCTAGCTGTCTCCCGCCCTGCCCTCTGCTGGCTCCTGGTGTTAAGTACAATGGGATCGTTTCCAGAGGATGATTGGGGAGTTTGACGTAAATCAGAAGTGTTTATCCCAGCAAGTGGTTTTTGATTTATTGGCCATGCTCATTCATGTTAAATATTTGTTTCTTAAATATATTTTGAGGTTTTGGTTTATGTTAGGCTCTGGATTAGAGGCTGAGGATCCTGGGTAAGCACAAAACAGGTGTGGTCTCTGTTCACGCATGAACCTTAAGGTCTTGGAGGGCAGAGAGAGTTAAACAGATAGTCACAGGTGTATTTTGCAGAAAGAAACTAGGCTCTGGGAGTGAATGGCAGAGAGCCTACTCCCAGACTGGGGTCAGGGAAAGCCTCCCTGAGGAGGGCACAGGTTGAGTAGGAGTTCAGTTGGGGTTAGGGGACAGTCAATAGTGAGGGCGGTTCAGGCAGCTAGAGCAAGGCTTCTGTGGCAAGAGGGAGGACCGGGTGCACAAGGCACTGAAAGAGCCTGGTGTGGCCGGGACTTGGGTCTCCTGAGAAGTGAGGAGTGTGAGATTAAGGCCAAGGCCAAGTGGAGGGGAGCTGGAGGGGCCAGACTCACAAGAGAATGTCGGTCATCTTCATGTTATGAGCATTGAGAAGTCATTCAGGGACTTTGAGCAGGTTGGGGTCCTGATGTGTGGAGACTTTGGAGGCCATTCAGCTGTGATCCTTGTGAGGCCTCTCTGTCAGTGTGTGCAACTCTTCATGTCCCAGACTTATTCTCCTGCCTTGGGGGTGCTCCAGCATCCAGGCTCCTGTGGACTTGTCCTGTGAGGGCCAGCGCAGGCTCCCCGCCGTGCTTGTCCTGCTAGTTCTGGGCTCTTCTAGGAGATGCAGCCTTTTCTGTCTTCACCATTTTCGGTGACCCACATTCTCCCGGATCTTCTCCCTTCCCCTGCCCAGGCTCAGAATGTTTGCTGGCCCAGAGACTGACTGCAGTGCTTCTTGATGGATTATGGTGTGGGCCAGCTTGCTGTGACTTTATCACACTGGAGTGGGGGTGCCACCTCCTTCCGGCCCAGCCTGCCCTGGGCCCCTGTGCCTTGTCAAGATGGGTGGTTGAGAGGCCCCGGTGGGGCTCAGGTGGTGGTGCAGCGCTGGGAAACGTTGTGCTGAGAAGTGAGTTCCACTTGGACCTCTGCTCTCACCTAGATCTCACCCATTGCTCTCTCTCTGGCTCTCTCCTGAGCAGTTCAAGAGGCCGACCCAGTTACCAGTGCACAGCTGGGAGCTGCCCGCCCAACAGCACCAGCCTCAGCCAAGAGAACCAAGGCAGCCGCAGCAGCAGGAGGCCAGGGCGGGGCCTCTAGGAAGGAGAAGAAGGGGAAGCACAAAGGTTGGCTTGCCTCCACTACAGCCCTCCTCAGGAGGCCTGGCTCCCACTGGAGGGTTGGGGGGAGGCTTCTCCTCCAGACTTGGAGGTAAGGGACAGGGCGGGAGGCCTCCACGAAGGCCTGGAATGGCACTCAGGCCCCCACCCAGCTGGCTCACAGGCTTCGTCTAGCTCATGGGGTTCCTGCGCTGGCCTGTGGGTGTGGGCAAGCTCTGCCTGCTGCCAGAAGTGACGTGCATCTCGGCTGGGTCAGGCCTGGGAAGTCCCTCCCCCACCCGGCCTGAGTGCCTGCCTGGCCAGCTGCCTGTGTCCTGCCCCAGGATGCTCCCTGCAGCAGGTGTCACAGCCTCCCGGGCTGCCTGCCCATCCTTGTGCAGCGCTCATGGTTGCCCTGTGGGCTTCCTCCACTCTCTGCTCGAGTCCTGACTCCAGCCTCCGGGCCCACAAACCAGTCTGTTCTCTGTGCTCCTCTCTCTCCAGAAAAGATCCCCAGAGATCGAGGACAGTTTTATAGTGGCTCCTGCCACGAGTCCTGTCTCTGCTGGCTAGACACTCTGTGTCCTCAACCCTTGGGCAGGGGCCAGTGATTGCCAGGCCTGTGGGCCATGGTTGGACAGTGGTATGTCCGGGTTCCTAGGCTTCTGGAGCTGACAGCAGCATTTGGCGCACAGCCCAACCAGGCAGGGCAGCTGCCACCTGTGTGGGCCAGGCCTTCTGTTACTTGGGCACCTGGGGCTGGGTGATGTGGGACGGGAGATCTTCCATGTGGGAAAGCGAGTGTATGCCAAACCCCACCTTTTTCAGGAGGCCCATATGTTTTGAATGATGTCTATGAGTTACCGTGTGTGTGTGTGTGTGTGTGTGTGTGTGTGTGTGTGTGTGAGAGAGAGAGAGAGAGAGAGAGAGAGAGAGAGAGAGAGAGCGTGAGCGAGCGAGCAGCATGGGTGTGTCTGTGTTGGAGAGAGAGAGAGAGAGAGATCAGCACTGGTAACCAGGAGCTGGTCACGTCTGTGAACGAGTGGTGGCCTTGGGTCTGGTCACGATCGATCTTTGTTCTCCATCTTGTCCTTTTCACTGTGCAGTTGGTTTTGTAGATGGCTTTTTTCCATAGGGATGTGAAGCATTTCAAACCAACCCTCGGCAGCTAACTTGGGGGAACAGCAGAAGAAACGAAGTCCATGTCCCTTCGTAGCTTACCGATCATTAACAGGCTGGCAGCAATCATTAGTTTTTTTTAAAGATCAGTTTTGCAAATAAAGTTTTGCAGAGAGTCTCCCCACTCGTCCCTCACCCACTTTAAGGATGTCTGAGAATCCAGATTCTCCCTCCCCCCGAATCCCCACGGAACTCAGGAGTGTCCGTGGCCTGCAGGCACCAGCGGGCCAGCAGCACTGGCAGAAGACAAGTGTGAGGCCCGAGGCCCGGTGCAGATCCTGACTGTGGGCCAGTCAGACCACGCCCAGGACGCAGGGGAGACGGCAGCTGGTGGGGGCGCACAGCCCAGCGGGCAGGACCTCCGTGCCACGATGCAGAGGAAGGGTGAGCCCTGTGGGGTTTCAGTGACACCCCCGAAGCTCAGTCCCAGGTTCATAGATGTACCCTTCTGGAGGAGCATGGTCCTCCTGTGTCTGTTGCGGTCCCTCCTAGGCCCTGGTAGGGGGGCACAGTTGGACACCAATGAGAAATTTGGGTGTAGGGGCCCCTAATAAGGCCAAGTTAAGGGAAATAGATGTGAACTGGAGTGAGCAACCTGTCCACAGCCCAGCCCTCTCTCCCTACTTCCATCTCCTGTCCCCAGGGAGGTCTGGGTTTGGAGACAGATTTCCTTTCCCTTTGGTTCCTTTGAAAAAGCTCCTTTTGCACAATGTTTCCCCTGTACCTGCTCAGCTCGGGGAGCAGAGCCAGAATGCCGAGAGGCAGGGCACATCCTCCCGGGAAACCTGCTGCCCAGAGTTGCACCTCCGTGAGCCCTGCCTGAGGGAGTCCCTGGCACACGGTGGTAGAGGGAAGCCTGGCAGTGCCACATGCTCCAACAAGTCAGATCAGGGCCGGCTTCCTGGAGAAAGGGCCACTGAGGCAGAGTGAGGCTGGGGACAGCATTCCAGGTGGGGAGCAATGCGTAGACAGAAGGCCGCAGACAGGCTGGGAGGGGAGTCGGCAGCCCCTGCACATCAGGCTGGGTGAGGAACTGGGCCTCCCCCAAGCAGATGCCATTGCCTGTGCCAGCTGAGGCCTCTGGTGGTCATGAAGGCCCCCTGCACAGGGTCAGCTCTGCTCAGGCCTCACTACCCAGGAGTTGGGCACTGTGACTGGGGGTTTGGGGGAAACTCATGGGGGGACTGAGCTAAAGCTGGGGCGGGGTCACACACTGACTGTGAGCATCCCCAGCTCACGCGTGCGCTTGAGAGAATGTGTCCTTGCGTATATTTGGGTGTGTGTGTGTACCCACGTGTGTACATATGGCTGTACGTGTACGGGTGGCTCAGTGCTTCTGAACAGGTGTTTGTCCAGGCGTGTATATGTGACCCCTCGGCCCTGCCTGCTCCCCTGCCTGGCCCAGGTGTCTCTAGCAGCATGAGCTTTGAAGAGGAAGAGGAGGATGAGGATGAGAATAGCTCCAGTTCTTCCCAGCTAAACAGCAACACCCGCCCCAGCTCTGCTACCAGCAGGAAGTCTGTCAGGGTGAGGCGCTCTCCTGCCCAGCAGGGGTGTGGACGGCAGTCTTCGGAGGGTGATCATCTGGGCTGCAGGGGAATGGGTGTGAAGAAATGAAAGTTGGCTCTCCTGGGACTAGGCCTAGGTGCCCACCAGGAGCTTCTCTGGACCAGGGCTCTTCTGTCCTCCTATCCTGCCTCCTCCCCAGTCAGGCCAGGAGTGGGGGGTGGAGGGGTAGGGCTCGAGTTGGACAGGATGGCCCTGAGAACCTGCCCACATCCTCCGTCTCCACCCCCAGGGACAGCTGAGGTGGGAGAAGGGCTGAGGTGCTGGCTGCTGACCCCAGGGCCAGCATGGCCAGGCCCATGTCCCAAGGACCTTGCCCCAGTTCCCACCACCACCACCCCAGAGGGCAGCTTTGGATCCCAGACTGCCAACTGCACCTGCTCCAGGTCTCTGGGGCATCAGGCTCCTACTCTCTCCCCGGTAGGAGGCAGCCTCGGCCCCCAGCCCAACAGCCCCAGAACCCTCGGGGGATGTTGAGGTCCAGGATCTTGAGGAATTTGCACTGAGGCCGGCCCCCCAAGGTATCACCATCAAGTGCCGCATCACGCGGGACAAGAAGGGGATGGACCGGGGGATGTACCCCACCTACTTCCTGCACCTGGACCGCGAGGATGGGAAGAAGGTGAGGTTGGCCTGCACCTGCAGTTCTGCCGGGGGATGGCCTGAGGTCCCGGGGCTGGGATGTGACCGGAAGCC
Organism: Lynx rufus; assembly: GCF_022079265.1. Lineage (NCBI taxonomy): Eukaryota > Metazoa > Chordata > Mammalia > Carnivora > Felidae > Lynx > Lynx rufus. The sequence goes on from NW_025814897.1 coordinate 65,094,213, forward strand.
TCAGATCCAACACTGACCTTTCAGTTCCCTCAAAGGGACAGAAGCCTCCGTACCTGGTCGGTGCATACCTTTGTGTCTGCTGGTGCACATGTGTGCGTGCACACACATATGTTCAGGAGCTGGCGCAAGGGAGAGTCGTGTGTGTGAGGGGCACCCGTAATTGTGACCAGAGGCTGGGCCTGGAACGTGACTTTGCTCCATTCCCCAAGGTGTTCCTCTTGGCGGGAAGGAAGAGAAAGAAGAGTAAAACTTCCAATTACCTCATCTCTGTGGACCCAACAGACTTGTCTCGAGGAGGGGACAGCTACATCGGGAAACTGCGGTACTAGCGCTCCCCTGGGAAGCAGGCAGGGGTGGGAGGGAGGGGCAGGGCCAGACCCTGGACAGGGCATGTCTTGTCCCTGAAGGAGCTCTAGGTTAGGGGTCAGATCCGCTCATGGAATTCCGTCTGTCCATCAGATCCAACCACAGGCCCCGGTCTGTGCCAGTCTAGAGCCAGACTTGGGGATGGACCTTGCACACCCTACCCTAAGCTGCTCCCAGGCGAGTGGGGCACAGGTCTGCCAAGAGTGGTGGATCAAAATCTCAGGAAGTCATTGAAGATGTAGGCCACCATGGAAGAGCTGCTGTGGCCCCATGGTCTGTGCTAGAGCCCTTGAGGGAAGAGAATGCAACCTTGGGATCGGAGAAGGGCTCTGAGCTAGTTCTTGGGGAATGTTTGCTGAGGAGCAGAGTGCCAGATCGGGGAAACAGAAGTCAAGCTTAGAGATGAGGAGGTAATGCTGGAGATGGGGCTGGACCAACACCATGGGCTGGATGGGACAGAGGAGTTCATCTGTGATATCCACTCTCTACAGGATGTTGAGTCCCCTTTACAGTCTTGCCACATGCCGTTGTGCTTGCTCACCTCCCATGAGAGGAGCACTCCTGTTCCTTGAGGGAAACTTGTGGATCCCAGATTTACCTCCTGGAATTTCCCTCACTGAACTAAGATGCCCTTTGATTCTCTTCAGAGCAAATCCAGGCCTTGTGCCCATGATCAAACATGGGGATTCAGTGAGCGGGGTCCCCCCCCACCCAGGTCTGTTCCTGGCTCAATCCAGTATGTTCTGCAGGCTCCTCATGGGACAGACTGAGCTTTTCCCTGCCTTAGGGCAGAAGGTGCATGATCCTTTATCGATTGCCTGTCCTTCAGGTCTAACCTCATGGGCACTAAGTTCACCGTTTATGACAATGGAGTCAACCCTCAGAAGGCATCATCCTCTACTTTGGAAAGTGGAGCCTTGCGTCAGGAGTTGGCAGCCGTTTGCTATGTGAGTCCTGCATTCCTGGTCTCTAGTCTCCAAGTTAGACATGACACGGAGGACTTGCCCAACCTGTGGGTTTTCCCATCTCGCTTTGTGAGTAGACAAGACTGTACAGAGTTGGGCTGCTCTCTGTTGGAGTGGCCCCTGTCTTCAGAGCTCAGACCACAGATGGCCATCTGGCCAGGGAGCCTTGGGAACCAGGTGAGCTCTATATAGCCCAGCCTGGGAGCCTCTGGGAAAGGAGACCGGAGGTCTGGGTCATCCCTCATGTCCTCCCTTTGGTATGTAGGCCCTCATGGACTACAAGGCCCTTTGCATAATCATCTCACTGAATGTACAACCTAAGAGCTCAGTCTTATATCTTTTATCATATAGATGAAACTGAAGCTCAGAGGTTGGGTCACTTTCCAGTGTCCTATAGATTCTAAATGACCAAACTGGAATATAAATACAGGGGATTTGTCTCCATTTTAAAATGGGGGATTGGTACCTCCATTAACCGGGGCATGGATACTTCTAAGGCGGCCAGTCTGCGAGCTCTGTAGCTGTTTTGTATGATCCTGTGCTGCCACCTGCTGGTCACCTTTGGGGAGGCAACCCAAAACTCCAAATGCTTTCTGAGCCCCAGCTGTGTTGCAGGTACTGTTTGAGGCACTGAAGATACAATAGTGAAGAAGAGAGATGTAAATTTATACCTTAAACCTCTGGTAGGGGAGACAAGCTATAAAACATATAAACAAAATAAATAATGTTCCTGATGAATGTGAAGAGGAAACAACAAAGCAGGGAAGAGGGATATGAAATATTAGGCACTTGGGTAAAGCCCGGAAGGAAGTTGGAGCCAGCCATATAGGTGTAGGGGAGAACACAGCCAGTGCTAATGTCCTGAGTGACTGGCATGTATGGGGAATAGCAAGGAGGGCAGAGTGAGTGCAGAGGAGAGCAAATGGTGTGGAGAGGAAAGTGATGGGGCCATACCATGTGAGGCCTTGTGGTCAGGGTAAGGCCTTCAGCTTTTAATGTGAATGAATAGTGGAGGCAAAGCATGGGACTTGACTGCTTGCTGCTGTGTGAAAAGATGGGGGGCAGGGAAGGTTGGAAACAAGGAATCCAGATAAAGGTTATTACTGTCATCTTGGTGAGACGTGATGCTGGTAGAAAGTGGTTGAGTTCTGGATATAATTTGAAGGTCGAGTTGACAGCATTTGCTGATGGATTAGAAGTGGGTTGTGAGTGAAAGAGAGGAGTCAAGAATGAACAAATGGAAGAATTAACTGAGAGACTGTAGATGTTGCTGGTTTAGGCAGAGTGGAGATTGGGAAGCTTGGTTCTGCATGTGTCAAGTTTAGAGATGCCTGTTAGACATTCAAGTGGAGAGGCTGGAAACGAGCTCATCATCTTTATTCCCTCTCCCCACGCCCCTGCCATCTCTCCATGAGGTAAGTAGAGTCCCCTCCAGTGTTGAGTTCTCGCTCTGTGTTTGTTTCCCAGGAGACAAACGTCTTAGGTTTCAAGGGGCCACGGAAGATGAGTGTGATTGTCCCAGGCATGAACATGGTTCATGAGAGAGTCTCCATCCGGCCCCGAAACGTGAGTCTCTGCCCACCCCTTCCCCATCATCCCAGCCTCTGCATGCACTTCTGTCGACAGAACTGTAGCTGGCTTGTGTCTGTGGAGGAGACACAGTGTAAGAAGCCGTGGAGGTCTAGGGAAATCTAAGAACCCCACCCCCAGGGCACATCCCTCTTCAGGGTGGTTGTGGTGCGGCAGCACAGGGCTGGGCCTGGCTCAGGGGAGGCTGCCTTCCCAGGAGCATGAGACGCTGCTAGCACGCTGGCAGAATAAGAACACGGAGAGTATCATTGAGCTGCAAAACAAGACGCCTGTCTGGAATGACGACACACAGTCCTACGTACTCAACTTCCACGGGCGTGTCACACAGGCCTCTGTGAAGAACTTCCAGATCATCCATGGCAATGACCGTGAGTGTTTCTGCCCTTACTCATTATCATCCACGTGGTAGCCATGGCCTGTAGCTCAGGATTCACTCACCCAGCCCAGCCTTTACAGGCCAGAGCTTAAGGATGTGGGTCATACGGCTTAGGTCAGATGTCAAGAGCTCTCTAACCATAATGACGGGAGGCCTTTGGAAGAACCTTCTTTGGAGCCCTAACCCTAGTTAGCAGTCTCAGGTGTGGAAACACCCTCTGAATGGACTTTTTCTCTTCTGGTGTTTATATGTCTGTCTTTCTCCTTGTGTCATCTGCTCCCTCTTTCCCACCACTTCTCCCCATTGGTCTGTGTTTTACCTCCTTTGGGATTTCCCTTGGCATCTCGGCTTCTCTTCCCGCTTCCTCATCTCTACTATCCCTGCCCTGTCCTCTCTCTCTCTCTCTGTGCACACTTGTGCCTGCCTCCAGCGGACTACATTGTGATGCAGTTTGGCCGTGTAGCAGAGGATGTGTTCACCATGGATTACAACTACCCACTGTGTGCGCTGCAGGCCTTCGCCATCGCCCTGTCCAGCTTCGACAGCAAGCTGGCCTGCGAGTAGAGGGCCTCCTTGTGCCCGTTGGGGTTGCCCAGCCTGGAGTGGAGCTGCCTGCAGAGACAGCCCTGCCTACCCTCTGTACATAGGCCTCCTGCCAGATGAACCTTCTGTTCTCGGTGGCTCCCTGGCCCAGCCAGCTCAGACCCGCCTCCACTGCTGAGACAGAGGACTAGATGGGGGAGGTGTGTGTGAATGGACCAGAATGAATTCTTCCTGTGCCCCAAGGGCTGCACACACACACCCCCAACTCTTGGGTTAGTATCCTGCTGCAATCATGTTTGCCAAGCTGGGTGGCCTCTTCAGCTGGAAGGTAGGAAGACGTGTAGAGGGAGAGGAAGCACAATGCAGGGCTCCTGTGGCCCAGCCATCCCCTCAGCCTAGGAGTCAGGGGACAACGGGTCCCCCATTAGTGAAGGGCACAGTGTTTGTGTTGGGTACATCAACTTTACACAGAAGGGCAAGGATCGGCTACCAAGTCCTTTGCTAACTACAGAAAGTCCTCTGGCTTCAGAAGGCCTCAGCCAGGCTGGGAGGACTTATAGGGGTTTGGGAAAGGTGAGTGGCAGGACCTTGTCAGGACTGTAGGGGCCTGGCTGTGGGAGGTTTTCTCCATGTGCACAGAGACAGGCAGTAGGAGGCTGGGCCTCCAGGCCAGATGTCTTAGAGGATGGGGCCTGTAGGACACAGGTCCACGTGGAAGAGGTACACGGAAAGGCTCCCTGGACCAGGGCTATCTCGGGAGTCCTGTCAACTGCCGGAGGAGCTTTCTACTGAGCAGTTCCTGCACTATTCCCAGTAAATGTGGACGGGGACCAGCTTGTCAGCCTGAGTGCACACAGGTAGGCGGGCCTGGGACTCTAGTGGGCAGAGCACTACTCCTGAACCCTGGCATGCTCCGGGAAGAAATTCCAGCTCAGTGCTCTTGCCTGTGCTTCAGCTCCTCCTATGGTCAGTCAAGGTGTGGTTCTTCCTGGGTGGGAGTGGGGCAGGGTGAAGAAAGCAGGGAGTATTTTAGAACCACAAGAGCTCAGAGATGGCAGGGCCTTTAGTGATGAACTAGTAGTACTTTAGGTGAATCATAACAGGAATGGGACTTGCACTGGGTCACCTGGCTGGTTAGTGGCAAAGTTCAGCTCCCTTGATTTCTTTGTTCCTACCATCCCCCAAGAAACTGGTTCTCTGGCCTTCCTGGGACCCAGTCTGCATACCCTCACCCTTTTGTCTGGTTACAGAGAATGAAAGCTGGCTTTTTGGGTATCACTCTGAGACTGGCTTGTGTTTGGCTCAGGGGGCAGGCCTTAGCAAGGCTGCTGCCCCTTTCTCTATTCGGGTGTGATGGGTGGGGTGTGAGTGTTCCAGGGCTGGGCCTGATCTCCCCCCTCCATCCTCCTCCTCTTGGAATGGCACCATCTACCCTGAAGACTTGGAAACGCTAAGCCAAGCCCTTACCTGTTTTGTCATTTACCACCCCCCCCCCTTCCCCGCTACTCACCCAGATGGTGGTCAGAAGTCAAGGGGAAGCAAGGAGGAATAGCTTCTCCCTTCAGAGTAGGTGTGCTTGGAAAGGTGGTGTAGAAATTTTTTTTAAATAAGTCCTAACTACTCTAGTGAGGTTCTGTAGTGAGGGGGAGTTGTTCTGACCTAAGTGGAAGGTACTGAGTTCTTATTTCCTTCTAATCTAGGATTTCCTACATTGAGTGCTCATAGCAAGGGATACCTGTTCTAGTGTGAATATGTGCGAGGCCCTTCCACTGGTCTAGTTTCCGGACCACTCTTGAGGGCATGAGACTTGTTTACCAGGGCTGATCCACTTCTTGATGAGGTACTGTGGGGCCCTCCTCCTTTCCATAGTTCTAGTTTGGCTCTTCTCCTCACTTTGGGAAGAGACCTGCTGACAGTTGGGATGATGAAAACTAGATCTCCCAAGTCTGGGTCAAGCGGCGTCTCTGATTTTAAAGTAGAATGAGCTGTTTTAGATCCTAGGGAGGGGGGAATCCAGGTGGCCACATGGAAAAGGTAGAAGAAGCCCAGTGGCAAATGTGCAGGAGAGCAGGGTGGTTGGATAGTCTGGTGGGGTCAGGAACTTGGTGTGGCCCGGGCCTGGGGAAAAAAGCTCTGGTGAGCAGTGGGTGATGGGTGCTTGAGCTCCAGCCTCACAAGGTCTTTTCTTAAGGCCCCACTCCTGGTGATGCTGGGTTTCCCTTTCCACTGGCCTCTCCATGGGCCCAAAGACTCAAAAAGCTGCCAGGGCCCCTGGAAACCATCTGGGCTCAGCATCTCCCACGGGAACAGCTTTTGCCCTTCATACCCTCTACGCACCTGGTGACTGGATGATGAAATGAGTAGGCCCTGAGGGTGGTGGGCAGCTGGGACCTTCGGCAGCTCCTCTGTACTGCTCCTGGGGCCACACCCCAAAACTCTACTCCCTCTTACCCCAAACAGCTCTTCTACAGAGCAGTGATGTTCACTTCCCCACTCTTCTCCAAATCTAGCTTTTCTTTCCTTCTGGCTCCAAGGTGCTCTGTGTCTGTCTGTGTGTGTCTGTGTCTCTGTGTGTAACTGGGGAAAAGGGCAATCTGCAAATCACCAACTGAGGTTTCTTACTACGATTATAGTTCTAAGGATGAGTAGGAAAGGAATAAGGATGTTATGATCACCTGTGGATTTTTTTTTTTTTTTTTCATTTCATGCTCTTTGATCAGAAAGTAGACCTGGGAAAGTAGCAGCTCCTTCTCCCAGGGGTTCTGACTGGGAGGATACCATCCAAGAAATTTTAGTTTCAGTTCCATTTTGCATTACCTGAAGAAATATGCATGCTTTTGGATGAATCTGAACATACTCTAGTGAATGTGCCTTAAAAATCACGACACTAGTTTAGGAGGAGCAGGTAAGGTCCAGACTCATGCTGAGGACAGGCACTGGAAGCGAGCAAGTGTAATAATCACAAGCTAGAAGAGGACCTTCGGAGCCTGCATCCTTCAGTGACAAAAAAGGGCAGCAAAATTATAGAAGCAAAGCTTGTCTTGGGTCTGGAAATACTTACAGATAAATGCTCTGCCAGTTTACATTTAGAGGCAGTTCTAAATTTAATAAGCAGCAGTGAGGACTTCAAACCTAGTAAGTACATGCTTCCTCACAGTGGGGTCTGCAGTGAGCCATGACCATGGCTCTGTTATGCAAGCACAAATGACATTTCCTATCTGGAGTCCCTGCTTTTCCCTTACTGTGCTAACACTGGCCTTCCCTTTCTAGAATTCTTTCCTAAGCTATACCTGTGACCTCAGGATACCAGGTGGCCCTCAGAGCACACTTTTCCAGATAGCTTAAGGAGTCTGCGATCTTGTGCCCAGCACTGAACTATAGCAGCCCCCAGGAACAGGCCAAGGGATGGGCTCTTGTTTTCAGTTTACTGGTTACCTGTCCTTCTGTACCTCCAGTTTGCAATTCTGTCATCTCAGGATTAGGGGGAGGGAGAAGCAATACCCCAGAAGTACTGGGGATAGGTTTAATTTTCTGACCAAGTTGAGAGGCAAGTTGGTCTTATAGAGAGCACTATTGCACTTAGTAGCTAGGTGATTCTGAGCAAAGCACGTTTTTCTAGGTGGTTTTCTCGTCTACAGCTGAGGAGGTTGGACTGTCCAAGCCTTCAGTAAGAGGGTGAATTAAAGTTGATCCCTGCTTTCATCACTACCTTTTCTGGCTCATCACTGTGCCTTTTTTCTTTCCTAAGAAACATGTCACACCCCTTTCTTCTCTTCTGTTTTCCTGTCCCTCTCCTTTTCCCCCCATCAAGGTCCAGGCAGAGCTATAGATAAGGCCAAGATCCAGAGTTTCCTAGAGAGTAATTCTGAGGGGCTTAGAAAGGGAAGTCCGACTCTGGCCTCATGAAGGCCAGAGTTACAAAGAGGACTTGGTCAGGATGGGTGGCACTTCTCTTGCTGGGAATATACATTTAGCCAGTTTTCATAATGCCTAGAATGTGTATGTCTGTTTGCACAAGATTGTCTTTTCCTATTCTGGAGTGGTCAGACATTTTTGTTCAAAATTATCTGGAGTTTTAGACAAACTTGCAAAACTGTGCTTTTATTAAGTGACTTTTTGAATAAACTCTTTGGTATTCTTGAGCAAATGTATTTATTTACTGGTATGTGCAATGACAAAGTTGGTATTTTCCCATGTTGACATTATATATGTTGTAGAACTTAGTGTTTGTCTAAGTACAGACCATATATCAACAAATTAAACTTGAACTGTTTCAACATGACTGTGCATTTTTTTCTTTGTAGAAAAGGAGAAAAAAACCTTTCTTACCTAAAGTTTTTTCCTACACCATTCATTTCCTTCTGTCCTAAGAGCCTCGGGGGTGGGTGGGAAGGCATCATGGCTTGGTTGGAAACACTATCATGTGGGTTGAGGCTGTCCTGTCTCTGGCTGTGCTCTTCAAATTTAAGGATGGTGAGAACCACACACACACACACAGGCTGGGAAAGGCTGGAAGAATAGTTAAGGATAGAAGTTACTTAGGTTAGCACAGTCCTCTGCAAGAATGGGCTGTTTGGTTCCTGAGTGTCGCCCTGAGGGCCCGGCCCTTGGGAACAAAAATAGGGTTGGTTTATTTTTTACCCTAGATTTGGAGTTTTTATGTGGCTAAGATAATTTCCTGCCTCAATCATGGCCTATATCTTCTTGCTCTGCCTCTGTGGAAAACAACAGTACAGGTTCTTACTAAAAAGGGAAGAGGTTTTTGTTGTTTAGTGGTTAGGTTAAAAACAAGTCTTTTAAATACATCCAGGATGGTCCTGGTTTATACCTATTGTGCTGGCATAATTAAAGTCCCCTATGCCTCCATTCTTCAACACACCTTCCTTCCTGGGTGTAGTTTCTGGAGTGTGTATACTGCCAGTCCTAGAGCTAGCAAGGTGCTTTCTTTTGCTCTTATTGGACAGGAAAGAGCATCTCCTGACTGGATCACCCACCTGATTTAACCAAGCATGGTCCCAGGTGACGCAGTGGCTTCCTAGGCCAACTGTCTGTCCTCCATGCTCTGCCACAGTGCTCAAAGGTCACTGAAAACTAGTACCTGGGGGCTCATCCAAGTTCACAGCCCAGACCAGTTCTGAAAAATGAAGACAATGGTGACAGCGAGAGCAGGCATGACAACGAAAACCAGTGCTAGGATTTGGTCATCCTGAGTTGTATGTACACATAATTGTCATCCCTGAAGGATAAAATAATTCTGGAAAATCCAAAAGACTAAACAACTGGTGAATAATCAAAATTTCTAAAATATAAATATGTTAATATTTATTATTGCTGTTTAAGCCAACCAAGAGCTAGGGCAACAAGAACCATCAAGAGCTCTTAGTACTTCTGGCAGGAACTATTCCCATAAGCCATTTCCCCCAAAGATTAACATTCAAAATTAAAGAGTTGGTTAGGCAACACCTTACATACCATCCTCAAAAATACCTGAACATCCATACACTTTTCACACCAGTTTTGTCTAACACTGCCCTTTCTGCCAAGAATGTTCTCTTCCTTGGCCACCTGAAGTTCCCAGCACGCCTCAAGATCCAACTCGCCCGTCAAGTGTCTTGGAAGTACTTTGGCCAAAATGATCTTTATGTTTCTATAGATTTGGGTCCATGTCTCAATTACAGCATAAAGTCTTGTACAAGAAAAGTAAATTATCTACCACTTATTGAGTGGTTATGTATGAGATAGGAGGGCTAATGCTGTTTTATATGCACTGAGGAGTTCACGTTTAATCCTCCTAACTACCCTATGAGACCTGGACTTGTACTCCCCTGCACTAGATAGGAGAAAACCAAGACTCAGAAGGGTTAAGGACCCAACAAGACTCTATGGACAGAATAGGCATGGATGGAATCATGACCGACATTCTCCGCTTGCAGAATTCACCATCGAGCCCTTTTATAGTTAATAGTTCACTGAAAATAATAAATTAGACAAGGCTCCCACACCAAATTTTGTTTCTCAAAGTTAGGAATTGAGCCCCTGCTCCCACTGCCTACCCCTGGGCAGTGTCTAAATGAACACATGAATGAACAAGCTAGAAACACACACATCTTAATAATGGAAACATATATACTAAGGCAAAAAAGAAATTAGAACCAGGGACCCAGGACTCCTCCCTCATAAATCAACCCCTCACAGTGAATAAAAGGAAATAATGGAAAACAATTTATCAAAACAGTTCAGAGCACCTACATTATTTTTTACCTTAAGCATTACATCTAGATCATTTATAGTACATTTTAAACTACATTCTTTAAAGTGAATCAAATATTCTACACAGAGATAGATGCAATATACTTCCTACAGACTCAGTCTTCAATGACTTCTCTAACAAAAATGTTAATTTCATCAACAAGAAATGCCTAGTAGTAGCTGACATATTAATATGATCCCATACCTTTTGACAGTCTATAGGCTTAGATGTGTGATTTTAACTATTTTCCTGGCATCTTAGACAACTAGGAACAATGGAACTCCAAAAGCTCTATCTACCCTCACATAATTTAATTTTCATGTCTTCTGCATTTTATGATTGGGAATGTTCTTGGGAATGTGTCTTCTTTAAACTCAGGTCTTACATGTAAACTGAATTCACTCATCTTTACTAGCCAGGATACCTGGGTGCCATTTTATCTCCAGAAGACACATGGCAGATGTGTCTCACCTTAGAGATGAGGTCTTTAGTTTGGTCAAAATCCTTCCAGTCATAACCTACCTCCTACTTTCCCAACCCTTCTCAAAAGACCCAGATACCTGAATAGAGAACAAATAGTCTCTTCCCCTGGCCTATATAGCTATAGGGGCTATATGCCCCTGCTATATTGGTTCTCTGCAAAAGACACACGCTGCAACTTCCCTTTGGGGCTGGCACTTTGTCTACAAGCTCAGTCATCCTCACTTCTGTTTCAATTCATGTGGTTGCAGAGGGCACATTTAGAATAGCTTCCAGGCCAGGACTGCTGTAAGCACATGGATTCTTTCCCTATCCCTGGCTCTCTGGCCACCTGAGCATCTCATGGAGGACCAGCATTCTCACACGGCTTTCTTGTAGCCTTAACAGCCTCAAACCTTGGATCTGGAGGGCAAGGCCTAAAAAGTCTCTATTTAAACCTTCTTCTGGCCACTGAGGGCCAGAGGTATAAAGGTGCTTCTGGGTTGGCAGTTCTGTGAACACAACAGGGATAAAGGAAGCTAGAGATCCAGGCAATATTGGAGCAAAACAGTCACCCAACAGGTCTCCAGGCTCCTTCACAAATCACTGGGGGCTTCTGCTACTCTGAAGAAAAGCAGGTATCTGAGGCAGCAACAGTGCTCCTAAAAAGGCCTTTGCTGTGGCAAACAGGCTTCAGCTCACACAGCAGAGTCCTACCCTGCTCTGGCCCCATCATACCCACAAAAAATGTTCTCTTCTTGAACCCAGGAGACCACTAACCTGCTCAAGGCCCACAGAATAAGACATCTTGGACTCTGAAATCTTCACTTTTGCAACCATAAGTCCTCATCACGTGTAAACTGATGTTCGTTCACAGGTAAACCATCTGCTACTCCTAGCACAAGGAGTTAGACCCCTGTCCCTGAGTGTACAATAGATCAAACATAATTACTCAGTGGATCGACTCTCTGGTGGAAGAAAGGCATAAAGAGTGAAGCTGTATTATGTTCATACTAATTGCTACCGTGTTTTACAAGGTGACAGGTGTCTGAGCACCAGGAAGGATACATGATATCCATGGTAGTGGCCTGATTAGCTAGGATATTTAAACACAGAATGAAGTATAGGGCACAGGGCCAAGGATGAAATCGGAGAAGGGAGAGAAAGGTCACCTTGGGACTAGAGTAATGGATACTTCCCCAAACCAGCTGTTTTCAACTCCAAACCCTGGGGGTTCCGCTTCCTCAATGTACCATCTGTATGTGCTTTATCAGTGCTGATGCCCAACCCTTTATCCCTGAAGTCTTGGGGCCATACTTCTTTGGTGGCTTCCTCTTGTTCAGTGTAATTGTCTGCACTGAATCCAGCATTCTCTGCCAAGACCGCAGGATCCTCCTCTTCATGAAAACAGCAGGAACATGTTTCTGGCTTTGGGTCACATGAGGTAACAGAATTATCTTCCTGGACTCTGGGGTCAGTGGGCACTCCCCACCCCAAATGGTCTGATTCTTCACCTTCTAGCAATTCCATTCTTTCAGCTATTTCTTCAGCAGACGGTTCCTTGGGGTCAGGGTAATCCACTAAGATGGTTTCTTGCCTACGCTTGATGCAATCTGAAAGGTCATAAATTGGGTAAGTTTCTTCAGGGTAACCTAGAGAAAAAAGCAGCAAAAAGTCTTACTTTGTGTTGAAGAGACATTCTTTGTATTAGGCTCAAAGAGGCTTCTTAGGCAGCAGCTATCCTGTCCCAACAAATCCATTCAAGAAATCTCTAAGAGGACTCTAACAGTTCTAAAGTTTCACTTGAGTAAATTCTTAGCAATCTGGCAGACTACCCCCGTGTTCTTTGAAATACAAACCAATTCAGAAGAAAAACTCTTCTTAAGTGCAGGGTGCTTAGGGCGGAGCGGAAGTCTCACACCACCAACTTCTGCTGTAGTGATGAAGATTAAACAAACATGAGCCTTCGGTTAAAAACAAACAAAAAGTACCAAACACCAGAGAGCATAGCTCAAGGCTAATGTTTATAATTTCTATTTGGAACCATTTCCAAATCTTCCTGGGTGGGGAGAGGAGAAGAAAAGGAACACTAAGCTCTTCGAAAAAATATACCACGAAGGCTTCCACTAATCAAAAGAACCGAAATGGCTTGCAAGTGTCAGAGAGAGAGAGAGAGAGCACACTCCAGCAAGACATGCCCAAGATCCCGAAGGACAGGAACTGCGTTTTCACAAGACACAATCCCCGTTGTTGGCTTCTTCGTCTTCACAAAATAGAACAAAAGAGACAACAAACCGGTAAACAAAATAAGTAGTACTGGTACTGAATTCCAGCTATGATAATGAGAAAAGACAAAATGTTGCCAAATTAAAGAACGAAATGAAATAAATCTGTGTCAGGCAAGCTGCGCCAGAGCGGCAGATGGGCCTCGCTGGAGCTCATATGCCAGAGCTGGCAACAGCAGCCGTGCACGCTACACGATGTGAAAAGCCGGAGAATTCAAAATCCATTTGCACATTATGATAATTGGCAAATTTCAACCCTAATACAAACCACTTTTTGCCTGCAAATTCTGAAAAGGGTCTTTTTTTTTTGATGCAGTGTAGAGTGTGGAGAGACATATTTTAACAACATGAACTGTTTTTTTTTTCTGATCATAAATCATACAGACTCACTGTAAAAATTTTGAAAAACACAGACAAGATTTAAAAAGAAAACACAAGTCACCTAGAATCCCACCATTGATGATAATTTGTTGTGTTGCTTCTGGCCTTTTTATCATATATTATACTCATTTTTTCATTCAATATTAGATCATGAGCACTTCTCCATGTCATTAGGCATTTTAAAGTTTGCAAAATATCCCATCATACAGCTACATAACTCACCTGCCTTACCATGCCTTTTCTGTAAAACCTGTAGATTCTTTCCTATGCTCCCTTATTGTAAGTAACACAGCAGCTAAGATCTCTGAATATTAATCTATGTCCACTTCCCCATTTCTTTAAGATACACTTCTAGAGGGTGTCTGGGTGGCTAAGTTAAGCGTCTGACTCTTGATTCCGGCTCAGGTCGTGATCCCACGGTTTGTGATATCAAACCCCAAGTTGGGCTCTGTTTGGGAATCTCTCTTTCCTTTTCCTCTCTCTCCCGCTCTCTATGCCCCTCTCCTACATGTGGGTGCATTCTCTCTCTCTCAAAAAGAAACTTAAAAAAAGATACACTTCTATAAATATGAGAACTAAAGTTTAGGATTAGACATTTTAAAAGCCTTTTTTACACCCTGCCAAATTACTTTCCAGAAGAATGTATACACTTTTATTTTTACCAGTGATGTAAAAAAACAAAACAAACAAAACAAACACACACAAAAATACAACTGTCGATCTTATACCCTCATCATCACTGATAGTAGTAGGTTAAGAATCTTGCCAATGCAATCTTAGTTCCCAAGTTTAACTTACTGTGTGTGGGTGGAATGCTAGGTAAAAGAGTTTAGCTACCCAAGGCCCTCACTGCCTCCTTGGTCAAGGGCAGGGGTCCTGGGGAGGCTTACTTGCTAGTTAGCTCCTAGTCACTGAATGCTTAAGAGATGTCCATTTTCTGGCATGTTCCTGCCTTCTTACACCAAGAACAAAGCCTACCTTTGGAGTTCCATGGCTATCTGCTTTAGTTTAAGAGGGGGAGGGCTGCTGAAAATCAAATAGGCTCACAAATGGGCTTCTAAGGTAGCCCATTATCTGCCAACATTACTGGCTACTCAAGAACTTCGTTAAAAATATGAGCAAAACTCACTGATCCTAAAAGGAAGTCAGCAGGGGAGCCAAACTAAGCAAACTATGTAAACAGCCCTAAAAGAACAAAAACAAAACCAAAATAGTCAATGTAGGAAACAGGAGTTAATACCAACTTAAAATGGATATTCCCAGTAATATTAAAAATAATACCGCATTGGTAAAACCCAACCAGGGTTCAGTATAAAAAGGGGAGCAAACAGGCAATAAGAACTATTAGAGCTGGGAAAACTGTACAGCAACATGCAGAAGAATGAACCTGGACCATTTTCTTACACCATACATAAAAACTCAAAATGGATGAAAGACCTAAATGTAAGACAGGAAGCCATCAAAATCCTCGAGGAGAAAGCAGGCAAAAACCTCTTTGATCTTGGCTGCAGCAACTTCTTACTCAACACATTTCCAGAGGCAAGGGAAGCAAAAGCAAAAATGAACTACTGGGACCTCATCAAAATAAGCTTCTGCAAAGCAAAGGAAACAATCAGCAAAACTAAAAGGCAACTGACGGAATGGGAGAAGATATCTGCAAATGACACATCAGATAAAGGGTTAGTATCCAAAATCTATAAAGAACTTCTCAAACTCAACACCCAAAAAACAAATAATCCAGTGAAGAAATGGGCAAAAGACATGAATAGACACTTCTGCAAAGAAGACATCCAGATGGCCAACCAACACATGAAAAAATGCTCAACATCACTCATCCTCAGGGAAATACAAATCAAAACCACAATGAGGTACCACCTCACACCTGTCAGAATGGCTAACATTAACAACTCAGGCAACAACAGAGGTTGGTGAGGATGCAGAGAAAGAGGATCTCTTTTGCACTGCTGGTGGGAATGCAAGCTGGTGCAGCCACTCTGGAAAACAGTATGGAGGTTCCTCAAAAAACTAAAAACAGAACTACCCTACGACCCAGCAATTGCACTACTAGGCATTTATCCAAGGGATACAGGTGTGCTGTTTCGAAGGGACACATGTACCCCCATGTTTATAGCAGCACTATCAACAATAGCCAAGTATGGAAAGAGCCCAAATGTCCATCGATGGATGAATGGATAAAGATGTATATATATACAATGGAGTATCTAAAAGAATCGGCAATCAAAAAGAATGAAATCTTGCCATTTGCAACTACATGGATGGAACTGGAGGGTACTACACTAAGTGAAATTAGAGAAAGACAAAAATCACATGACTTCATTCATATGAGGACTTTCAGAGACAAAACAGATGAATGTAAGGGAAGGGAAACAAAAATAATATAAAAACAGGGAGGGGGACAAAACAGAAGAGACTCATAAATATGGAGAACAAACTGAGGGTTACGGGAGGGGCTGGGAGAGGGGGAATGGGCTAAATGGGTAAGGGGCATTAAGGAATCTACTCCTGAAATCATTGTTTCACTATATGCTAATTTGGATTTAAATTTAAAAAAAAATAAAAAACTATTAGAAATAGAAAATATTGGGGCGACTGGGTGGCTCAGTCGGTTAAGCGTCCGACTTCGGCTCGGGTCACAATCTCACGGTCCGTGGGTTTGAGCCCCGCGTCAGGCTCTGGGTGATGGCTCAGAACCTGGAGCCTGCTTCCAATTCTGTGTCTCCCTCTCTCTGCCCCTCCCCCATTCATGCTCAGTCTCTGTCTCAAAAATAAACATTAAAAAAAAATTAAAAAAAAAAAATAGAAAATATTTCAACTTGAGAAAGGGAGAAAATAGATTGAAATGGACACAGTACGTGAGATCAAGCCCTGCAATGGGCTCTGCATGGACAGCATGGGGCCTGCTTGGGATTCTCTTTCTCCCTCTATGACCCTCCTCCACTTGCTGTCTCAAAGTAAACATTAAAAAAAAAAAAAGCCATTTTTTAAAATGAATAAACAAAATGGACATGGCTAAAAGGCAGATTAGTATATTAGAAGTCAAAGTCCAGAAATTCTTCTAAGACAAAGGTAAAAATGAAAAGGAGATAGAAACTGTGAGAAAATACACACTGCACTGAAGGCTGGCCCGGGACTACCCAATCTCCAAATCACTGGAATTCCAGAATGAGGGAAGAGTAGGTTGAATGGAAGCAAGAACCAGAAAAAAAAAGTTACAAAAGAAAAGATCACTTAGCTGAAGACAGACTCAAGTCTTCAGATGGAAAAGACTCACTAAATGCTAGGCAGAAATACCATGAAAAATCCACATTTTCATATACACTCAGATATGCTAATGAACCTGCCCAAATTCAAATGTGTAAGGATTAAAAGATTATGAATTTTCAGACAGAAAACAAACTAGCTAACTAAAAGGTTCCCTACAGAGAAGAAGAATCAGACTGTGGTAAGATTTCTCATTTTCAACATCAAAGAGAAATAAAGCAACTTTATTTGCAAGTCATCTTAAAGCAAATCGTCTTCAGATGTGTAAGGAAAAAGAGCACAAAATTACCTGTATCAAAGTGAAAAATGGCATATGTAGATACCCAAGTACTCGTCAAGTACACTTGGGGGTGACAGGGTAGGGGTGGAAACACTTAGGAACTATGATACAAAGAAAAAAAATCAAAAAAATTGAGAAAGAACATACTGCATATGAGAAAGCAGTGAACAATGAATCAGTAGAAATTATCAATGTAAAATAATTGAAACTGTGGTTAGAAATTTAATGCCATTGTTCAGAAATACTTAAAACAGGCTACTATATTTAAAAGTTAATATCACTTGGACCTAAATTCTATATAATTTCAACACGTGAGAGGTAGACAGAAAATGAACGGGATATCGGGACAAGGTTATATATAAAGAGGTTTGCAATCTGGAGGATAAAATGAATTCCAGTTTTTATTTCCTTGATTACTAGTGAGACTGAAATACTTTTTAATGTTTTGTTAGCAAGGTGCATTTTTTTCTTTTGTGTACTGCTTACGTAGGAGGATTTCAGTGTTTTATAAATTATAGAATTTTTTTTTTATATGAAGTTTATTGACAAATTGGTTTCCATACAACACCCAGTGCTCATCCCAAAAGGTGCCCTCCTCAATACCCATCACCCACCCGCCCCTCCCTCCCACCCCCCATCAACCCTCAGTTTGTTCTCAGTTTTTAACAGTCTCTTATGCTTTGGCTCTCTCCCACTCTAACGTCCTTTTTTTTTTTTTTTTTTTCCTTCCCCTCCCCCATGGGTTCCTGTTAAGTTTCTCAGGATCCACATAAGAGTGAAACCATATGGTATCTGTCTTTCTCTGTATGGCTTATTTCACTTAGCATCACACTCTCCAGTTCCATCCACGTTGCTACAAAAGGCCATATTTCATTTTTTCTCATTGCCACGTAGTATTCCATTGTGTATATATACCACAATTTCTTTATCCATTCATCAGTTGATGGACATTTAGGCTCTTTCCATATAGAATTCTTTATATACTAAAAGGTATCAACTTTTCAGTCATACTTGTCACAAATATATTTCCTGTTTAGTGTTGGCTTTAAGTTTTGTGGTATTCTCTAATCTACACAAAGTAAAAGTTCTATGTATTCAGAGTACACTATCCTTTCCCTTAAAATTTTTTCACTGCTTTTATTATTTTTTTAACATGAAATTTATTGTCAAATTGGTTTCCATACAACACCCAGTGCTCATCCCAACAGGTGCCCTCCTCAATACCCATCACCCACCCTCCCCTCCTTCCCACCCCCCCATCAACCCTCAGTTTATTCTGTTTTTAAGAGTCTCTTATGGTTTGGCTCCCTCCCTCTTTTTTTTTTCTTCCCCTCCCCCACTGGTCTTCTGGTAAGTTTCTCAGGATCCACATAAGAGTGAAAATATATGGAATCTATCTTTCTCTGTATGACTTATTTCACTTAGCGTAACACTCTCCAGTTCTACCCACATTGCTACAAAAGGCCATATTTCATTCTTTCTCATTGCCAAGTAGTATTTCATTGTGTATATAAACCACAATTTCTTTATCCATTCATCAGTTGATGGACATTTAGGCTCTTTCCATACTTTGGCTATTGTTGAAAGTGCTGCTATAAACATTGGGGTACAAGTGCCCCTATGCATCCGCACTCCTGTATCCCTTTGGTAAATTCCTAGCAGTGCTATTGCTGGGTCATAGGGTAGATCTATTTTTAATTTTTTGAGGAACCTGCACACTGTTTTCCAGAGCGGCTGCACCAGTTTGCATTCCCACCAACAGTGCAAGAGGGTTCCCATTTCTCCACATCCTCGCCAGCATCTATAGTCTTCTGATTTGTTCATTTTAGCCACTCTGACTGGCATGAGGTGGTATCTGAGTGTGGTTTTGATTTGTATTTCCCTGATGAGGAGTGATGTTGAGCTGCTTTTCATGTGCCTGTTGGCCATCTGGATGTCTTCTTTAGAGAAGTGTCTATTCGTGTTTTCTGCCCATTTCTTCACTGGATTATTTGTTTTTCGGGTGTGGAGTTTGGTGAGTTCTTTATAGATTTTGGATACTAGCCCTTTGTCCGATATGTCATTTGCAAATATCTTTTCCCATTCTGTTGGTTGCCTTTTAGTTTTGTTGATTGTTTCCTTTGCAGTGCAGAAACTTTTTATCTTCATGAGGTCTGAATAGTTCATTTTTGCTTTTAATTCCCTTGCCTTTGGAGATGTGTCAAGTAAGAAATTGCTGCGGCTGAGGTCAGAGAGGTTTTTCCCTGCTTTCTCCTCTAGGGTTTTGATGGTTTCCGGTCTCACATTCAGGTCCTTTAACCATTTTGAGTTTATTTTTGCAAATGGTGTGAGAAAGTAGTCTAGTTTCATTCTTCTGCATGTTGCTGTCCAGTTCTCCCAGCACCATTTGTTGAAGAGACTTTTTTTCCATTGGATATTCTTTCCTGCTTTGTCAAAGACTAGTTAGCCATACTTTAGTGGGTCCAATTCTGGGTTCTCTATTCTATTCCATTGGTCTATGTGTCTGTTTTTGTGCCAATACCATGCTGTCTTGATGATGACAGCTTTGCAGTAGAGGCTAAAGTCTGGGATTGTGATGCCTCCTGCTTTGGTCTTCTTCTTCAATATTACTTTGGCTATTCAGCGTCTTCTGTGGTTCCATACAAATTTTGGGATTGCCTGTTCTAGCTTCAAGAAGAATGCTGGTGCAATTTTGATTGGGATTGCATTGAATGTGTAGATTGCTTTGGGTAGTATTGACATTTTAACAATATTTATTCTTCCAATCCATGAGCATGGAATGTTTTTCCATTTCTTTGTATCTTCTTCAATTTCCTTCATAAGCTTTCTATAGTTTTCAGAATACTGATCTTTTACATCTTTGGTTAGGTTTATCCCTAGGTATTTTATGATTCTTGGTGCAATTGTGAATGGGATCAGTTTGTCTTTCTGTTGCTTCATTATTAGTGTATAAGAATGCAACTGATTTCTGTACATTGATTTTGTATCCTGCGACTTTGCTGAATTCATGTATCAGTTCTAGTAGACTTTTGGTGGAATCTATCAGGTTTTCCATGTAGATCATGTCATCTGCAAAAAGCGAAAGCTTGACTTCATCTTTGCCAATTTTGATGCCTTTGATTTCCTTTTGTTGTCTGATTGCTGATGCTAGAACTTCCAACACTATGTTAAACAACAGTGGTGAGAGTGGACATCCCTGTCGTGTTCCTGATCTCAGGGGGAAAGCTCTGTTTCTCCCCATTGAGGATGATATTAGCTGTGGGCTTTTCATAAATGGCTTTTATGATGTTTAAGTATGTTCCCTCTATCCTGATTTTCTTGAGGGTTTTTATTAAGAAAGGATGCTGAATTTTGTCAAATGCTTTTTCTGCATTGACAGGATCATATGGTTCTTTTGTTTTATTAATGTGATGTATCACATTGATTGATTTGTGAATGTTGAACCAGCCCTGCAGCCCAGGAATGAATCCCACTTCATCATGGTGAATAATTCTTTTTATATGCTGTTGATTCAATTTGCTAGTATCTTATTGAGAATTTCTGCATCCATATTCATCAGGGATATTGGCCTGTAGTTCTCTTTTTTTTTACTGGGTCTCTGTCTGGTTTGGGAATCAAAGTAATGTTGGCTTCATAGAATGAGTCTGGAAGTTTTCCCTCCCTTTCTATTTTTTGGAACAGCTTGAGAAGGATAGGTATTATCTCTGCTTTAAATGTCTGGTAGAACTCCCCAGGGAAGCCATCTGGTCCTGGACTCTTATTTGTTGGGAGATTTTTGATGACTGATTCAATTTCTTTGCTGGTTATGGGTCTGTTCAAGTTTTCTATTTCTTCCTGTTTGAGTTCATTTCTTCCAGGTTGTCCAGTTTGTTGGCATATAATTTTTCATAGTATTCCCTAATAATTGCTTGTATTTCTGAGGGATTGGTTGTAATGATTCTGTTTTCATTCATGATTTTATTTGGGTCATCTCCCTTTTCTTTTTTGAGAAGCCTGGCTAGAGGTTTATCAATTTTGTTTATTTTTTCAGAAAACCAACTTTTGGTTTCATTGATCTGCTCTACAGTTTTTTTTTTATATTCGATATTGTTTATTTCTGCTCTGATCTTTATTATTTCTCTTCTTCTGCTAGGTTTGGGGTGTCTTTGCTGTTCTGCTTCTATTTCCTTTAGGTGTGCTGTTAGATTTTGTATTTGGGATTTTTCTTGTTTCTTGAGATAGGCCTAGATTGCAATGTATTTTCCCCCAGGACTGCCTTTGCTGCATCCCAAAGTGTTTGGATTGTTGTATTTTCATTTTCGTTTGTTTCCATATATTTTTTAATTTCTTCTCTAATTGCCTGGTTGACCCACTCATTGTTTAGTAGGGTGTTCTTTAACCTCCATGCTTCTGGAGGTTTCCCAGACTTTTTCCTGTGGTTGATTTGAAGCTTCATAGCATTGTGGTCTGAAAGTATGCATGGTATGATGTCAATTCTTGTATACTTACGAAGGGCTGTTTTGTGACCCAGTATGTGATCTATCTTGGAGAATGTTCCATGTGCACTCGAGAAGAAAGTGTATTCTGTTGCTTTGGGATGCAGAGTTCTAAATATATCTGTCAAGTCCATCTGATCCAATGTATCATTCAGGGCCCTTGTTTCTTTATTGATCCTGTGTCTAGATGATCTATCCATTGCTGTAAGTGGGGTATTCAAGTCCCCTGCAATTACATTTTTATCAATAAGGTTGCTTACATTTGTGATTGTTTTATATATTGGGGGCTCCCATATTCGGCACATAGACATTTATAATTGTTAGCTCCTCCTGATGGATAGACTCTGTAATTATTATATAATGCCCTTCTTCGTCTCTTGTTGCAGCCTTTAATTTAAAATCTAGTTTTGTCTGATATAAGTATGGCAACTCCAGCTTTCTTTTGACTTCCAGTAGCAGGACAGTTCTCCATCCTCTCACTGCTTTTAAAAAATGTAATTGTAGATTCACATGTAGTTATAAGAAATATAGAAACCCCGTGTACCCTTTACCCAGCTTCTCCCAATGATGGTATCTTGCAAAACTATCCTACAATAGGACAATCAGTATATTAATATTGATGAAATTAATATACAGAGCATTTCTATCACCACAAGGATTCCTTATATTTCCCTTTCCCTTTTATTGCCACACCTAGTCCCTCCTGCCCCATTTCCTCCTCAACCTCAGGCAACTACTACCAATCTGTTCTCCATTTCTATAATTCTGCCATTTCAAGAATGTCCTATAATCACACAGTATGGAACCTTTTGGAATTAGCCTTTTTCACTCAGTATAATTATCTGGAAATTCATCCAGGTTGTTGCATATATCAATAATTTACTTTTATTGCTGAGTAGTACACCAAAGTATCAATGTACCATAGTTTGTAACCATTCACCTGCTGAAGGATGTCTGGGTTGTTTGCAGTTGGGGGCTACTACTAATAAAGCTGCTATGCATATTAATGTACAAGTTTTATGTGAACATAAGTCTTCACTTCTGAGGTTAATGCCCAGGAGTGCAACTTTCAGGTTGCACAGTGGATCTAGTTTCTCCACATCCTTGTCAGCATTTGGTGTTGTTACTGTTTTTTTACTTTAGTCATTCTGCTAGATGTGTAGTGGTATTTATTGTGATTTTAATTTGTATTTTCTTAGTGGCTAATGATGTTTAACATCTTTTCATGTGCTCATCTGCCATCTGTGTATCTCCTCTCTGGTGCAAGTCAGTTCATATCTTTTGCCCATTTCCTAACTGGATTGTTTATTTTTCCCTGTTTTGAGAGTTCTTTATATACTCTAGATATAAGTCCTTCGTTGGACATGTGATCTGCAAATATTTTCTTTCACTGTGTAGCTTGTCTTTTCATCATCTTAATGGGGTCTTTTGCAGAGCAAAAGTTCTGGATTTTGATGACATCCACTTATCAATTTTTCCTCTTATGAATTGTGTTTATGATGTCAAGCCTAAAAACTCTTTAGACAATCCTTGGGACCCAGGATTAGGCAAATTTTTTCAAAAAAGGTTTATAGTTTTACCATTTACATTTATGTTGATGACCCATTTTTAATTAATTTTTGTGTAACATGTAGACCTTGGTTTGATGATTATTTTTTGCTACGGATATCCAGTTGCTAGAGCACCATTTGTTAACTCCACTGAAATGGTTTTGTAACTTTGTCAAAAATCAGCTGTACATATTTATGTGGTTCTGGGTTCTCAGTTCTTTGATCTAGGTGTCTGGTCCTATACCAGTATCACAAAGTTTTGATTACTGTAGCTATATAATAAGTGTTGGAATCAGGTAAACTAATTCCTCCAATTTTTCCAAAATTGTTTAGCTATTCTATTTTCTCTGCTCCTCCGTATACATTTTAGAAGAATCTTGTCCAGGGGAGCCTGGGTGGCTCAGTTGGTTAACCTCCAGCTCTTGATTTCGGCTCAGATCATAATCTCACAGTTCATGAGTTCTGTGCTGACAATGCAGAGCCTGCTTGGGATTCTCTCTCTCCCCATCTCTCTGGCCTCTCACTCATGCGCACTCTCTCAAAATAAACTTTCAAAAATATATAAATAAATAAAATTGATATCAACATGTTCTTTGCTATTATGTAGAAATACAAAGACTTTTTGTATTTTTATCTTGTAATCTAACACATGCTGAATGCACCCCGGCAGTTTTAAAAATGAATTCCTTGGGGTTTTCTACAAAGGCAATCACGTAATCTTCAAAGAGGAGCAGTTTTGTTTCTTCCTTTTTAATCTGTATGCCTTTTATTTCCCTTACCTGCCTTACTACACTACCTATTTTTTTTGGATTATGCTGAATAAGAGTAGTCACCCTTGCCTGTTCCCAATCTCAGGGGGAAAGCATTTATCTTTGATCATTAAACATAATGCTAGCTGTAGGTTTTTGTAGATTCTCTTTATCCAGTTGATGAAATTCCCCTCTATTCCTAGTTTTCTGAAAGTTTTTATTATGAATGGGTCTTGTAATACTTTTATGCTCAAGAAATCCTTTCCTGCTAAAAAGCCAGTACATATTCACAACCATTTTTTTCTATTTTTTAAAGGTTCTTCTCTATCCCTAACTTAGTATATCCAAAATCACTCCACTGTTAAATGTGTAGGCTCTTCAGCTCTAGCAATGATGGAGACAAGGGGACCCTTTTCTTTAAACACCTAGAAAACCAGATGAAAAATATGACGCACTGATTTCCAAGCATTACTAAGTAGTGTAGCATGATCCCCGAGAAAAGGGAAACCGAGCCCAGTGGTCTCACTGAGCTGGGAAGATAGACTACAATTTAGGGAGACCAGGGCAGCTAGAATTTACAGGGAAGAATACTAGAAAGAAAGAAGCTTTGCAGAGAAAGATCCCCAGGGATCTTCAGAGACAACTCTTCATGCTTTTAATGGAGTTCTGATCTGTGCATCTATGTGAAGGAACTACCCAAGGCCAGGAAAAAACTACTGAAAGGCCTCAAGATTCTTAGAGCTCATACATAGCTGGGAATAGTTCATGTTCCTACTAGTCAGAATAGAAAGACATTGTGGAGCATCAGACAGAATCTTGAGGTTATTGCCTTACTCGTCTAGTGGGGCTAAATTAGCCAGAGTAAAGATTGCTCTGGACCCATTCTCACAAATCTTAAAAACAAGCCTGAAGGAATCTGGTAACTTAACTGTGTTAAAAATATTTTAATGGATTTCTGGTAACTTAACTGTGTGTCAAAAGTAAGTCCAACAGCTATGTAAAGTACTAAAACAAAATACAGAATCCAACGGTGTAAAATTGGCAATATCTATCATCCAGTCAAAATTTAGCAGGCATGCAAAAAGGGCAATTAAATAAGAGGCCATAGCAGGGAGAAAAATTATTCACTAGAAACAGACCCAGAAGATCAGATCAGCAGCCAAGACTGTTAAAAAGCTATTACAAATATGCTTCATATTTTTAAGAAGGTAGAAGACTATATGAATATATAAGAAATGGAATATGAAATCTATAAAAAAGATCCAAATGGAACTTCTAGAAATAATAATATCTGAATTAAAAATACACTAAATGAAATGGAGAGCAGATCATATACTACTGAAAAGGTTAACAAACTTAAAGGCACAGTAACAATAATTATTCAAAATTAAGCACAACATGAAAAAAAAAGAACGGACCATACATTGATATTGACCTGTAAGGACAATATCAAAGGTCTAACAAATGTACAACTAAAGAACCAGAAGTAGGAGGGAAGGGGGGGGAGGGGGGGGGGAGGGAGGGAGAGAGAGAGAGAGAGAGGTCATTAATAACAGCCAAAGTGGTTGGGGCAGGGGAATCAATCAAGGATCTAGGTTTTCACCTTAAGAAACTAGAAAAAAAATAGCAAATTAAACCAAAAGAAAGGAAATAGTAAAGAACAGGAATCAATGAAACAGGAAACATAAAAGTAGTAAAACAACAACAAATGAAACCAAAACATAGTTTTTTGAAAAGATAAACCTGTCACCAGTCTGACCAGAAAAAATTTAAATTAGAGAAAGAACAAATTACCAGTATCAGGACAGAACAGAGAACATCGCTACAGATCTTACATACATTAAATGAATAATAAGGTAATATAAACAGCTTTATACTAATAATAGATATGACAATTTGGATGAAATACGTAAATTCCTTGAAAGAAATAAACTATCAAAGCTCAGTCAAGAAGAAATAACCTGAACAGCACTGTATCTATTAAAGAAATTAAATTCATAGTTATGTAAATCTTACCAAGATAACTCTAGGCCCCAATGGTGTCATCAGAAAATTCCATACTTAAGAAAAAAATACCAATTATGCAAAGTCTTCTAGAAAATAAAAGAAGGAACACATTGCAATGCATTTTATGAGGCCAGCATTACCATGAGATCAAAACCAAAAAGATTACAAGAATGAAAAACTATAGACCAATTTTCCTAAACACAGAAATAAAGAGTCCTTAGCAAGTTGAATCCAGCAATATAGAACATCATGACAAAGTAGAGTTTATCCCAGGAATGTAAAGTTGTTTAAGCATTCAAAAATCAATGTAATTCACTGGATTAACAGATGAAAACAAAAATAATATGATCTCAGTTGACAAAAAGTGTTCACAAAAATTCCGTTATCTATTCATGATTAAAAACTCTTGGCAAAGTAACACTAGAAGGACACTTCCTCAGTCTGAAAAAGAGCATCTGTGAAAAACCAACAAACAGCTCACATCACACTAATGGAGAATGTGTGAGTGCTTCCCCCTAATATCAGGAAAGCAAGGATGTTTGCTCTCACCACTTGTATTCAGTATTGTGCTAGAGTTTCTAACCAATGCAATAAGGCAAGAAAAATAAGAGACATACAGATTGGAAACTCAGAAGTAAAGCTGTCTTTATTCACAATTTGATTCTCTATGTAGAAAATTCTACAAAATCTAATCCTAAGAAATCTAAAGAGAAAAAAAAGCTACTAGAACTAAGTGTGTTTAACAAGGTTATAGGAAACAAGGTCAGAATACAAAAGTAAATTGTATTTCTAGGTAGTAGCAGTAAGCCATTAGAAATTTTACACTATCACCAAAAATAGGAACTACTTAAGCACAAGTTTACAAAACATGTGCAAGACCTATACACTGAAAACTATAAATGCTGCTGCGAAATTAAAGATCAAATAAATGGTATAATATAAAATGTTCATGGATTTGAAGATTCAGTATTGCCAGGATGTTAATTCTTCCAAATTGACCTAAAGATTCAATGTGATGCCAATCAAAATCCCATTGGGCTTTTTCATAGAAATTGACATACTGATCCTAAATTTATGTGAAAATGAAGGGCTAGAATAACCAAATAATTCTGTAATAAAAGGAAAAAAAGTTGAATTTACACTACTGGATTTCAAGACTTAATATAAAGACACAGTGATAAAGACATTGTGATACTAGTTTAAGTACAGACATGATTTCACACATGTGACATTTAAGAAAACAAATGACCAAATAAAAAAGAGAAACAAAAAAAAACAGACTCTTAAATTAGGGAGAACAAACTGGTAGTTGCCAGAAAGGTGGGCGGGCAATGGATGAAATAGGTGAAGGGAATTAAGAGTACACTTATCATGGTGAGCACTGAATAACATACAGAATTGTTCAATCATTATATTTTACACCTGAAACTAATCACACTGTGTATTAATTATACTTGAATAAAAGAATTCTTAAAAAGCGAATCCAGAATAGACCCACACATACACAGTCAACTGAATATCAACATGCCAAAGTAATTAAATGTAACAAAATAAGTAGGAATAATTGGACATAAACTTAGAAAAAAATTAACCTTAGTCCTAATGCCTCACACAAGATAGAAGAACTAGCTCGAGATGGATCATAGGCCTAAACAGAAGCTAAAACTACTTTTCTAGAAGAAAAACATAGAAGGCAAACCTTCAGTTAGGCAAAGATCATAAAAGAAAAATGATAAGCTGAACATCAAAATAAAACTTCTGCTCTTTGAAAGATGCCACTAAGAAAAACAGCAAAACCACTGTTTAGGAGAAAATATCTGTAAAATACATAACTGATAATAAACATATCCAGAATATGTAAAGAACGCTTGCAACTCAATAAAAACAATCAACCCAATGAAAAAACTGGCCAACAATGTGAACAGACACTTCACTAATGATATAGAGATGGCAAATAAACACATTAAAAAATGTTCATCATCATCATCATCACTGGGGAGATGCAAATTAAAATCACAAGTGGGATACCACCATTCATTCACTAGAATGGCTAAAATTAAAAAGACTGACAATACCAAGTGTTACCAAGGATGTGGAGTAACTACAATACTCATACGTTGCTGGCCGAAGGCAAAATGGCAAAGCTATTTTGGAAAGCAGGTTGACAGTTTCTAAAAATGTTCAATACACACTTAACTTTTTAAATAAAAACCTAGAAACCTAATTCCTGGGTATATACTTAAAAGGAATAAAAACATACGTCCACAGACTTGTATGCAAAAGTTGATAGCAGCTTGATTCGTAGCAGCTCAAAGCTGGAATGTTCCTACACTAGTGCCTGGAGAAACAAACCACAGTATATCCGTGTAACAGAATACTACTCAGCAATTTAAAAAAGTGCTGATACACTCAACATGTGAATCTCTAAAGCATTATGCTAAATCAAAGAAGCCAGAAACAAAAGCACATGTGCAATATGATCCATTTATATAGAAAAGGTAAAACTATAGGAACAGAAAGTGGTTAAGTTGTTGCCAGGGCAGAGTAAGGGATTAGTTGCCAAGGGGGAGGGAACTTACTGAGAAGATGTTAACGTTATCACGATTGTGGTATAATCATACCACTTGATACATTTGTCAAAACTCATCCAACCACACACTTAAAACCGGTGAGTTTTATTGTATTTACATTTTATGTTTTTTTAGGTTTTCATTTATTATTTATTTTCAGAGAGACAAAGAGTACAAGCTGGGTAGGGGCAGGGAGAGAGAGAGGGAGAGAGAGAATCCTAAGCAGGCTTCACACTGTCCGCACAGAGCCCGATGCTGGGGCTCAAACCCACTTAACTATGAGATCATGACCTGAGCCGAAATCAAGAGTTGGACACTCAACTGACTGAGCCACCCAGGCACCCCTACGTTATATTTTTTAAAAATTTCTAAGAGCTCTTTTCTGGGCTGACAGCTAACCAAGAAATGATAAGACATTGTTTACCTTCCCAGTCTTCCATGTAAGGGGCTTCCTCAGCTTCTTTCTCTGGAGTGGGTCTGTCAGTGAATTTTCCTTCTTTCATGACCCTGGTGATTTCTCGGAGCTGATGCAGCAAACGTTTTTCTTGGTCAGAAGTCACAGTCTGTGCTCTGCTTAGAAATATCAGACAACCCAGCCATTTAATGGTAAATACTGCTGGGCAATGAATATAGACAATACTATGATCTGTCTGGATCCTAGAATAGGAAGTCCAACAGCAACAGATAAGTATTCTAGGAATTGATTATGGAATTGCATAGCTGATGACTAGGTATGTTAGTTCAGTGTTCTGATTTTACAAATGCAGACACTAAGGCCCAGAAAAGATCAAGTGTTTGCTCAAGGTCTCACAATGAATTATGGTCAATACTGGGACCAGACCCAGATGTTTCAGCTTTCAGTTTCAGTTCAATCTCTAAGAAATTTCACCATTACTCTTATTATCCATTTACTACAAGCCACTTTTCTTTGAAGCAAGGTCATTAAAAGAAAATATGCTGGCCCATTAGCCTTAACTAGGGAAAAATATGCTACTAGGCCAACCCTGGAATCACCAGGCTGCATCTATTTGTGCAGAAATAAAGATATGCCCTAACATTTCAGAGTTAGGTCATTCTGAATCAAATCACCTAGACCAGAGAAACTCAAGCCCACAGAGGGGGAATTCCACATTTATTCTTATGTCTAGTTCATGTCAGCACTTGAACTATGACTGAAGTCCCCTGACTTCTGATAGCATTCTATACAATTTTTTTTAAAGTTTATTTAGAGAGAGAGAGGAAGAGAGAGGAAGAGAGAGGAAGAGAGAGAATCCCAAGCAGGGTCCATGCTGTCAGTAGAGAGCTTGATGCGGGGCTCAAACTCATCAACTGTGAGATCATGAGCTGAGCTGAAACCAAGAGTTGGACATCAACCAGCTGAGCAAACCAGGCACCCCTCTATGCAATTCTTAAAGCATAGTGCTCGAGTTCCAGTTTAGAAAACCTGGATTTGAGTCCCAATTTAACTGGACAGTTCTAGGTACATGTCTGTAAAAATAAGATGAGGCTCAAGGATAAAGGCAGGACTATTTTCTTTGAGACAGAAGCACTGTATCACACTCATAGGCAGACAAGGTTCTACTTGGAAGATGGAGAACTGGTTTGGGACCGGTATTAAGCAGGATTTAACAGAAGCTACTTATTCTCTTCTTAAAAATCCAGAACATTCAGAGGCCATATAACACTCCTGAAGGAAAAATGACATTCAATACTGGCCTCATGGAGGTGCCGTCAATTTTTCTAATCAGCTAGTCTGAAGCCTGTGTTTTTATCCTTAGTGTAACAAACTTAAACCTTAATGACTAACAGGAAAAAAGTGTTTCTCCTTCCAGTGTTAAGATGGATCCTGAGAAACTTAACAGAAACCCATGGGGGAGGGGAAGGAAAAAAAAAAAAAGAGATTAGAGTAGAAGAGAGCCAAAGCATAAGAGACTCTTAAAAACAGAACAAACTGAGGGTTGATGGGGGATGGGAGGGAGGGGAGGGTGGATGATGGGTATTGAGGAGAGCACCTTTTGGGATGAGCACTGGGTGTTGTATGGAAACCAATTTGACAATAAACTTCATATATTTAAATAAATAAATAAATAAATAAAAAGATGGTAACTGACGGTGCAACATTTTCACAGACCTCAGTGGGAGGAAAACAAAACCACCATGAGCTCTACTTTTTCCACACTAAATGGCCTCAAAGCCATGAACTGAAGAAGCCTGTCTGTTACATATTCAGCTAAAATCTTACATTTATTGGGCCTCTTACAGCTCTGTTCCTCCTATCAGTACAGGAGTCCTGACTTGTCACAACTGCTCATCAGCTCTACATAACTCCTAATTCATACTATTAAAACAAGATGCCCCCCTCTGTGGGGGGCATCTGGGGCAGCTAGGGCACCCCTAGCTAAGAGAGCTTATGTGCTAGTATTAAAAATATATAAAGAACTTATAAAACTCAACACCCCAAAAACAAATAACGCAGTTAAAAAATGGGCAGAAGACATGAAAAAACATTTTTCCAAAGACAACGTACAGATGGCCAACAGACACATGAAAAGATGCTCACCATCACTCATTGTAAGAAAAATACAAATCAAAACTACAATGAAATACCACCTCACACCTGTCAGAATGGCTAAAATTAGCTACACAGGAAACAAAAGATGTTGGTGAGGATGCACAGAAAGGAGAACCCTCTTGCACTGTTGGTGGGAATGCAAACTGGTGCAGCCTCTCTGGAGGACAGTATGGAGAGTCCTCAAAAGGTTAAAAACAGAACTACCCTATGATCCAGCAACTGTACTACTAGGTATTTACCCAAAGGATACAAAAATACTGATACATGAACCCTGATGTTTATAGCAGCACTATCAACAATAACCAAATTATGGAAAGAGCTCAAATGTCCATCAACTGATGAATAAAGAAGATGTGGTATATGTATATAATGGAATATGATTCAGCCATAAAAAGAATAAAATCTTGCCATTTACAACAACATGGATGCAGTCAGAGAGTATTATGCTAAGCAAAGTAAGTCAGAGAGACAAATACCATACGATTTCACTCACATGTGGAATTTAAGACACAGAGGAACATGGTGAGGCAAGGAGAGGCAAACCATAAAACAGATTCTTAAGTATAGAGAACTGAGAGTTGCTGGAGAGGAGATGGATGGGTGGATGGGTTGAATGGGTGATGTGTACTAAAGAGGGCACTTGTAATGAGCACTGGGTTTTCTATGTTAAGTGATGAATCACTAAGTCTTAGACCTGAAACTAATACTACACTGTATGTTAACTAACTGGAATTTAAATAAAAACTTGGAAGAAAAAAAAAGCCTATGTGTTTATCACAAAGCTCTTACTCTTGGGCTGCACATGTTACTTCTCTGGACTGTCCCCAGGGCATTTTGGTTTTTACTTAGTGAAACAATCTGGACTATGTTTCCTAACTCCTAGAAAACCAGAACCCCTAATTTTAAAAGGAATTGCTAGGCTAGAAGCACAAACAGGCAACTGAAGCATTCTCAGAATCTAAGTTAAAGCATCCTCTTTTACCTCTGAACAAATATATTCCTATTGTCCATATCATGTATTAGGCAATTAATCATGGCCCACCTTACATCTTCTGAATTTATGTAATGAATGTTTTTCATAGATTCCTCATTGTCTCAATTTGGTTTGATAGTCATGGAAGGCACTGATAAGTTCAGGATGGTGTAGGCACAGTGCCATGAACATTGCAAGTGCTCAATAAGTATGTGATAGTTTAATTGGTCCCCATTTCCTTACCATGCATTTTCTCCCATCTTCTAGAAATCTGGCTTCCACTCCATCATTTTACCACAACTTGTGAAAATCATCAATGATACTTTACTCAAGTCCAAGAATCTTTTCTTCACATCTCATTCTTCTCGACTTCTCTGTACTGTGAACTATTCTTTCCTTGAAATGTTCTCTTCCCTTGGCCATTGAGACATTCGTAATTCCTCCCACTTCTTTTAACCATCCCTTGGATCTCTGATCCTGGCTCACTTTCCCCCATCCACCTCCTAAACACATGGTTTTCCTGAGGGATCAATCCTTGGGCTCTCACTTCATTCTTATAGTCATGCCTTTAGGAAGCTAACCCAGTATCACAAATTAAACCACCACCTCTACATAGATGATGCCCAAACTCTAGCTCTAATCTTGACTTTTCACATGAAAACCAGTATCATCTAGGCATTTCCACTTAGAGGTCTTGCCGTTAATGAAGTTAACCTTAAATTCACTCTTCCAGGTCCTAGTTGGCCCAGGATAAGGAAAAGCTGCATGAGCAGCCAGGTTTGGAGAAGTTGGGGATGGCAGATTCTAAGATGCTAGAAAAATGGAAGTTCAAGTTGGAACTTTTAAGTTTTATAAAATCAGAGGAGCCATCAAGTTCTGAATCCAAAAGTAAAGCATGGAGAGAATGAAACAGTTTCTTATAACACCATTCAGGACTAGAACAGAATGCAGACCAGCAAAAGACTGCAGGCTACTGCCACACAGTATGATGCACCTTACGAATCTGATCTCATCTTTCCCCATGGCCCTTACTCTTACCTCCAACCAAATGACTTCCAAACTTGTGTCCTTGTTCCTGACTTCAATACCCAAGTTTCCTATTGTTGTTGTAGATCATACATAACATGTTCTGATGGCACCTCAACCAAATTCAAAGCTGAACTCATGATCTCAATCCCAAAGTCTCATCTTCTTTCTCCTCTTCCGTGTTTTTATCTTGGTTGATATCATAACCTTCCTTATAGTTTGGGCTATAAGTCCTCCCAACTCATCTTTAGTTCTTTCTTCTCCTTCACTGCTCTTACCTAGTTTTCCTTTGGGGGAACAAATTCCTTTTCTGCTCACAGTGCAAAGGTTACAGTGAGGCTATGCATCCCCTCACCTCTCCCCTTCAAAGGTGGCCACATGGCCCATAGCCAATCATCACACTCCATCCCTTGGTTGCAGTGACTGATTCAGTGATATATACAGGATCCAAGTTAGGGTAACTGTACTTTCTCCTAAGACTTGGTCTTGAATGCAGCAAAGCCAGATCTGAAAACTTTTCACATTAATTCATTCTAGCATCAGTCCTTGAAGAGACTGTCCATTTGTTCCTTCCTCTAAATCCCCAGAGCTGCTCTGGTTCCCACTCTACAACCTGGATCTTCAGCTATTCTTTTGATATTGTGACCTACCCCATACTTTTCCAATAAATTCTGTCACCTTCTCCAAGTTTTTGCTACCCAGAGTTGGCTGTTTGCTATAAAGGAAACCCTGAAAACAGCATGTGATTTTTTTTTAAAGTTTTTATTCACTCATTTATTTATGTAACCTCTATACCCAACATGGGGCTCGAATTCACAACCCTGAGATCAAGAGTCACATGCTCTTCTGACTGAGCCAGTCAGGTGCCCCCAGCCTAGGACTTTTTCCCCCCTCCATCAAGTCCCTTAATTTGGCCCCTCATTTCCACCCTCACTGGCCTGTTTATTACCTTTTGCTAGAACTTTTTCAGTAACCTTCTAACATGTAGTCACTCTACATATCACTAGAAGAATTACTTTTCTAAAGCACAGAAGATCATGACGTTTCTCTTCAAAAGCCTTCAGAGGCATTCCACTATAAAGACAGAATTCCAAATTTCTCAGCCTACCATTCAGGGCCTTCCAGTCCGGGCCTAGTTTACTTTTCTAATTTCTTCTCCCCTTACTTACCTCCCTACCCATTTACCGCAGCCCTGATGTTCTCCACTCTAGTTACCTAGGACTACATGCTATTCCAAAACCATGTCTTGACTCTTTCACCTTGTTTGCTGCTTATGCCACCCTCTCACTCTGAAACATTCCCACCCCCCGAACCCTGCCTGTGGAAATCCTTTCATCCTATAAAGGCTTATACAAATTATTTCTTTTCCATAGAGCTTCTGTGGTAGACAGAATGATGTTCCCTTCTCCACTCCCCAAATAAGTCCACATCCTAACCCTGGAACCTAAAATGATACTACTTTATATATCAGGAGACTTATGGTTGCAGATAGAATTCAGGTTGCAAATCAGCTGGCCTTAAAATAGAGAGATTATCCTGGGTTTCCTGAGAAGGCACAATGTAATTATAAGGGGTCCTTAAAGATGGAGGACAGAGGCAGAAGAGGTCAGAGTAATATGATGTAAGAAGGTCTCAATCCACTATTGCTGGCCTTGAAGATGAAAGAAAAGGTCCACTGAGCCAAGGAATGTGGTCTCTAAACGCTGAAAAAGACAAGGAAATGGATTTTCCCCCAGAGCCTCCAGAAGGAAATGCAGTCCTGCCAGCTTGATTTTAGCCCAGTTTAAGACTTCTAACATAGAGAACTGTGAAATAATAATTGTGTGTGGTTTTAAGGCATTGTTTGTGGTCATCTGTCACAGTGGCCATAGAAAACTAATATACATCCCTGGAGTATAATTGCCTGAGATATAGTTCCTTATAGAGAAAATAATACCTGCCATTGACAACCACAC
This sequence comes from Lynx rufus, assembly GCF_022079265.1. Lineage (NCBI taxonomy): Eukaryota > Metazoa > Chordata > Mammalia > Carnivora > Felidae > Lynx > Lynx rufus. The sequence continues at coordinate 65,128,867 of NW_025814897.1, forward strand.
AGGGCTGCACAGAACAAATCAAGCTAGGTGCCAAAGAAGATATTCTTATTATTGCTGAAATGGCCTGCTTTATTTAAAGTACTTTCTTTATATCTACCTCATTTTTTCAACATATACTGACATTGTCAGTGCACCAGCACTAGGAATAAAAATTTGAACAATAAAAATTTCCTGTCTTCAAGAAGGTTATAGGGCATTAGGGAGGACAGAAACGTTAATGGAAGATCAGAAAGTAATAGGATGCTTAATATATTCAGCAAACCTAGGTGGCATGGGAGCACACCACAGGGATGTCTGAGTTTGAGGTTCAGGGATGCTGAGAAAAAAATGATGTCTAAGTTGAGACCTACAAGAGAGAGTTAAAAATGAGGATATATGGGATAGGGGTCAGGGAGACACTCAATAAAGGAGAAAAGTATATGCAAAGTCCTAGAAGCAAAAGCAGATGAGTATTTTAGAGGAAAAGCAAGTAGTCATTGTGGCTGGAACACAGAGGGAGTGATGGAGAAAGCAACAAAGGTAGGTAGAGTCATGTCACCCACACCATGTAAGCCAGGTTAAAGATTCTGTACTTTAACAAGAGCAATAGGAACCCGTTAAAGGGTTAAGAGAAAAAAAGATAATCCATTTGTTTGGAAGAGAAAGCGAATCAAAGAGAGGCAAAATTAGAGAAGAGGAAACCACATGAGATACCACACAGGACAGTCCTGATCTATGTCAAAAGTCAAGGCTCAGGGCAAGATCCCTGATGAGCAAAGATGCAAAAACTTCAACAAAATATTAGCAAACCAAATCCAACCATACTTTAAAAGTATCATTCACTATGATCAAGTGGGATTTATTCCAGGGATGCAGGATGGTTCAATATCCACAAATCAATCAACATATACATCACATTAACAAAACAAAGGATTAAAACCACATGATCATCTCAATAGATGCAGAAAAAACATTTGACAAAATTCAACATCTATTCACGATAAACTCTCAGCAAAGTGGGCTTGGAGGGAACATACCTCAACATAATAAAGGCTATATAGGATGAACCTACACCTAACATCATACTCAATGGTGAAAAAGTGGAAGCTTTTCCTCTAAGATCAGGAACAAGACAAGGATGTTCACTCTTGCCCCTTATTTTCAACATAGTACTGGAAGTCCTAGCCTCAACAATCAGACAAAAATAAATAGAAGGCATCCAAACTGGTAAGGAAAAAGTAAAACTGTCATTATTTGCAAATGACATACTATATACAGAAAACCCTGAAGACGCCACCAAAAAACTATTACACCTAATAAATGAATTCAGTAAAGCTGCAAGACACAAGATATACAGAAATCTGTTTTATAGAAACCTGCATTTCTAAATACTAATAATGAAGTAGCAGAAAGAAAAATAAAATGTACGATTGCACCAAAAAGAATAAAAGAGAAATAAATTTTAAAAAATATATTTATTTATTTGTTCATTTTGAGAGAGAGACAGAGACAGAGAGAGAATGAGAGCAGGGGAGGGGGCAGAGAGAGAGGCAGAAAGAATCCCACGAATCCCAACACAGGGCTCGAACCCACGAACTGTGAGATTGTGACCTGAGCCGAAACCAAGAGCCAGATGCTTAACCAACTGAGCTACCCAGGAATAAATTTATTCCACCGAGGAATACATTTAAGGAAGGAAGTGTGTGTGAACAAAACTAACACCATCTTGTACAAATCCACTATGATGACCACTCTGTGACCTGAAGCCTTCTTCAGTACAGCACTACCCTCACACACATATTCTTTTTGTTTGGACACACCCTTAAGTAGACCCTTGGGGTATAAAATCCTTGAATCTTCTCTGGAGATAGGACTGTGATTCTGAAACATTTCTTCCCAGTTCTCCCAGAAATACTGCCCAATCTCCAGGGCTATAAAAGCAGGTCTTATGGGAAGTGGGTTGTGGAGATCTACTCATTTTGCAGCCACCCACAACACACTTCTGCTCATAGGTCCTTTTAATAAACCATTTATTGGCATCTGGATTCCTCATCCTTCCTCTTCGATCTTATGTCACCTCAGGCCTTTGGGGATCATTTTGCATATATCTCCCTTTCATAAATAAGGTGAAAGACCTATACTCTACAGCCTATAAAACACCAATGAAAGAAACTGAAGACAATACAAACAAATGGAAAGATATACCACAGTCACCAACTGGAAGAATATTGTTAAAATGTCTATACTACCCAAAGCAACCTACAGATTCAATGCAATCTCTATCAAAACACCAACGGCGGGGTGCCTGGGTGGCTCAGTCAGTTGAGCGTCTGACTTCAGCTCAGGTCATGATCTCATGGTTTGGTCCTTGAGTTCAAGCCTGGAGCCTGTGTCCGGCTCTGTGCTGGCTGCCCAGAGCCTGGAGCCTGCTTCAGATTCTGTGTTTCCCTCTCTCTCTGCCCATCCCCGACTCATGCCCTGTCTCTCAAAAATACATAAATGTTAAAGAAAAAATTTTTTTGAAGAACAAAACCACCAATGGCATTTTCACAAAACTAGAATATAAAAATCTGAATAGAACCACAAAACACTCCAAACAGCCAAAGCAATCTTGAAAAGGAAGAACAAAGCTCAAGGTAGCACAATCCCAGATTTCAAGATAAACTACAAAGTTGTAGTTATCCACTATGGTACAGTATGTACTGGCACAAAAATAGACATATAGATAAATGGAAGAGGATAGAAATCCCAGAAAAAAACCCCACACCTATGTGGTCAATTACTCTATGATGACAAATGAGGAAAGAATATACAACGGAGAAAGTATAGTCTTCCATCAATGGTGTTGGGAAAACTGGACAGCTACATGCAAAAGAATAAAGCAGGACCACTTTCTTACATCATACACAAAAAATAAACTCAAAATGGATTAAAGACCTAAATGTGAGACCTGAAACCATAAACTCCTAGAACATAGGCAGTAATCACTTTGACATCAGCCTTGGTGACTTTCTTCTAGATAGATCTCCTCAGGCAAGGAAAACAACAGCAAAAATAAACTATCAGGACTACCCTAAAATAAAAAGCTTTTGCACAGCAAAGGAAATCATCAACAAAATGAAAAAGCAACCTACTGAATGGGAGAAGATATTTACAAATGATATTTCCGATGAGTTAATATCTAGAATATATAAAGAACTTTTACAACTCAACACCAAACCAACCTCCCCACCACCAACAAATAATCCATTTAAAATAGGCAGAGGACCTGAACAGATATCTTCCCAAGGAAGACATACAGATGGCCAACAGACATATGAAAAGATGCTCAACATCACTAATCATCAGGGAAATACAAATCAAAACCACAATAAGGTATCACCTTACACCTGTCAGAATGGCTAGAATCAAAAAGATAAGAAATAACAAGTGTCGGGGCACCTGGGTGGCTCAGTTGGTTGAGCGTCCGACTTGGGCTCAGGTCATGATCTCACAGCTCGTGAGTTGGAGCCTTGCGTCGGGCTCTGTGCTGACAGCTCAGAGCCTGGAGCCTGCTTTGGATTCTGTGTCTCCCTCTCTCTCTGCCCCTAACCCACTTGCATTCTGTCTCTGTCTCTCTCAAAAATAAATAAACATTAAAAAAAAATTTTTTTTAAAAAAGAAGTAACAAGTGTTGGCAAGGATGTAGAGAAAAAGAAACCCTACTGCACTGTTGGTGGGAATGTACACCGATGCAGCCACTGTGGAAGACAGTACAGAGGTTCCTCAAAAAATTAAAAATAGATACACTATATGATCCAGTAATTCCACTACTCGGCACTTACCCAAAGAAAACAGCACCATTAATTCAGAAAGTATGTACCCCTATGTTTACTGCAGCATTATTTACGACAGCCAAGACATGGAAGCAACCCAAGTGTCCATCAATGGGATGAATAAAGAAGATGTGGTGTGTATATATGTACACACACACACACACACACACACACACACACACACACACACAGAGGAATGTTACTACTAAGCCATAAAAAAGAATGAGATCTTGCCATTCACAATATGGATGGACCTAGAAGGTTATTATGCTAAGTGAAATCAGTCAGAGAAAGACAAATACCATGATATCCCTTACATGTGGAATCTTAAAAAAAAAAAAAAAAAAAAAAAAACCCAACACAGAAACAGACTCAAATACACAGAACTGGTGGTTGCTGGTGGGGGAGTAGGTGAAATAGGTAAAGGTATTAAGAGGTATAAACTTTGTTATAAAATAAATAAGCCATGTAGATGAAAAGTATACCACAGAGAATTTAGTCAATATTGTAATGATTTATGGCGACAGGTGGTAACTATACTTATTATGGTGGGCATTGTGTTTATACTGAAACTAACGGAACACTAATGCCAACCTCAAAAAAGAAAAAAAAAGGTAAAGGCATTCATTCATTTTCATTCATTCACTCATTTTTCCCTTTCAGCTAATACTTTTTTAGGGCCTACTGTTGGCCTGTGCTAGGCTCTGGGAATAATACAGATAATCCCTACCCTAGCAGAGGTTAGAATATTTTGCACAGAGACAGAATTATTAACTAGGAATAAATAATAAGACATGGTGACTGGTAAGACACAGAAGTGAAGGAAAAGGGAAATCAGGAACAATATCTGATTTCTGCTTTGGGCAATTAAATAGATGGTGGAGCCATTTGCTCCTATTAAAGGTGAAGTAGGGTCAGCTGGGGATAGATGAGGATTTTCATTTTGCACATTCATTCATTCATTCAAGAAACATTTATCAATTGAAGATGGGCAGTTAATCGAGGAGATGTGTTCAGTAGGACCCTAAATACAGAGGTCAGGAAGTGAAGGATCTTAGCAAAGAATGCCATGACATACTCTTCTACCATGATAATACATGTATACAAATGCTTATATCAAAAGTATTATTTTTCAACAGTAGGAATTTCCTTAGTATCTATTATGTGAACACAGTGAACAAAACAGAATAAGTCTGTCCTCAATAAGTTCATATCCCAGCAATGTATGCCATAAATCCACAGTCCCACATGCATCCTCAACATGCCTACTACAGCTGTTTTCTGCCCAAGGCTGCACCCTCACTTCTCCTTCAGGCCATGCCATGCTTCCAGGAGGTGAATGATTACAACTGGATATACTGCTTCAAGAAGGAAATTTTACTGATCATAGGGACAGAAATAAGGACACTTCAGTTCTGACTCCTGGATTCTTTCCTTAAGCTATGTCCTTGGGATGGATATTGTGCTAAGTATGATACGTAATCTTTTTCTGTCTCAAGCAGATTAAAAAAGGGCATAACTTTAAGTAAAACCAGATTATTAGACAGCTATGAAATCATCTTCAATAGAACCTGGCTACTTGGCCCTGCAGCACTGCTCCTAAACTTGCCCCTCACAATAATGTGCACACACTGAACACAGACTCTTGAAAGCTGAGACTCTGGTAAGCAGATGGAATGAAAATGGAAATGCTTAGTGAGAAATCATATGTAAATGACAAATAAGTTAACGATTATATAAAATGAAAGTAAGTCGTCCAGAAATCAAAAGCAAAATTTTGAATTGATTCTCTAAATGGGAAATAGCCTGAGTCCTCTTATGTGAAAACCTACCTCTCACCATTAGGTCCCACTCTGTTGATTAATTTTTCCATGGCTTCCTCAGTCTCCTTCAGTTTTTCTTGCAGTTGAACAAGCTCAAAGTTGGCTGAAAAACAAGCATCACTCTTAAGAACCAATCATACACAACTTCCAAAGCTCTTTTCTGAAACTGGCTGGCTGGGACGCCCCACCCTACTGGGATTCCACCTGGTTGTGAAATTCAGAATAGAGGCTCCGAGTCCCTCCAGCTGGTCCCGTCAGGACACAAAGGGTCTCACAAAGAGGTCAGACCTCAAGGATTCGTGTTTAGGGAGTAATGAACAAATCACTCTCTTACACACAGAAACACAGCAGACCCAGCTAAAGAAAATACCTGGGAGTGAAAAAATACCCCTACATGGTCACCCAAGAAGAAATGAAGAAGATAAACATAGTCCTTCTAATCCAAGTGATGCTGGGGGTTAAAGTACCAAACCTGCAAGGTACTTCAGAAAAGGAGTTAAGACCCTGAAAAGAGCAATATTTCACCTGCACCCAAAGTTTGAAAACCTATCTAGAAGATAATGGTTTAAATATTATGCTTCTTCAGTAGGGGAAGTCTTGAGCTAGGGCTGAAACCTCCCTGCCCAAGGTTTCCAAACGACTCCTTTGGGGTGAAATGGTGTAATCGTGGCTCCCAATATTCTCAATAAAGTTCAACAGAGATCACATCTATCTACCAAAATTAACATTAAGACCCTAAAAGTAAATCAGAAAAAAATAAGTCAATGAGTACACGAAATGAACTTTAAGGCAGCAGGAAAATAAAATGCTGTTTATTATGCAGAAAATCCAGTTTTTCTGTTTCATACCTGAGTACCCTTCTACTGAGATATATTTAGGAGGTCACTGTAAAATATAGTATCTTGAAGGCCTTTTAATACTTCTAAAACAAATTCTTATACATGCAGTTAACATCCGAAAAGTGTCTAGAGAACTGTGCCATGTAAATGTTCATTTTTATTTTCTGCATGATTCAAAATTGAAAAATAAAAAGTAGATATAACTGCTACATTATAAAAACAGCTGCTCTTAGGAATTCATTTTATTTACTTTTGTTTTAACTGAATCATGTGACTGGATACAGAATTTGCTGCTCTTTTCAAAATTATTTTTCTGATGCATTTACCATCACTGTTGGTTAGATGTTATCACAAAAGCTTTCTTAAAGGATTCCTTGAATATTTAAGATTTCTAAAAAGGATGCAGACTGTGACTGGGGTATCTACTTCCACAGAGAATCTAGAGTAAATCTAAAAAGAAGTTACATCGGAGGGCAGAGGCTTCAGTGGCTCAGCCTCCTTTCATTTTGCTTCTTTTTTTAAAAACTCCTGATGAGGCTTCATTATCCACAGGATAAAGCAGTTTGGCCTCCAAACCTGCAACAATATGGCATAACCTACCTACTCTTCAGGCCTTCTTTCCTACAGCCGTCTTACATCAGGTTGGGTCTTCCTCAAGTCATCTCATCTATCAAACAGGACCCAGCTCGAGATCATTCCCTGCAAGGCTTTTGCCAAATCCATTCCAGATAGTAAACTTTTCAGTTATTTTTCCTAACCTCCATCCCAGACTCAGAATTATTAGAAGGGAGAGCCATGCCATATACACTTGATTTCCCCAGAAAGCACAGAATATTCTACTTGGTCAGTAAATATATGATGACCGTGTCTCATGAGTCAGAAGGGTTAAACTCTGTCCCTAGATCTCACAACTGATTTTGGCAATGGCTTGATCTCTCTTCCTTAGTTTTCCTCTCTGTGAAATAAAGATATCTGCTACCAATATTCTAAAGTCTGGAAATGAGAAGTAACCCATTCCAAATGTGCATTATTAATTTGCTAATATAAAAAAGTAAACTGACAGTTTTGTACTTTTCATAACTCTTTCTCTTAAAAGCCCAACATCAATATGGAAACTTGAGAATTTTCAGAGCTTAGGTAAAAATGGCATCAGATTAATTTGGGGCAATTTCTGAGAAATGCTTTAAAGAAATATCCACAGACTGTTCATCTGGCTAAATTATGGTGGTCTGACTCAATAAAACTTGTCCACCTACTGAAAAGGAGCACTTACTAATTTTCCTGTGGGTGTTTCCAGCTGTGGCAGTAGAGCATTTCCGATCCTCTGCAGGAGTTTTCCCCTTTGAAAGCTGAGAATTGAAGGAGGTACAGCACATCAACAGCAGCTTAGAAACTCAAAGTCATGGAACTCCTCATATTAAATGAAAAAAGAAAAGGTTGGGAGACAAAAACTAAGTCGGAAATCAAACGGCAATATTAGAGAAACATCTCAAAAAAAGAAAAAAAAACAGTAGAGAGAAAGAGCCAATAGAAGGTTCCCAAGTGAAAAACCATCAATACAGAAAGAAAGAAAAAAAGAAAGAAAGAAAGAGAGAGAGAGGAAGAGAGAGAGAGGAAGAGAGAGAGAGGAAGAGAGAGAGAGGAAGAGAGAGAGAGGAAGAGAGAGAGAGAAGAGAGAGAGAGAGAGAAAGAGAGAGAGAGAAGAGAGAGAGAGAGAAAGAGAGAGAGAAAGAGAGAGAGAGAAAGAGAGAGAGAGAAAGAGAGAGAGAGAAAGAGAGAGAGAGAGAAAGAGAGAGAGAGAAAGAGAGGGAGGGAGGGAGGGAGGGAGGAAGGAAGAAAGAAAGAAAAGAAAGAAAAGAAAAAAAAAAAGAAAGAAAAGAAAGAAAAGAAAGAAAAGAAAGAAAGAAAGAAAGGGAAAATAAATCAATCTCTTTCCAGGTCATCTGCCTTGCCCACACTCATCTAAAAAGGGGATGTGTAGCCCTCAGGGATGTTCTTACAGAGGCAACTAGGGCCCCCTGCAGAGTTCCTGGGCAAGAAGGAACTCACCTCTTACTCTGGTTAGAGAGGCACAGTGAATATTTAAGATTTCCCAAAAGGATGCAGAACGTGACTTCTGCTCCACTTCACGGTCTCTAGGCCCATAACCTGCTGAGGCCTGCCTGGAGGTGGAACTTAATTGGGAATCTGTTTTTAAAGGACCCAAACCATGTCTCCCTAGAGCTAGGAAACAGCAGGCTTAGTTTCAGGATGTGGCAGTTTTGTTTCAGAATTACTGCAGAGGATGTTAAAAACAGCACCTCATACTCCTAGAAGGGGAAAGAAGGACAAAGTGGTGTTGGTATGGTCATTATTTGGCCTCACAGTGGCTGCTTGGAAATCATTGTGCTAATCCTAATGACGAAGGTCTTCTTAGAATATCTTTATGCCTTTTCAGCTTGCAAAGATCCCCAATAAAAAAAATTAGGGTGGGAGAGGGCTTTGAACTTTATTGCTCACTGTATTAGCAACTAGAAGACCCAAGTTCAATTCCTGATTCTGCATTTCTAGTTATGAATTCTAGGGCATACTGTTTAAACTCTGAGAGAAGGTTTTCTCTTCTATAAAACTGGAATAACAGTTATCCTAAGTACCTCATAAAGAGGAAGCAAGGCTTAAAGACGATTTTAATAAAGGTTATGAACTGTAAAGAGTTCTAATACCAACAATGATTTTTATTATGATATTGGATTTTACTGATATAATATGATTGAGATGATTCCACTTACCTTAAATAGAATATATAGTATATATAAAAAAATCCCAAAACCATAGATTGGAATAATCTGTCCCATCAGGCCTCTTCCACTACCTCCTCCTCCAGTGCCTCCACCTGATCCTTTGGCCTTTGCAAATGCCTCTGCGAGGTGAGACCTCTGGAAACGAGCCCCAAGGGTCTGGCCATCTGAGGGTGGCTGGTGATGATGCATCATAGGTGGAAATCGACCCAACTTTCCTGAGAAAATAATCAGTATTTATGTCTTCTACTATTTTAAATATTGCTATTATGAAAATACTTCATGCACTAAGGCATAACAGAAGCCAACTCAAGTTTAAGAAAAAACAGAAACTTGATTATAAGGATACAGAGGTATCACACAGAAAATAAACATATGTGGCAATCTCTAGCCGCTCACGCAAACCCATTTTCCCTTCCTTTCTAGGCCCATAGCTTGGTAACATTTTTCAGCTTCCCATACAGTTAAAGGAAGCCACGTGACAGACGTCCAACCAGAGGAATGTGAGTGATATGTGCTGGTTCAAGGCCTGGCCTATAAAACTTTCCATGTATTAAGCTCCACATTCATTTCCCTTCTGCAGGCTTCATGCTGATACCTGGGGAGACCTCTGAAGTCATGTGATGAAAATGACAAAGCTTCCTTCCATCAATCTAGGTTCATGAATAACTGTGTGACACAGAGCCTTCCAGGGCTACCACCCCACCAACTTAGAACCATGTGGACTTGTTTACGTAAGAAATCAACTTCAATCGTGTTACGGCCATTATACACTTTGGAGTCTGTCACAGCAGTTAGCCACCACCAACTACTACAGAAAAGGAAATGTGATCTGGTCTCAGAAGAGAGAAGAACCCAAACTGGAAAGCCGGAAAGCCATCAGGATCTGGGACAGCTACTCTCACATTCCACTTCAATCTCCCTTTTTATGGGGCCATGAGGCTTTTTTTTTTTTCCCCTGTGTTTCTCTGTGCGGATCTTCTTCATTCTCCCTTCTGTGGAGACCATTTCTTTAGCTTCTTTGTGAACACAGAGGAAGATAGTCACCCCCAAGCCCCTCAATTTGCAGATCCTTCAAGAGGCCAGCACAGACTCGTCACAGTCCCAAATTCCCTGGAGGAAGATTTTGAACACTCAGCTTGGGTAGGTATGCATCCCTTTCCAATCAGCTATAACTGAGCAGACAGGATTCACGTGGCACAAAAACAGGGTCACAGGGTTCCATAAGTGGAAGCACAGAGCTTGGAGAAAGGAGTGTGCATCAATGTTCTTGCATTTTTTTCCTCCATCAGGGGCAAACATTAACATCAACTGCCAAGCTCCTGAGAGCCATAGATGAGAAAGGTAAGTCCTTTCTTCAAAAGGCCATATAAACAAGCTTGTGTGGAAAAACCAACAGGAGCTAACGCTACAGAGCAGAAAACACTAGAGAACAGAAAGACTTCATCAATCAGACTGTAAAAATACAAACTATACAATACTGTTGGACTTGATTTTAACAAAATTACAGATTTCTGTTCGATAAAAACCACCACAGAGTTAAAATAGATGACAGACAAGGAAAAGCTTATGCAACATCTACAATTGACAAGAGATTAAATATTTAAAATAGACATGGAACTTCTACAATTTGTTATTAAAAAATCCTAAGAAACCCAATAGAAAGCACCTACAGAAAGAGAAGCTTAAAGGATTAGCAAGTAAATGAAGAGATGATCAAATTCAAAGAAAACCCAATGAGTAAAATACAAATTAAAACAATGAGATTGCACTGTTCACACCAATCAGAAGGGCAAAAATTAGAATGGTGGATAACAGCAAAGGTTGGCAAAGGTGGGGAAGAACTCTCATGCTCTGTGTGTAACAAGGTAAACAGATCTAACCATTTTGCTAAGAGATCTTAGTGACATGAAGTACTTAGTGACATCAAGTATGTCTATGTCCTATGTGATCCAGTGATCCCACTCTGGTGGGTAAATTCCAGAGGAATTCTGGATGGTCTATATGCAAATTACAGACTTTATAGAGCTGTGTGAGAATTTGCTGGGATGATAATGTAGCAGGGAGCTTAAAGTCACTTTGATTTTGATAATTAGAAGAATGGAAAATCAAAGTGAAGTGGATACAAATACGGAATTCTATGTAGCTTTTAAAGTAATTTTTTTTTTTTCAACGTTTATTTACTTTTTGGGACAGAGAGAGACAGAGCATGAACGGGGACTATGTAGCTTTTAGAAATCACACTTCAGACGTACCTACAGCAACATGAACATCTTAAAAAGCACACAACTGAGTAAAAAATAAGCAAATACCATTATGTAAGCTGACAGCATCATAATTATACTACATATGCTCTACATATATACTACATATATTAGCAAATATGTAAGTGTAAGGACATAAAACACAGAATGGACACATATGAATGAGGAAGGGAATGGCTATATGGACTGAAGATAAAGAGTTAAAAAGAAAAGAATAAGAAAGGAAACTTGCACTCCTGATGTCAAAAAGCTGCTATCAACTGATGACTATCTTTAAGTCAACTGTGCTCCTGAGGCTAGAAAGAAGGTGGGTGGCCAGGTAGAGAGGTAAGACAGCTAGCCACTAGGTTTGGAAGCTGCCATCTGCCTTGTATCCTCTCTCAGCCTACTCCACTCCAATGGTCCTGCTTTCCCTCCCAATACTGACTTTGGAGGACATAAAAATTATGCCAGAAATGCTTTTTAAGAGTAGGTCAGCAACAGAAGCAGAGCTTCAGACAAGAGCGAAGCCAGGTTAACACTCCTTATTCTGAGTGCTGGTGACTATGTAGCTATTAAATTGTCAAGGATCTTAATATATTAAGTGGTGAGTAATGGCTCTAAGGCTATAATACACCTTCAAAAAATGCCTAGCCAGTATTCAAGAAGCTAACCATTCTCTTGAGAGAATATCTGATTTATCAGAAGGCTAGTGTTCAATATACTAGATTTAGTAATTGTGGTAATACCTTGTTGAACTTCATTTTACTGTACTGAGAACACAGGCTTCAAAACTTCATATAAAGCAAAAAACATTAAAATCAGGTAATAGCACAAAAGGCATTATTTTACATTTCTAAAATTGAAAAATGATGACAATGCTGTACACTGTACATCTCTCCCCAAAACCTTTATAGTCTGTCAGCCAGGAAGATACTGCTACTGGACAGCTATTATGTTCAGTAGGTAGGAGAGCGCCCGTACATATAATAAACAACAGTCACACATTGAACAATGCTTTTAAAAAGTAGTATATTCGGGGCGCCTGGGTGGCGCAGTCGGTTAAGCGTCCGACTTCAGCCAGGTCACGATCTCGCGGTCCGTGAGTTCGAGCCCCGCGTCGGGCTCTGGGCTGATGGCTCAGAGCCTGGAGCCTGTTTCCAATTCTGTGTCTCCCTCTCTCTCTGCCCCTCCCCCGTTCATGCTCTGTCTCTCTCTGTCCCAAAAATAAATAAACGTTGAAAAAAAAATTTAAAAATAAAAATAAAAAATAAAAAGTAGTATATTCAAAACAAACACCACCACAAAAGGACAGGGTATCATGGACCTTATTACTAGACAAACTAAATGTCTAAGCATTAAAAGAATGCAAAAGAAAAAATAAAAAGGAGTCAAAGGGGATCAATCGTTGAAGAGAATGAGACACAGAATAGCAGAGAAGCAGAACAGGAGGAAAGAAGAACACCTCCAACAATAAAGAGAGGAGAACAAAGAAATAAGAACAACGAATAAATAAGGCTAACTACCAAATTAGTTTGGCTCCATCTGGGGAAGTAACAAGAGATGAGAGGGAAGTGGAGGGGGAGGGTTTAAATGCTAACTTGTGGTGTATAAATTTGGTAACTGTGGGTCTAAGATCAAGGAAATGACTTAATGAGAAGTGTGTCTGAGAGGGATTAAATCTAGCATTTGAGTATAGGGCCTAATTCAGGGAGAAACTAGGGTGTGAGAAATCAGCAATAAGGCAGTAATTAAGCTCTGAGATGCAAGGGCCTAAGGTGCTGGCTACAGCTATAAAGAGGAAGGAATAGGTCCAAGAGCTCTTAGCATGAAGTGATCAGCAGCATTTAATATTGAAAAGAACACAGAGCTAATGAGGGAAGAGGTCAGAAAACTCCAAGATTAGGAGTTTAATATATGAAGAGAAGAATGAAAACCATGGGTGGGTTTATGGCAAGGGGAAGACTGGGTACACGTTTTTCACACACTAAGTTCCAGGTGTTGGTGGCACATTCAGAAGAAATTGTTATTGGACCACAGTTAGGCTTGAGAAGAAACTCTAAACTACCTAAATGAAAAAGCTAATTAAAAGATTAAGTGAGTGAATTATTCCCATACTAAAAGTGTTGGTGGGATAGGTGTACTTAGGTGCAACAAGAGTAAGAAAAGACAATGGAGCTGTCAAAGAAGACTAGAAGCAAACCAGTTTCCTTAAAAAAAACAAAACAAAACAAAACAAAACAAAAAAGAACTGAAAGCAACTGAGAAGTCTAGAAGAAACTGATAAAAGACTAATGGCAACCCCCATTTTTAGACACAGTGTATCCTCGGGAGAAAGGATGGCTACCGTATGAAATCTTGACTGTCCACCTATTTAGACAATAACAGAAACCAATATACTACAAAGCATCATACAATCTGCAGAGTCAGAAGGAGTCTTAAAAATCACCTTCAGTCTTTTCAACAAATGGTATGAAGACAACTAGATATCCACCTGCAAAAGAGTAAAGTTGGACCCCTACTTCACACTATTTTTAAAAATTAACTCAAAATTGATTAAAGACCTAAATGTGAGAAAACTATACAACTCTTAGAAGAAAACATAGACCTAAATCTTTGTGACCCTGGATTAGGTTTCTTAGACAGGACACCAAAACCACAAGCAAACAAAGAAAAAATAGGCAAACTGGACTTCATCAATTTAAAACTTTTGTGCTACAAAGGATACCATCAAAAAAGTAAAGACAAAACACTCAATGGGAACAAATATTTGTAAAACACAGATCTGATAAGCTTCTAGTATCCGAAATATATAAATAACTCTTACCACTCAATAAGAAATAATCCAATCAAAAAGGTCAAAGGCTCTTAATAGACATTTCTCCAAAGAAGATATAGAAATGGTCACTAAGCACACGAAAAGATGTTCACCACCACTAGTCATCAAGGAAATGCAAATTAAACCCACAATTAGATTCACTACATTACACCCATTAAGATGCTATAATCAAAAAGCAGATAATAGAGGCACCTGGGTCATTCAGTTGGTTAAGCGTCCAACTTTGGCTCAGGTCATGATCTCGCCATTCACAAGTTTGAGCCCCACACTGGGCTCTGTGCTGACAGCTCAGAGCCTGAAGCCTGCTTTGGATTCTGTGCGTGTGTGTCTCTCTCTCTCTCTCTCTGCTCCTCCCCTGCTCACACTCTGTCTGTCTCTCTCTCAAAAATAAACATTAAAAAAAAACCCAGTAATAAAGTGTTGGCAAGGACGTGAGGAAAACTGAACTCTCATACTCTGCTGATGTGACTGTACAATAGTGTAGTCACTTTGAAAAACAGCCTGACAGTTCTTCAGAAGGGTAAACAAAGTTTCCATATGACCCAGCAATCCTACTCTTAGATATCTACCCAAGAAGAATATGTTCACACAATAACTGGTACAAAAATGTTCATAGCAGCCTTTTTCATACTTAGCAAAAAGTCCATCAACTTACAAATGGTTAAGTTAAAATGTGGTATATCCATTAAATGGAATATTATTTGGCCATAAAAAGAATGAAGTACTGACACATGTTATAATACAGATGAACTTTGCAAACATTAAGTAAAACAAAAGAAAGCCAGTCATGTAAGACCATATATTACATGATTCCAATAATATGAAATGTCCAGAATAGGCAAATCTATGAAGACAAGAGTAGATTAGTGGTTGCCTAGGGCTGAAGGGTGAGGGGGGAAAGAGAGTGACTGCTAATGGGTATGAAGTTTTTTGTGTGTATGTGGGAGGGTGATATAAATGTTGTAAAATTGATTGCGGTGATAGTTTTATAACTCTGACTATATTAAAAACCACTGACTGTACACTTTAAACAGATAAATTGCCTGGTATGTGAATTATATCTCAATAAAGCTTTTTAAAAAGTCATCTACTCTAACCACCTGTGTTCAATACCCTCCCCTTCCTTAAGTGGAGGCCCTGACTTTGCTGAATACCATTAAGCAGGAAACTCAGTATTGCCCCCAGGAAGTTCATGCCACCTCTGGACAGCTCTGTTAGAATGGTCTTCTTTATACTGAGTTAATGAGTAATGGGAATAAGAAGGAAATAAACCATAGGGTTTCAAAAAGCAACACTGAATGTGATATGGCAAAAAAGTAGGGAAACATGACTGATAGGGTTTGCAGACTGGAAAGTAGGGGAATACTTTTTTCAAAGGTAAGAAAGAGAAGGAATTGGGGAGCAATGGAACAGATAGGCTAGATAGTAAAAATAGGTTTTATATCTTGGAGAAATGCAAATACATATTTTGTATTTGGTGTAATACCTCACATATTACTAAACACTTAATGTACCACACACAGAGATTAAAATGATAAATAAAACAGCTCCTATCTGTAAAGAATTTACAGACAAGCAATATAATTACAGCAAACAAGGCAACTATGCTTTAACTATCAAATCCAATAACTTTTCCCTGTCAGGTCTCACTCTAAGACTCTTCTGGCAAGGGGGCACCTGGGTGGCTCAGTGGGTTAAGTGGGTTAAGCATCCAACTTCGGTTCAGATCTTGATCTCACCAGTTTGAGCCCCTCATGGGGCTCTCTGCTGTCAGCGTGGAGCCCGCTTCAGATTCTCTGTCCCCCTCTCTCTCTGCCCCTCCCCTGCTTGCTTTCTGTCTCTCAAAGATAAACATAAAAAAAAAAAATACAAGAAAGTGATTATCACATACTACTCATTTAATAAATGTGTGCTTAATCTGAATAAATTCTTATCAAACTTTCCTGCCTTAATTTCTGCCACATCACTCTCCTGAGCTCTTCTTTTCCTACTGACTAGTCTTTCAACCTATTCTTTCTCAGTCTCTTGCATAGGTTCTTCTTTAATCCTCTCCCGGAGATTTTTGTTTCAACATGTTCTCTCTTGATCCTTTTCCTTTGGCAAATTCACTCATTCTCACAGATCCATTATAATTTCCAAAATGTATAGCTCTAGTTCTGACCTTTCCTTCTCAAGTCCCTCTTATCTCTAAATCCCATTAGTATATATGTCCTTTTGTATGACTATCATGTCAAACCTAAAAATGAGACTCATTGGGGAGCCTGGGTGGCGCAGTCGGTTAAGCGTCCGACTTCAGCCAGGTCACGATCTCGCAGTCCGTGAGTTCGAGCCCCGCGTCAGGCTCTGGGCTGATGGCTCAGAGCCTGGAGCCTGTTTCCGATTCTGTGTCTCCCTCTCTCTCTGCCCCTCCCCCGTTCATGCTCTGTCTCTCTCTGTCCCAAAAATAAATAAAAAACCGTTGAAAAAAAAATAAAAAAAAAAAATAAAAAAAATGAGACTCATTTTCACCTTCCAAAACCTGGTGTCTCCTCGTGTGTGTGTGTGTGTGTGTGTGTGTGTGTGTGTGTGTGTGTGTGTTCTAAAGAGAGTCATTCTCCCAGACCTTTTAGGCTTGAGACCTATAACCTCTGCTACCTGTGACCAAAAGTACTCTTGAGATGGTATGCTGGGGTCAGAATGCTCAATTTGGAAGAGATTTGTTTCTTTGTTTTTTCCATAAAATTAACTGTCCTCAACAGGGAACAACCTCGTGTGTTGGATCTTGGTACCACATTTCTTAGAACTGAACCCGGGAGGTTTAAAAATTCAATGGCTATAAAACATTTGCAAATGTCTAGTTGAAATAATTTTTTTAAAAAGAAATTTTTAAAGGTAAATATCCAAGTGTACACAAAAGTATAAGCGATAATGTCTAAGCAAATGAATACCTGCCTACCACATAAATATAAGTGGAACACCTACGTACTGTGTCCCACCCAGAGATAGCCACAGCTCTGAATTCGGTGATTAGAATGTATGCTTTATACTTTACTACATGAGTACATATCCATAAACTACACACAATATTGTTTTGAGTTTTAAAATTTTATGTTATGAATGGCAAGTACTGACAATTATATAGCAATATGAATACACTTAATGACACTGAATTGTACACCTACTGGTTAAAATGGGAAATTTTATGTTAATGTATATTTTACCACAATTTAAAAAAAAATTTTTTTTTTTAACGTTTATTTATTTTTGAGACAGAGAGAGACAGAGCATGAGTGGGGATGGGGCAGAGAGAGAGGGAGACACAGAAACTGAAACAGGCTCCAGGCTCTGAGCGGTCAGCACAGAGCCCGACGCGGGGCTTGAACTCACGGACCGTGAGATCGTGACCTGAGCTGAAGTCGGACGCTCAACTGACCAAGCCACCCAGGCGCCCCTACCACAATTTTTAAAAAACCTTTATACAATGGTATCATACCGTACTCATTCTTCTGCAACTTCCCTTGTCTTTTTTTCTGGGTGGGGATCAGTATTTTGGCCTAGAAATGTACCATGCTGATGATGTATGTAGCTCTAGTTCATTCACTCCATCTGCTATACAGCATCTCCTTGTAGGTCCATTATCACAATTTATTTACCTCCTCCCCAGCTGATGGACGTTTAGGTTATTTTCTATTTTTCACTACGACAAACATTCTACTTTATAGCTACATTACTAAGAGGATTTGTGGTTTTTAAATTTTTTTGCTTAAAAAAACAGCTGAAGAGATCAGAACATTAAAATTGCACTTTTAAATTTTTTTATTTTTTTATTTATTTTTTTTTTTGTATGAAGTTTATTGACAAATTGGTTTCCATACAACACCCAGTGCTCATCCCAAAATGTGCCCTCCTCAATACCCATCACCCACCCGCCCCTCCCTCCCACCCCCCATCAACCCTCAGTTTGTTCTCAGTTTTTAACAGTCTCTTATGCTTTGGCTCTCTCCCACTCTAACCTCTTTTTTTTTTTTTCCTTCCCCTCCCCCATGGGTTCCTGTTAAGTTTCTCAGGATCCACATAAGAGTGAAACCATATGGTATCTGTCTTTCTCTGTATGGCTTATTTCACTTAGCATCACACTCTCCAGTTCCATCCACGTTGCTACAAAAGGCCATATTTCATTTTTTCTCATTGCCACGTAGTATTCCATTGTGTATATAAACCACAATTTCTTTATCCATTCATCAGTTGATGGACATTTAGGCTCTTTCCATACTTTGGCTATTGTTGACAGTGCTGCTATGAACATTGGGGTACAAGTGCCCCTATGCATCAGTACTCCTGTATCCCTTGGGTAGATTCCTAGCAGTGCTATTGCTGGGTCATAGGGTAGGTCTATTTTTAATTTTCTGAGGAACCTCCACACTGCTTTCCAGAGCGGCTGCACCAATTTGCATTCCCACCAACAGTGCAAGAGGGTTCCCGTTTCTCCACATCCTCTCCAGCATCTATAGTCTCCTGATTTGTTCATTTTGGCCACTCTGACTGGCGTGAGGTGATACCTGAGTGTGGTTTTGATTTGTATTTCCCTGATAAGGAGCGACGCTGAACATCTTTTCATGTGCCTGTTGGCCATCTGGATATCTTCTTTAGAGAAGTGTCTATTCATGTTTTCTGCCCATTTCTTCACTGGGTTATTTGTTTTTCGTGTGTGGAGTTTGGTGAGCTCTTTATAGATTTTAGATACTAGCCCTTTGTCCGATATGTCATTTGCAAATATCTTTTCCCATTCCGTTGGTTGCCTTTTAGTTTTGTTGGTTGTTTCCTTGGCTGTGCAGAAGCTTTTTATCTTCATAAGGTCCCAGTAATTCACTTTTGCTTTTAATTCCCTTGCCTTTGGGGATGTGTCGAGTAAGAGATTGCTACGGCTGAGGTCAGAGAGGTCTTTTCCTGCTTTCTCCTCTAAGGTTCTGATGGTTTCCTGTCTCACATTTAGGTCCTTTATCCATTTTGAGTTTATTTTTGTAAATGGTGTGAGAAAGTGGTCTAGTTTCAACCTTCTGCATGTTGCTGTCCAGTTCTCCCAGCACCATTTGTTAAAGAGGCTGTCTTTTTTCCATTGGATGTTCTTTCCTGCTTTGTCAAAGATGAGTTGGCCATATGTTTGTGGGTCTAGTTCTGGGGTTTCTATTCTATTCCATTGGTCTGTGTGTCTGTTTTTGTGCCAATACCATGCTGTCTTGATGATGACAGCTTTGTAGTAGAGGCTGAAGTCTGGGATTGTGATGCCTCCTGCTTTGGTCTTCTTCTTCAAAATTCCTTTGGCTATTCGGGGCCTTTTGTGGTTCCATATGAATTTTAGGATTGCTTGTTCTAGTTTCGAGAAGAATGCTGGTGCAATTTTGATTGGGATTGCATTGAATGTGTAGATAGCTTTGGGTAGTATTGACATTTTGACAATATTTATTTTTCCAATCCATGAGCAGGGAATGTCTTTCCATTTCTTTAAATCTTCTTCAATTACCTTCATAAGCTTTCTATAGTTTTCAGCATACAGATCCTTTACATCTTTGGTTAGATTTATTCCTAGGTATTTTATGCTTCTTGGTGCAATTGTGAATGGAATCAGTTTCTTTATTTGTCTTTCTGTTGCTTCATTGTTAGTGTATAAGAATGCAACTGATTTCTGTACATTGATTTTGTATCCTGCAACTTTGCTGAATTCATGTATCAGTTCTAGCAGACTTTTGGTGGAGTCTATCGGATTTTCCATGTATAATATCATGTCATCTGCAAAAAGCGAAAGCTTGACTTCATCTTTGCCAATTTTGATGCCTTTGATTTCCTTTTGTTGTCTGATTGCTGATGCTAGAACTTCCAGCACTATGTTAAACAACAACGGTGAGAGTGGGCATCCCTGTCGTGTTCCTGATCTCAGGGAAAAAGCTCTCAGTTTTTCCCCGTTGAGGATGATGTTAGCTGTGGGCTTTTCATAAATGGCTTTTATGATCTTTAAGTATGTTCCTTCTATCCCGACTTTCTCAAGGGTTTTTATTAAGAAAGGGTGCTGGATTTTGTCAAAGGCCTTTTCTGCATCGATTGACAGGATCATATGGTTCTTCTCTTTTTTTTTGTTAATGTGATGTATCACGTTGATTGATTTGCGAATGTTGAACCAGCCCTGCATCCCAGGAATGAATCCCACTTGATCATGGTGAATAATTCTTTTTATATGCTGTTGAATTCGATTTGCTAGTATCTTATTGAGAATTTTGGCATCCATATTCATCAGGGATATTGGCCTGTAGTTCTCTTTTTTTACTGGGTCTCTGGTTTAGGAATCAAAGTAATACTGGCTTCATAGAATGAGTCTGGAAGTTTTCCTTCCCTTTCTATTTCTTGGAATAGCTTGAGAAGGATAGGTATTATCTCTGCTTTAAACGTCTGGTAGAACTCCCCTGGGAAGCCATCTGGTCCTGGACTCTTATTTGTTGGGAGATTTTTGATAACCGATTCAATTTCTTCACTGGTTATGGGTCTGTTCAAGCTTTCTCTTTCCTCCTGATTGAGTTTTGGAAGAGTGTGGGTGTTCAGGAATTTGTCCATTTCTTCCAGGTTGTCCAATTTGTTGGCATATAATTTTTCATAGTATTCCCTGATAATTGTTTGTATCTCTGAGGGATTGGTTGTAATAATTCCATTTTCATTCATGATTTTATCTATTTGGGTCATCTCCCTTTTCTTTTTGAGAAGCCTGGCTAGAGGTTTGTCAATTTTGTTTATTTTTTCAAAAAACCAACTCTTGGTTTCGTTGATCTGCTCTACAGTTTTTTTAGATTCTATATTGTTTATTTCTGCTCTGATCTTTATTATTTCTCTTCTTCTGCTGGGTTTAGGCTGCCTTTGCTGTTCTGCTTCTATTTCCTTTAGGTGTGCTGTTAGATTTTGTATTTGGGATTTTTCTTGTTTCTTGAGATAGGCCTGGATTGCAATGTATTTTCCTCTCAGGACTGCCTTCGCTGCGTCCCAAAGCGTTTGGATTGTTGTATTTTCATTTTCGTTTGTTTCCATATATTTTTTGATTTCTTCTCTAATTGCCTGGTTGACCCACTCATTCGTTAGTAGGGTGTTCTTTAACCTCCATGCTTTTGGAGGTTTTCCAGACTTTTTCCTGTGGTTGATTTCAAGCTTCATCGCATTGTGGTCTGAAAGTATGCATGGTATAATTTCAATTCTTGTAAACTTATGAAGGGCTGTTTTGTGACCCAGTATATGATCTATCTTGGAGAATGTTCCATGTGCACTCGAGAAGAAAGTATATTCTGTTGCTTTGGGATGCAGAGTTCTAAATAGATCTGTCAAGTCCATCTGATCCAGTGTCTCATTCAGGGCCCTTGTTTCTTTATTGACCGTGTGTCTAGATGATCTATCCATTTCTGTAAGTGGGGTGTTAAAGTCCCCAGCAATTACCACATTCTTATCAATAAGGTTGCTTCTGTTTATGAGTAATTGTTTTATATATTTGGGGGCTCCGGTATTCGGCGCATAGACATTTATAATTGTTAGCTCTTCCTGATGGATAGACCCTGTAACTATTATATAATGTCCTTCTTCATCTCTTGTTACAGCCTTTAATTTAAAGTCTAGTTTGTCTGATATAAGTATGGCTACTCCAGCTTTCTTCTGGCTTCCAGTAGCATGATAAATAGTTCTCCATCCCCTCACTCTGAATCTAAAGGTGTCCTCAGGTCTAAAATGAGTCTCTTGTAGACAGCAAATAGATGGGTCTTGTTTTTTTATCCATTCAGATACCCTATGTCTTTTGGTTGGCGCATTTAATCCATTTACATTCAGTGTTATTATAGAAAGATACGGGTTTAGAGTCATTGTGATGTCTGTATGATTTATGCTTGTAGTGATGTCTCTGGTACTTTGTCTCACAGGGTCCCCCTTAGGATCTCTTGTAGGGCTGGTTTAGTGGTGACAAATTCCTTCAGTTTTTGTTTGTTTGGGAAGACCTTTATCTCTCCTTCTATTCTAAATGACAGACTTGCTGGATAAAGGATTCTTGGCTGCATATTTTTGCTGTCTAGCACCCTGAAAATCTCGTGCCAATTCTTTCTGGCCTGCCAAGTTTCAAAAGAGAGATCAGTCACGAGTCTTATAGGTCTCCCTTTATATGTGAGGGCACGTTTACCCCTTGCTGCTTTCAGAATTTTCTCTTTATCCTTGTATTTTGCCAGTTTCACTATGATATGTCGTGCAGAAGATCGATTCAAGTTACGTCTGAAGGGAGTTCTCTGTGCCTCTTGGATTTCAATACCTTTTTCCTTCCCCAGTTCAGGGAAGTTCTCAGCTATTATTTCTTCAAGTACCCCTTCAGCACCTTTCCCTCTCTCTTCCTCCTCTGGGATACCAATTATGCGTAGATTATTTCTTTTTAGTGTATCACTTAGTTCTCTAATTTTCCCCTCATACTCCTGGATTTTTTTATCTCTCTTTTTCTCAGCTTCCTCTTTTTCCATAACTTTATCTTCTAGTTCACCTATTCTCTCCTCTGCCTCTTCCATCCGAGCCGTGGTGGTTTGCATTTTGTTTTCCATTTCCTTTAAAGCGTTTTTCAGCTCCTCGTGACTGTTCCTTAGTCCCCTGATGTCTGTAGCAAGAGATTCTCTGCTGTCCTGTATGCTGTTTTCCAGCCCAGCGATTAATTTTATGACTATTATTCTAAATTCACTTTCTGTTATATTATTTAAATCCTTTTTGATCAGCTCATTAGCTGTTGTTATTTCCTGGAGATTCTTCTGAGGGGAATTCTTCCGCTTGGTCATGTTGGATAGTCCCTGGTGTGGTGAGGGCCTGCAGGGCACTTCCCCTGTGCTGTGGTGTATAACTGGAGTTGGTGGGTGGGGCCGCAGTCCGACCTGATGTCTGCCCCCAGCCCACCGCTGGGGCCACAGTCAGACTGGTGTGTGCCTTCTCTTCCCCTCTCCTAGGGGCGGGATTCACTGTGGGGTGGCGTGGCCCGTCTGGGCTACTTGCACACTGCCAGGCTTGTGATGCTGGGGATCTGGCGTATTAGCTGGGGTGGGAAGGCAAGGTGCACGGCGGCAGGGGGGGCAGGCTTAGCTCGCTTCTCCTTAGGTGATCCACTTCAGGAGGGGCCCTGTGGCAGCCGGAGGGAGTCAGATCGCTGCGGGAGGTTTGGCTCCGCAGAAGCACAGAGTTGGGTGTTCGCGTGGAGCGAGCAATTTCCCTGGCCGGAGCCGGTTCCCTTTGGGATTTTGGCTGGGGGATGGGCGGGGGAGATGGCGCTGGCGAGCGCCTTTGTTCCCCGCCAAACTGAGCTCTGTCGTCCGGGGGCTCCGCAGCTCACCCTCCCTTTGTCCTCCAGCCTTCCCGCTTTCGGAGCAGAGCTGTTAACTTATGACCTCCCAGACGCTAAGTCGCGCTTGCTGTCGGAACACAGTCCGTCAGGCCCCTCCGCTTTTGCAAGCCGGACTCGGGGGCTCTGCTTGGCCGGCGAGCCGCCCCTCCGCCCCGGCTCCCTCCCGCCAGTCCGTGGAGCGCGCACCGCCTCGCCGCCCTTCCTACCCTCTTCCGTGGGCCTCTCGTCTGCACTTGGGTCCGGTGACTCTGTTCTGCTAATCCTCTGGCGGTTTTCTGGGTTATTTAGGCAGGTGTAGGTGGAATCTAAGTGATCAGCAGGACGCGCGGTGAGCCCAGCGTCCTCCTACGCCGCCATCTTCCCAGAATCCTAAATTTTTTTATTTTTTTAAAAAATTTTCTTATGTTTATTTACTTTTGAGAGAAAGAGAGAGAGACAGAGGCGTGAGCAGGGGAGGGGCAGAGAGAGGGAGACGCAGAATCCGAAGCAGGGTCCAGACTCTGAGCTGTCAGCACACAGCCTGATGCGGGGCTCGAACTCACAGACTGTGAGATCATGACCTGAGCTGAAGTTGTACGCTTAGCCAACTGAGCCAGTCAGGCACCCCTAAAATTGCACTTTTTAAAACAGAAAACAGCTGTGTTCACTATCTCTCTATGCACTCAAGTAGTCTCTGAAATGGAATCTGACTAAATTCAATTGTTTATTGAAAGCTTTCCCCATATTTAGGTTTATTTAATTATTAAAATTTCACTTAGCATATCATTTAAACTAGACTACAAACTTAATGGATTTTACAGAGTGAAGTTCTACTTTCCCTTGTTATTAACCATCCTTATTGCTAAAAACAAAAACTCTAGCACTGTTAACAAAAGAGCTTTCTGAAAGCAGAATTAAACCATCTGCAATATTTCATTCTTAAGACAAATAAATCAATACAGAACTGGATGTGTTTATGTTTGATTACCACAGTTTAAGAAAGATCTTAATGGGCCAATTCCTTAAGATACATAAGCTTCTCACTAAATACTGAGGAAATTCTAGAGGCCAAATTTAACTCAGCATTAAAGTGGAGGCTGGGACCACAGCTGACTATTCCTGATCAGTCTCCAAGGACCCCTCATCTTGTTACATTCTTCCTCTACTTAACTCTGCTCTGACAGCTGCTTTGACGTTTTCTGCTAGTTTGAGATTTTTTTCTTCATCTTCTACCAACTTCCTCACCCCCAAATCATGGTACATACTACTAAAAGAGATACTTGTGTGTCTAAGCTGCTTATTAGCACAAGGCCTAGTCCATATACCCTACACATGTTAATTACTACAGTTTTGATAGGAGTCATCTTCCCAAAGCACATTTCTAACTGGTCTTGCCATTTCTCTCATGGGTCCCACCGAGGACAAGAGACTGTTACACAGGAGGCAGCCAAGTGAGTAAGCTCAATACTATCTTTTCACTCAGGGTTATTAGTTAAGATATTGGCTGTGCCTCCAACTATTTAAATGGAGGTTAAATGAACCTTTCTTGAGCTCATTTTCATCATCTGTAAAATGGATATAATTGGGGCTGCTACAAGGACTGTTCAGGGTTCTTACAAGGATTACGGATTAAATATCAGATACAAAGCATGTGGCATGCACAGTGGGTAGTTAAATTCTGGTTTTGGCTTCCCTACAAAACTGAATTTCTAAACAACTGAATTCCATAATCTAGTCCAAAAGTACCTCTTTACATTTCTTTCCCATTACATACTCCTGATTCAGCCTAACTAGACCTCTCACCATGCTTGGAGCCTGCCTTGTGATTTCTTACCACTAAGCCTTTGCTTTTTGCTGACCAGTGGTTTTGTTTTTCTAACTCCACGTGTTTAAATCCAGCTTATCCTTCAAGACCCAAGCCAAATACTGCCCTCACCACCAATGCTTTTTCTCTAGTTACTCCCATGCACTTAGAACATACTGCTTGAACCTCTCTAATTGTACTTATCACAACTGGCTGTATTCAAGAGTTATATTTAGGTCTTACAGCTGCTACTTGAATGGATTGAGAATCTTCCACTAAGAACCATTTCTACCCAGTTTTATTCAGTGCTGACTGAAACCTATAAATCATATCAGAGAATAAGAAAATATGCCTCCGACATCCAGAAGCTGGAGTGCTACTATCAGCTAGGCCTTGGTGTTGGTATGAGCTGGCTTGGCACTCACAATTAGGTCTTGGTGTTCTCAGGTTAAACGTCAGAAATTTGAGAATATCAACATTACACAAGGCCATTCTGTGACCATCGTGGATCAAGACAAAAAGAGTAAGACCACTTTGTAATCTGCCTGAACACAGACAACATCCATCAAGCTAAAAAATATCAATAGCCCCTATTCCTGGATAATGAAGGACTGCTGCTTCTTCACCAATTACAGCTTTAGCCTTTCTCTGGTCTGCTCTCCCTTTAGATAAACTCTATTAAGCTATCCAGACACTGAATTTTCCCCATTTTCTGATGGCATCCAATGCAGAGCAAAGCCCCATATCCTTAAACCTTCTTCAAAATCACCTAACACACACCCACATCTTATAATAAAGCTTTTCTTTTTAAAAAAAATTTTTTTTAGTGTTTATTTATTTTTGAGAGAGAGTGAGCGCGTGCGAGCAAGTGAGCATGGGTGGGGAGGGGCAGAGAGAAAGAGGGATACACAGAATCCGAAGCAGGATCCAGGTTCTGAGCTGTCAGCACAGAGCCTGAAAGCTTTTCTAGCACTCTTCCTGTGATGCCGCATGCTCCCCCATGGTATGCATTCTCCCGCACTTCAACAATAAATCCAACTTATTTAACTGCAAATATTATTCATTCGTGCTCTGTAGCTGAAGGACAAACTATGAACTTCTTGAAGAAAAGTCTAGTGTTTTCTTTATGCTCAGGTCCCCTAAAGGGTAAGCTCTGGGTCTTCCACTTTGTGGAATTGATCTGGATGACTTCTACTGTGCCTGCCAGTAACTTTACTGGAATCTCCAGACCCAGCACTATTACTCTCAGGGTTGAAAATAATTTTGTACTTCATTATCCTGAATGTTTTTTAGTTTTGAGACTGGAAAATGGCAATCAGGGTAACTAGTAAAGGTGCTCCACACCTACCACTGCTCTCCATACCCACTCCCCTAGAAGTTTCTGAACTTGAAAAAGTGCCCAATTTGCAGGCATTCACAGGCTCTCAAATTGTCTCCTCTCTTCTTGGGTGCTCCTTCAGAGAAGATTCTCAATGTTTCATTAGAAGAAAAGAAAAGGTAAGGGACCAAAATAATATGTTTGTCCTTAAGCTTATATACCAAAACATAAAGAGCTAATTTGAGAATTATGTATGTATATTATATATGTATATTATATATGTATATATACACATGTACACATAAATATACATATATATATATATACACACATATGATATATATATACACACACATAACAAAATATATGTGTATATATTTTCAATCTCAGATAGCTCAAGACTCAGTGGGCAGCACTCAAGGAAAATATGGTGACAGAAGAGTCTAAGTTATTTCATAGGAACAGGGCTACTGGAAAGGGACTGGTAAGGAACCCTATTTATAAGTACTCAAAGTGAGTGATGACTGGAAAACATGGGCAGGCAGGGTCAGGAGGAGAGATGTCAGGACATTACCATGGGAACACCACAGGATCCAGCTATGGAAGTGGTGAGGACTCTCTTGAAACCGACTCTAGCGTAGAAGCAGCACACTGTCATCTTGGAGGACTTCAACTACTCTGGCACCTGTCTGAAGTCTCAGAAAGCTAACACTGGAATAGCTGACAAGTTCCTGACCTGGCATGCTGACATTTTCATGTTACACAGGTGCATAAGGTGAGAGTAGGGGAGCTGTACTTTGGCCAAAGAAGATACTGGATAGTGAAATGAAAAGAGAACTGTAGGAGAAAGGGACTGTGCCAACTCAGTATTCATGGCAGCAAAGTAGGGGTTCTGCAGCACGGGCTCTAGGAAGGCAGAATTAAGTTCTGAAAATAGAAACAGAATTCCATGGCATGAGACAGACCCTTTCTAAGAGTAAAGTTCTTAAAATGCATTGCTGCTTGGGCATTTCAAAAATTCTCAAGCAGATAGGAAAGGCAGGGGGGGGGGGAAAGCAGATGTCCATGTAGCTCTTCTAAAACAACAGAGAAAGATGAACAGAAAGACACAGAAGTGACTAAGTGGCAAGATATAAAGAGCCCCATGAGGCAACCAAGGTCCAAAATAAATTATGATTTGCCAAAAGGCTAGCTAAAGCAAAAGGGGTACTTTTAGACCAAAAAAGGCAATTTACCTGATAAAATTTAATGCTGAGAAAGCAGAACTTGTGAAATTCTATTTTGCTTCCACATTCTCTATGAAAGGGAATGAATTTTGGGTTAAATGAAAGAAAATTAACAATCCTAAGGACGAAAATAAAGTCCCAGATGGGTGAGGAGGATGGGTCTATCCACCAGATAATTTCTACCAAGACTGGAGAACTTGCAAAAAAGTTCCTAAACTAAAATTTTAAGAAATTACGTTGATAAAAATGGCATTTTTAAAGATGGAGTAGATGTGAACTGTCCCAGTTTGCAAAAGGTGCATGGTGGGTTCTTCAACTGTAGAGAAGTGAGCACGTTGTAACTGTTGGGCTAGATTTAGATTCTAAAAAGGATGCTTCTGGAGATTCTGAGGAAGATGGCAGAGGAGGAGGATACTGAACTTACTTCATCCCATGGACACACTGAGATAACAGCTACACTGTGCAACTAACTCTGAAAATGACCCAAAGACTGACAGAACAGCACTTTCACATTTAATTGTAGAGAAGAGGGAGGCCACATCAAAAAGGGTCAGAGGAGCAGAGAGGAGACTGGGAAGCAAACCCAGATAAGACTAACCACAAATGAGAAGGACACAACCCATGGTGAAGCTAGGGGATCAAATCCCACATCAGGCACCCCAAGCACTGGGGACCTGCATTGGGAAGATGAGTCCCCAAAATATCTGGCGTTGAAAAATATCAGCAGGGCTTAAGAGAGCTTTTAAAATCAGCAGGGTTTAACTCCAGGTACTTTAAAAATCAATGGGCTTAACTCCAGGAGAGCTGAGGGGAGATAGGAAATGGGGTCCTCACCCTCAAAGGGACAGAATAACCTGGTTTTAGACACAGCATAGAAACCATAGAAACAACAGTTTGAAAAGCGCCTGAGGTGTATGTGAAGGAGATTTACTAACCTCAGAACATATACTTGAGGCGCAGGGATCTTCAGGAGACTTCAACATAAGTGCTAACATGTGCCATTGCTCTTCTCCTCTCCAAGCCTAGATAGCAAGACGCTTGGAAAAACTAACACTAACACTCTCCACCTATTTTTCTAGTTCCATGTGCATGGCCCCACCTTCCTCTGCACAGCCTCAGCAGGCAATCCTCCAAAGCAGCTCCTGCTCCACCATACCCTGCAAACAACCCCAGCAAGGACCAGCACCACTGCAAAGTGAATCCTGTGCTGGGGAGAAGGAAAGATAACCCCCCACACCAGTGCCCCCGCAGTTCCAGCAGCCAAGCCTTTTAACTAGGCAAAAATGGAGAAACCCCTGCCTTCTAGGGTGTCTGCAACTGCAGCAGAGAGACCAGGGGCAGACAGTGAGGCTGACTGCTAACCTACCCACCCATGTTCCAAAGCATAAAGTGAACAGTACAAATTGGACAAAGTAGATGAACAGCAGTCATTTAAAAAAAAAAAGCTTAGGGGTGCCTGGGTGACTCAGTTAAGCATCCAACTCTTGGTTTTGGCTCAGGTCATGATCTCATGGTTTGGGAGTTTGAGCCCCACACTGACAGTGCAGAGCCTGCTTGGGATTCTCTCTCTCCCTTTCCCTCTGCTGCCCCCTTGTTCACACACTCTCTCTAAATAAACAAACAATAACAATAATAATAACAATAATGATAATAAAAGTTTAGGATTCTAATAAACCACAAGGTCAGCAAGTAAAATGCCAAAAATCTAAAGCAATCCTTAGGATGCATTAAGAGAAGTAGTAGGGAGATTTTTAAAGGAGGGTGGGGGAGGCAACAGGTTGCTCTTCCATGAGCTAATGGGCTTCCATTTGCTATTACTTGCCTTCTAAGAGGGCACTGAGATGTTGAGATACCTAGAACTAGGTGACATGAGGAGTGGATGATGGAGCCAGAGATGTCAACATAGGAAAAAAGACTGATGAAAGGGACATGATGCTAGCCTTCAAATTCCTGAACTATCTTTCCCTTTTAATCTACTTTTCCTCCATTCCTATTTTGGTGAAGGGCATCACCATCTGTCTAATCACCTAAGCCAATAAACTGAGACCAATCCAAGATGCCTCCTTCTCCCTCACCTTCCGCTTCTACCTAAAAATGGCTCTTAAAAGAAACAACTGAAATTTCTGACAATGTTAAATAAATTACAATTATAAAGTTAAAAATAAAAGTAAAAACCAGAGAAATATAAAAAATACTAAAAATAAAAATAGCTTTTAAAATTGTTCTCCTCCCAGGGTGCCTGGGTGGCTCAGTCAGTTAAGCAGCTGACTCTTGATCTCAGTTCAAGTCTTGATCTCATGGTCCTGGGTTCAGGCCCCGCATTGGGCGTAAAGCCTACTTAAAAAAAAATTGTTCTCCTCCCTACCCAATGGTAACAGCCTCCCCTGCTCTATTTCCTCTTTCCTCCAATACCTCTATATCCCTTTGGGAATCACACTCAACTTCAGAGGGGTTAATCAGTATGTTCTTTCTACCCAAAGCACTGCAAGTAACTTACTTCAGGCCATTAAGATGGGTGGATAGGTTAGCTGGAACGAATGGGACAGAACGAGGGTGGGGGGGATAAGAATGAGGTGGGAGTGAAGGAAGAGTTTAAAAGAAAAGACATCCTCTTTCTCTGGACAATGGAATTTGAGAGGTGATGTCTGGAACTGTTGCAACCATTGTTGCTACCCTGTGAGAGCAGTCAGGACAGAGCTGACTTGAGAAGGAACTTGGAAGTGAAATGGGACACAGAAAATCAGAGCCGGAGACTTGATGAGAATGTCAATCTCTGGATCAAACAACACTGAAGGCCAGTTCTAACACAGAATCTCTTCATGTACACAACACAGTAAATCCCCTTTTTGTCTTTAGACAGTTCACGCTGAATTTTCTGTCTTTTATTATGAATATTCTATCTGATGAACTCACCAACACTGACTTAATGATGCTCACACTGTCTCAACTGGACTTCTGCAACTATCTTCTCCCTAAAGAAATCCTCACAATGCAGCTCCTTTCCTGCTGCCAGGATGTGCTTTCCAAAACCAGACTGGATGTTTCCCTTCTACTTACAAACTTACAATGGCCTCTTCTACTTTTAGAATAAAAT
The DNA here is from genome assembly GCF_022079265.1 of Lynx rufus. NCBI lineage: Eukaryota > Metazoa > Chordata > Mammalia > Carnivora > Felidae > Lynx > Lynx rufus. The sequence continues at coordinate 65,159,967 of NW_025814897.1, forward strand.
CCTAACTCCTTGAATATGGCAGAAAAAAATCTTCTCAGTGTGGCCCCTGCTAACATGTCTAGTCTCATCTCTCATCAAAAGGAAAAACTTTTCTTCTTAAAAAGACACCAGCAAGAAATCAAAGACAACCCAATGGGAGAAAATATTTTCAAATTATATATCTGATAACTGATTTTTATCTAAAGAACTCTTAACACTCCACAAAAAGTAACCCAATTTAAAAATAGGTATAAGATCTGAGTAAGACATTTCTCCAAAGATGATATACAAAAAGCTAATAAATGCACAAAAGGATGCTCAATGTCCTTAGTCATTAGGGAAATGCAAATAAAACCACAGTGAGATATCACTTCACACCCACTAGGATGGCTATAATCAAAAAGACAGCAGGGCACCTGGGTGGCTCCATCAGTTAGGTGTCCAACTTCAGCTCAGGTCATGATCCCAGTCTGTGGGTTCAAGTCCTGCACTGGGCTCTCTGCTGTCAGCACAGAGTCTGCTTCAGATCCTCCACCTCCCTCTCTGCCTGTCTGCTGCTCACGCTCTAAAATAAAATAAACATTTAAAAAATGCAATAACAATAAAAAAAGACAATAACAAGTGTTGGCAAGATATGGAGAAACTAGAATGCTTATACACTGCTGGAAAGAATGTTAGATGGTGCAAGTCTCTTTGGAAAATAGTTTAGCAGTTCCTCAAAAGGTTGAAAATAGAGTAATTATATGACCCAAATATTTCAGAGGAGAAGTTTAGATGGTGGAGAAGAAGTAGGGGTACCAGGATGTCCCTTGTCCTTCAAACACAGCCATAAAGGGTCAGAACACTTGGAACATCCAGGAAATCAATCTGTGGAGTGACAGAAAAATCTCCCCAGGTGGAGGGAACAGTTTAGCAGGACAGAGGTGCATGTATGCAAACTGGGGGAGATTAAATAGTGTAGGCATGGAGGGGAGGGAATTGCTTCTGTGGAGAGACAAAAGGGAGAGAGAGAGAAAGACAGGCTGTGGATTACAGTTGTGTTAGGAGAAGAGGAAAACCTCTCCAGACCACGGACTCAGGAACAAGAAACACCGTGAGTGCCAGTTTCTACTTTGCCAACAGCCTTAGGTGCTGAAGATCAGTTTTCAAAAGTGCATGACTTTCTCTGGACTGGAGCCATCGATGTGTGTGCACACCTGGGGGACAGGAGCCAGCCCTGGGGCGCTGTAGCAATCTCAAGGGCACACTGGGAGAGAACAGTCCCCTCCCTCGAGTATTGTGGGAAGAGAGTTTATTGCCCGTCCGCCCCACCCCCCACACACAAGGTGCCAAAGGCCCTTTATCGGCAGGGCAGAGTGGTATTACACCAGAACAGAATCCATTCAGTGCAGAGCCCCTTAAGACATCCGGTTTTGAATCCCAGCTGAATGTCTAGGAGGCACAGGAGACTGAGGAGCAGGGCAAGGTGACTTCCTGTACTACTCCGTGTGGGCTGCCTGAACAGCATGGTTTGGGACCCTGGCTGGGGGAGGTAAAATTGAGTTGTTGCCATTTTCACCAACAAGGTGGGGCTTCAGGGAACAGGACAGCGGCCCGTAGTGGAGCCGGGACCCGCTTACACCAAATCCCACCCCTCTGTGCCGGCAACTGCTTACCTACTGGAGTGAGACTGAGCCAACCAGACAGCCTCACCTCGGAACCAGCACAGCCACCAGTCCAAGGCACCAACAGACACCTATCCCGCGGTCTTGTGTGTTAGTCTGTTGCTCTTCCCCCTCCCCGTTTCTTTCCTTCTCTTCTCCTTTCTACCCTCTTTTTCCTTTGCAAATCAGGCTCACAGTTTCTGATTTGACTTTTGGTCAATTCTTACTATATATATATTTTTTTGTTTCTTTCTTTCTCTGTTTTGTTTGCTTAATCAGGCATTACTCTATTCTTTTTACACCTTTTCTATATCTTCTTTATTTTCCTTTCTCTCTCTCTGGATTAAGCCTTATAGATTGTTTGATTCTCTGCTTGGTCTCTTTTTTTTTTTTTTTTTTTTTTTTTTTTTTTTTTTTTTTTTTTTTTTTTTTGCCCCTTTCATTTTACTCTTTGTACGGGATCAGGTTCCCTGCCCTTTCCTTTTTTCTAGGGTTACTTCAATGAACAAATCAAAGCACACCTGGTGGAAGGTCCAAATAATGCACCACTACAAGGAAGAGCATTATAGAGGACTGACCAGTGGCATAGAGCACCCAACTACACAGAAAGCATGCCATACACTCCAAAAACACTTCCTGAAGGGCCAGGCCTTGGACAATGTATGATCCCTTTTTAATATAATAATACTCACAGGTGCAGGACACATAACAAGCTATTAAAATACAGAGAAGACAGACTCCTATCCAAAAATGACAAAATGGAAGAATTCCCCTCAAAGAAATTCCAGGAGGAAATGACAGCCAGAGAATTGCTCAAAACAAATATAAACAATAAATCTGAACAAGAATTTAGAATAATAGTCTTAAGACTAATAGCTGGGCTTGAAAAAAAGCATAGAAGGCACCAGAGAATCTACTGCTGCAGACATCAAGGAAGAAAGTCATGATGAATCAAGAAATGTTGTAAATGAGTTACAAAATAAACTTGATGCAGTGACAGCAAGGATGGAAGAAGCAAAAGAAGAGAATAGATGAAGTTAAAGATAAAATTAAGGAAAATAATGAAGCTAAAAAAAAAAGGGAAAGGAAATGATTAGACCACAAGGGGAGAATTTTAAAGACCTAAGTGATTCAATGAAACAAAATAGTATCCATTATCATAAGAGTTCCAGAAGAAGAAGACAGAAAGGGGCAGAAAGTTTATTTGAACAAATTATATCTGAAAACTTCCCTAATGCAGAGAAGGAAACAGGCATCCAAGTCCAAGAGGCAAAATACAAAGATAAAGAGAGAATTCTGAAAGCAGCTTGGGATAAATGGACCTTAACCTACAAGGGTAGACACATAAGGGAAGTAGCAGACCTGTCCATTGAAACTTGGCAGGCTAGAAGGGAATGGCAGGAAATATTCAATGTGCTGAATAGGAAAAATATACAGCCAAAAATCCTTATCCAGGAAGGCTGTCATTCAGAATAGAAGGAGAGATAAAGGCTTTCCCAGACAAACAAAAACTAAAGGAGTTCATGACCACTAAACCAGTCTTGCAGGAGATCCTAAGGGGGGACTCTGTGAGCGGAAAGCAGCAAAGACTACAAAGGACCAGGAACATCAAAACAAGCACAAAACCTACAGATAACACAATGACACTAAATTCGTATCTTTCAATAATCACTCTGAACATAAATGGACTAAATGCCCCAATCAAAAGACAAAAGAGCTTAAGAATGGATACTCATTTTAGACCTGAGGACACCTGCAGATTCAAAGTGAGGGGATGGAGAACCATCTATAATGTTACTGGACATCAAAAGAAAACAAGAGTAGCCATACTATATTTTATTTTTTCTAAGGTTTATGTTTTTGAGAGAGACAAAGCATGAGCAGGGGAGGGGCAAAGAGAGGAGGAGACAGAGAATCCAAAGCAGGCTCCAGGCTCTGAGCTATCAGCACAGAGCCCAACACAGGGCTCAAACTCATGAACTGTGAGATCATGACCCAAGTTGAAGTCAGATGCTTAACTGACTGAGCCACCCAGGTGCCCCAGACAAACTAGATTTTAAAACAAAGACTGTAACAAGAGATGAAGAAGGGCATTATACCATAATTAGGGGGTCTATCCATCAAGAGGAGCCAACAATCGTAAATGTTTATGCCCCCAACATGAAACACCCAAATATAAATCAACTAATCACAACCATAAATATAATATAATACAGTGATTGCCACTTACAGCAATAGACCAATCATGTAGGCAGAAAAATCAATAAGGAAATAACAGCTCTGAATGACACATTGGACCAGATGGACCCAACAGATATATTTAGAACTTTTCAACCCAAAGCAGAATACACATTCTTCTCAAATGCACATTGAACATTCTCCAAAAGAGATCGCATACTAGGTCACAAAATAGCCCTCAACAAATATAAAAGGGTTGAAATCATACCATGCATATTTTAATCACAACACTATGAATGAAACTTGAAATCAACCACAAGAAAAAGTTTGGAAAGCCCCCAAATACATGGAGGTTAAAGAACATCCTACTAAAGAATGAATGGGTTAAACAGGAAATTAAAGAAGAAATTAAAAAATATATGGAAGCAAATGAAATGAAAATATAACAGTCCAAATCCTTTGGGATGCAGCAAAGGCAGTCCAGAGACGAAAATATATTGCAATTCAGGCCTTTCTCAAGAAGCAAGAAAGGTCCCAAATACACCACCTAACCTCACACCTAAAGGAACTACAAAGGCAGCAGCAAAGAAAGCCCAAAGCCAGCAGAAGAGAATAAAGATTAGAAATAAACAATATAGAATCCAAAAAAAAAAAAAAAGGTAGCAGAGACCAATGAATCTAAGAGCTGGTTTTTTGAAAGAATAAACAAAACTGATAAACTCCTAGCCAGACTTCTCAAAAAGAAAAGAGAGATAACCCAAATATATAAAATCACAAAAGAAAGAGGAGAGATCACAACCAACACCACAGAAATGCAATTATTGGGGCGCCTGGGTGGCGCAGTCGGTTAAGCGTCCGACTTCAGCCAGGTCACGATCTCGCGGTCCGTGAGTTCGAGCCCCGCGTCAGGCTCTGGGCTGACGGCTCAGAGCCTGGAGCCTGTTTCCGATTCTGTGTCTCCCTCTCTCTCTGCCCCTCCCCCGTTCATGCTCTGTCTCTCTCTGTCTCAAAAATAAATAAACGTTAAAAAAAAATTAAAAAAAAAAAACAATGTCTTTATGACATTAAAAAAAAAAAGAAATGCAATTATTACAGAATACTATGAAAAATTATATACCAACAAACTGGACAATCTGGAAGAAGTGGATAAATTCCTAGACACCCACACACTACCAAAACTCAAATAGGAAGAAATAGAAAATTTGAACAGACCCATAACCAGCAAAGAAATTGAATCAGTTATCAAAAATCTCCAACAAATAAGAGTCCTGGGCCAGATGGCTTCCAGGGGAATTCTACCAGACATTTAAAGCAGAGTTCATGCCTATCCTTCTCAAGCTGCTCCAAAAAACAGAAATGGAAGGAAAGCTTCCAGACTCCTATGAAGCCAGCATTACCTCGATTCCCAAACCAGACAGAGACCCGACTAAAAAGGAGAATTACAGGCCAATATCCCTAATGAACATGGATGCAAAAATCTCAACAAAATACTAGCAAATCGAATTCAAGAGTGTATCAAACAATTATTCACCACGATCAAGTGGATTCATTCCTGGGCTGCAGGGCTGGTTCAATATTCATGAATCAATCAGTGTGGTACGTCACATTAATAGAAGAAAGGATAAGAACCATATGATCCTGTCAATAGATGCATAAAAAGCATTTGACAAAATACAGCATCCTTTCTCAATAAAAACCCTCAAGAAAGTCAGGATGGAAGGAACATATCTTAACATCATAAAAGCCATATATGAAAAGCCCACAGTTAATATCATCCCGATGGGGAAAAAAGTGAGAGCTTTCCCCCTGAGATCAGGAACAGGACAGCACCACTGTTGTTTAACACAGTGCTGTATGGGGCGCCTGGGTGGCGCAGTCGGTTGGGCGTCCGACTTCAGCCAGGTCACGATCTCGCGGTCCGTGAGTTCGAGCCCCGCGTCAGGCTCTGGGCTGATGGCTCGGAGCCTGGAGCCTGTTTCCGATTCTGTGTCTCTCTCTCTCTGCCCCTCCCCCGTTCATGCTCTGTCTCTCTCTCTGTCCCAAAAATAAATAAACATTGAAAAAAAAAAATTAAAAAAAAAAAAAAAAGAACACAGTGCTGTAAGTCCTAGCCTCAGCAATCAGATAATAAAATGAAATAAAAGGCATCCAAATTGGCAAAGAAGTCGTCAACGTTTCACTCTTTGCAGATGACATAATACTCTACATGGAAAACCTGAAAGACTCCACCAAAAAACTGCTAGAGCTGATACATGAATTCAGCAAAGTCGCAGGATATAAAAATCAATGTACAGAAATTGGTTGCATTTCTATACAGCAATTACACCAATAATGAAGCAACTGAAAGAGATATCAAAGAATCAATCCCATTTATAATTGCACCAAAAACCATAAAATACCTAGGAAGAAACCTAACCAAAGAGGTAAAAAAATCTGTATGCTGAAAGCTATAGAAAGCTTATGAAGGAAACTGAAGAAGGGGTGCCTGAGTGGCTTAGTCAGTTAAGTGTCCGACTTCAGCTCAGGTCCTGATCTCATGGTCCATGGGTTTGAACCCTGCATCAGGCTCTGTGTGGACAGCTCTGAGCCTGGATCCTGTTTTGGACTCTGTGTCCCCATCTCTCTCTGCCCCTTGCCCCCCCATCTCAAAAATAAACATTAAAAATTTTTTTAATAAATTGAAGATGACACAAAGAAATGGAAAAACATTCCATGATCATGGACTGGAAGAACAAATATTGTTAAAATGTCGATACTACCCAAAGCAATCTACACATTCAATGCAATCCCAATCAAAATAGCACCAGCATTCCTCACAGAGCTAGAGCAAACAATCCTAAAATTTGTATGGAACCACAAAAGACCCCGAATAGCCAAAGTAATGTTGAAAAAGAAAACCAAAGCTGGAGGCATCACAATTCTGGACTTTCGCCTGTATTACAAAGCTGGAAGCATCAAGACAGTATGGTAATGGCACAAAAACGGACACAGAGACCAATGGAATAGAGAACCCAGAAATGGACCCACAAACATATGGCCAACTAATCTTCAACAAAGCAGTAAAAAAGACATTCTCTTTAGCAAATGGTGCTGGGAGAACTGGAAAGCAACATGTAGAAGAAAGAAACTGGACCACTTTCTTACACTATACACAAAAATAAATTCAAAACGGATAAAATACCTAAGTGTGAGACAGGAAACCATCAAAATCCTACATGAGAAAACAGGCAGCAACCTCTTTGACTCTGGGTACAGCAACTTCTTACTTGACATATCTCTGAAGGCAAGAGAAATAAAAGCAAAAATGAACCACTGGGACCTCATCAAGATAAAAAGCTTCAACACAACAAAGGAAACAATCAACAAAACTAAAAGCCAACTGAAGGAATGGGAGAAGATATTTGCAAATGACATATGACATATTAGATAAAGCATCAGTATCCCAAATCTATAAAGAACTTACCAAACTCAACACCCTAAAAACAAATAATCCAGTGAAGAAATGGGCAAAAGACATGAATAGACACGTTTCCAAAGACACCCAGATGACCAACAGACCCATAAAAAGATGCTCAACATCGCTCATCATCTGAGAAATACAAATCAAAACCACACTGAGCTACCACCTCACACCTGTCAGAATGGCTAAAATTAACAACTAAAGAAACAGCAGATGTTGGTGATGGTGTGGAGAAAAGAGAATCCTCTTGCACTGCTGGTGGGAATGCAAACTGGTGCAGCCACTCTGGAAAACAGTGTGGAGGTTCCTCAAAAAATTAAAAATGGAATTACCCTATTACCCAACAACAGCACTACTAGGAATCTATCTAAAGGATACAGGAGTGCTGATTCGAAGGGACACACGCACCCCAATATTTATAGAAGCGCTATCAACATAGCAAAATTATGGAAAGAGCCCAAATGTTCATTGACTGATAAATGGAGAAAAAAAAAGATGTGGTATATACATACAATGGAATACTACTCGGCAATGAAAAAGAATGAATCTTGCCATTTGCAGTAACGTGGATAGAACTGGAGGCCATTATGCTAAGTGAAATAAGTCAGAGAATGACAGATCACATGATTTCATTCACAGGTGAAATCTGAGAAACTTAACACATGGCCAGAGGGTAAGGGAAGGAAAAATAAGATTAAAAACAGAGTGAGGCAATCCATAAGAGAGACTCTTAAATACAGAGAACAAACTGAGGGTTGATGAGGTTGGGGAAAATGGGTGATGGGCACTGAGGAAGGCACTTGTTGGAATCAGCACTGGGTGTTGTATGTAAGTGATGAATCACAGCATCTACTCCTGAAGCCAAGACTACAAGACTACCCTGTACGTTAGCTAACTTCACCAAAGGGGGAAAAAAATTCACTTTTAGTTCTAGCCACACTAAAATGTTCATATTTCCCAAATGTATACACCCAAGAAAAATGAAAACATGTCTACATCAAAGTTCATATTCAAATGTTAAAAGCAGCATTACGTATATAATAAAAAAATACATAAATAACCTAAATGTCCATCAATGGATGAATGGATAAACAAAATGTAGCATATCCACAAAACGGACTACTATTTGGTCATAAAGTCATGAAGTACTGTTACATGCTACAACAGGGATGAACCTTGAAAACATTATGCTAAGCAAAAGAAGCCAATCACAAAAGATCACATATTGTATGATTCCATTTATATGAAATTTCCAGAACAGGAAAATTTATAAAGTTGCCTAGGGCTGAAGGCAGAGTGGGGTGTGTTGGAGGGTGATGGATAAAGAGTATGATGGAGATGGGTGGGGGATGACAAAGTAAATGTTCTAACACTGATTGTGGTAATGGCTGTACAACTCAGAATAGAACAAAAATCACTGAACTGTACACTTGAAGTGGATGAACTGTATGTGAACTTTATCTTAAGAAAGCCGTTAGGAGAAAAGAAAATCTCCTGTTCTAGGACACCTTTCCTGCTCCCAATAAAACTGATCATTCTAATCATGAGTTCCCACTGTTTCCTGCAAGGTGTTTGAGTATATGCAACTGATATTGTTCTTCACTTATTTATTGTCCATTTACCTCTACTAAAGTGTGCATTCCTCAGGCAGATAATTGGCTCATTTTTCTTAGAATCCACAGTTATCTGTACATCGTGTACACACTAAGTGAAAGAGCACATCATAAATATTTACTAAAAGATGGTCTAAACAGCGGTCATGTGGAAAAGGGACTGTACTTGTTTCACATACTCCAATGGGCAGAAATGAAAGTTACAATGACGGGTTTTAAGAATTTTCAAAAATCAGGGTTGTCTTTCTCTAAAACAAAGGTTTCTTGGTTCTGTGAATTCTCCGAATTGACACTCAAATTGTGAATGTATGTGTAAATAGTATGTGAATTTTTCTAGGGAGAAACTCTAACTTTCATCAGATTCTCAAAGGGGTATGTAACCCCAAAATGGGTAGGAATTGCTATTTTTTTTCTTTTTAAAAAATTTTAGGGGTGCCTAGTTGGCTCAGTCAGTTGAGCATCCAACTTGGGCTCAGGTCATGATCTCATGGTTTGTGAGTTCAAACCCTGCGTCAGCCTCTATGTTTACAGCTCAGATTCGAGATGCTTTGGATTCTGCTTCAGATTCTGTGTCCCCCTCTCTCTCTGCCCATCCCCTGCTCACACTCTCTTTCTCAAAAATAAACATTAACAAGATTTTAATTAAAAAATTTAATCCCAGTAAACACACAGGGTTATATTAGTTTCAGGTGTGCAATTTAATGATTCAACAATTCCATGTATTACTCAATGCTCATCAAAAGTGTAGTCTTGGGGTGTCTGGGTGGTTCAGTTGGTGGAGTGTCTGACTCTTGGTTTTGGTTCAGGGGATGATCTCACAGTTCATGGGATCGAGCCCTGCGTCAGCCTCCATGCTGGCAACACAGAGCCTGCTTGGGATTCTAACACTCACTCTCTCTCTCTCTCTCTCTCTCTCTCTGCCTCTCCCCCACTTGTGTGCACATGCACCCACACTCTCTAAATAAATAAATAAGCATTAAAAAAAATGTAGTCTTGAATGCCCTTCATCTATTTCACCCATCCCCCAACCTACCTCTCCTCTGGTAACCATCTGTTTGTTCTCTATAGTAAGAGTCTGTTTTGTGGTTTGTCTTTTTTTCCTTTTTATTTAATTTTTATTTTGGCTTTTTATATTTTAGTTAGTTAATACACAGTGCAATATTGGATTCAGAAGTAGAATTCAGTGATTCATTACTTAGATACAACATCCAGTGATATCATGACAAAGAATTATTCACCATAATCAAGTGGGATTTATTCCTGGGCTGCAGGGCTGGTTCAATATTAGCAAATCAATCAACATGATACACATTAATAAAAGGATAAGAACCATATGATCCTGTCAATAGATGCAGAAAAAGCATTTGAAAAAAATATAGCATGCTTTTTTTTTTAATATTTATTTTTGAGAGAGTGAGAGAGACAGAGCATGAGCGAGGGAGGGGCACAGAGAGAGAGAGGGAGACACAGAATCTGAAGCAGGCTCCAGGCTCTGCACTGTCAGCACAGAGCCCAATGCTGGGCTTGAACTCATGAACCATGAGACCATGACCTGAGCCGAACTCAGACGCTTAACCAACTGAGCCACCCAAGTGCCCCATGAATTCTTTAATGTTTAATTTTGAGAGCAAGTGCACAAGCAGAGAGGAGGGGCAGAGAGACTGGGGGACAGAGGATCCTAAGCCAGCTCCACACTGACAGCAGAAAGCTTGAGCATCCGTTCTTGATAAAAACCCTCAACAAAGTAGGGATAGATACAACATACCTCAATATCATAAAGACCATATACCAAAGACCCACAGCTAATATCCTTAAAGGGGAAAAACTGAGAGCCTCTCTCCTACTATCAGGAACAAGACAAGGATACCCATTCTCACCATTACCATTTAATATAGTACTGAATGTCTTAGCCTCAGCAATCAGACAACAAAAAGAAATAAAGGACGTACAAACTGGCAAGGAAGAAGTCAAACTTTCACTCTGCAGACAATGTGACACTCTATGTAGAAAACCCAAAAGACTCCACCAAAAAATTGGTAGAATACATGAATTCAGCAAAGTCATAGGATATAACATCAACTGTGCAGAAATCTGTTGCATTTCTATACACCAGTAATGAAGCAGCAGAAAAAGAAATCAAGGAATCAATCCCATTTACAACTGTGCCAAAAACAAGAAGATAGGAATAAACCTAACTAAAGAGGCAAAAAAAAAAAAAAAAAAATCTGTACTCTGGAAGCTACAGAAAACTTGCGAAAGATACTGAAGAGGACACAAAGAAATGGAAAAACATTCCATGCTCATGGATTGGAAGAACACTGTTAAAATGTCTATACTACCCAAAGCAATCTACACATTTAATGCAATCCCTATCAAAATACCTGTACCACCAGCATTCTTCAGAGAGCTAGATCAAACAATCCTAAAATTTGTATGGAAGCACAAAAGACCCTGAATAGCCACAGCAATTCTGAAAAAAATAAAACTAGAAGTATCATGATTCCAGATTTCAAGCTATATTATAAAGCTGTAGTCATCAAGACAGTATGGTTCTGGCAGAAAAACAGACATATAGATCAATGGAACAGAATGGAAAACCCAGAAATGGACCCACAACCATATGGTCAACTCATCTTCAACAAAGCAGTCTCTTCAGCAAACAGTGTTGGGAAAACTGGACAGCGACATGCAGAAGACACACTGGACCACTTTCTTACACTATACACAAAAATAAACTCAAAATGGACGAAAGACCTAAACGTAAGACAGGAAACCATCAAAATCCTAGAGGAGAACAAAGGCAGCAACCTGTGATCTCGGTCAGAGCAAATTCTTACTAGACACATCACTGAAGGCAAGGAAAACAAAAGCAAACATGAACGACTGGGACTTTATCAAGATTAAAGATTCTGGGGGTACCTGGGTGGCTCAGCCAGTTGAGCATCTGACTTTGGCTCAGGTCATGATCTCATGGTTCATGAGTTCGGGTCCTGCATGGGGCTCACTGCTGCCAGCGCAGAGCCCTCTTCAGATCCTCTGTTCCCCTCTCTCTCTGCCCCTCCCCAGCTCATGCTCTCTCAAAAATAAACGTTAAAAAATCCACAAAGATGAAAAGCTTCTGCATAGCAAAGGAAACAATCAACGAAACTAAAAGGCCGCCTACAGAATGGGAGAAAATATTTGCAAACAGCACATCTGGTAAAAGATCAGTATCCAAAATCCATAACTTCTCAAACTCAACACCCAAAAAAACAAAATGGACCCAGTTAAGAAATGGCAAAACACATGAATAGACACTCTTCCAAAGAAGACATCCAGCTGGCTAAGAGACACATAAAAAGACGCTCAACAACACCCACCATCAGGGAAATACAAATCAAAATCATAGTAACATATCACTTCACACCTGTCAGAATGGCTAAGATTAACACAAAAAAACAACACATCCTGGTGAGGATGTGGAGAAAGGGGAACCCTCTTGCACTGCTACTGGGAATGCAAACTGGTGCAGCCACTCTGGAGGACAGTATGGAGGTTCTTCAAGAAACTAAAAATAGAACTACCCTATGACCCGGCAATTTTACTACTAGGTATTTACCCCAAGGATACAAAAATACAGATTCAGAGGGGTACATGCACTCCAATGTTAATAGCAGCATTATCAACAATAGGAATGGCTGTTTTTATTTTTTAATGTTTATTTATGTTGAGAGAGAGCAGGTGTGCTCACACAAGCACGCAGAGAAGGGGCAAAGAGAGGAGAGAGAGAATCCCACACAAGCTCAATGCTGTCAGCACAAATCCCAACACGGGGCTCGAACCCACAAACTAGGAGACCATGACCTGAGACAAAAATCAAGCATCAGACACTTAAGGGACTGAGCCAATCAGGCACCCTGAAATCACTATTTTAAAAATGTGACATACCGGTGTGAGGATTTTAATTAATTTTTTTTTTGAAGTCTAGTTGACATACAATGTTACTATGTCATACACCTGAAACTAATGTAATTCCACAACTCTATACATTATTATGCTCACAAGTGCAGCTATCATCTATACTGCACAGCCCTGTGACACCATTGGCTGTAACACCTGTGCTGTACTTTCATCCTGTGACTTATTAATTTCAAAACTGGAGGCCTGTACCTCCCACTCCTCTTCGTCTGTTTTCCCCATTCCCTCCCCCACCCCTCCCATTTGGGGATCATCAGTTTGTTCTCTAGGTTTATGGGTCTGTTTCTGTTTGCTGATTTGTTTAATGTTTTAGATTCCATTTCACATATAATTGAAATTATATGGTATTTGTCTTCCTGACTTATTTCACTTAGCATAATACCCTCTAGGTCCATAAAAGGGCAGAGGTTTTAGTTAGCAAAATTTCAGTTACTGGCATAGATCATTCAAGGTAAGTTTTTGCCTAGATTATACTCTTTTAGTAACTAATGCAAAAAGAGAATTCACAATATTAGTAGCTTCATGAACTTAACTTATTCACATTATTTATTGACTGCCATTTTAGCTAAATGCTAAATGAAGTAGTTAGTGGTAGACAAGACAAAGTCCCTGTCTTCATGAAACTTACATACTCGAAAGTAGAAACGGAAAAAAAGTGAGTAAACAAATAAGAACATTTCATACCATATAGTAATTCCTTCAAAAAGGAAAATAAAACAACATGAAGGACTAGGAAGTGATTCGGGTGGAGTTGTCTTAGCTAGGGAGAGTCTCTCTGAGGAGATTACATTTGAGCTGAAACTTGAGTAAGGAGAAGGAAGGTGAGGTAAGAACATTCCAGGGAATAAGAAGAACAGAAAGTGTTCTCATCTCTAAGATGACAACATTGAATATCAGCTCTTGAGTTCTCAAGGGAAAGAGCCACATTTAATCTCTCTACAACATGTATAAGAGTATCTCCCACTCACATTCAATGGAACTTATTCAAGATAATTCAGCATAATGGAATTCAATTCAGTGAAATACCATTTTAGAAGAATCTTTACTGCTCAAGATCATTATGAATTAATCTTCAAGGCAGACAAGACAGGATCATTAGACAAAGTGAGCAAAACCTTTAGGATTTTGTAACAAGGTAGAAAGAAAAAAAATAATGTGATAATTTTTTGGAAGTCTCTTCCAGGTAGATAGTTTTACAAGCATAAAGTTTATCAAGCAAATTCTATCAAGAGAATTCTGGGTTCAATCTGTCCTCCACCCCTAGAGTTTAGTGCTTTGCATTCTATAGTATTTCTAATTTATGATGTGCAAGAGAGTGGAACTATATAGTCAGTGTGCACAAATAACAGGGAAGTGGATCTCAGTTCAAAAGGAGCTGTCCAATCACCAAGGGCTGAATATTAGTGCAAGTGTCTGGAGACTATAAAACCATCCTCAAGGGTATTACAGAGATTATTTACAGGAGAAAGTTCCTAGAACTTCAAGACCTACAGAGAACTGTTCTAGTCCCTTCTCTCAACCTGGACATCCATCCCTTTACACTCATTATGGAAAAGCCCCTGAAAGCAACCAACACGGTGGGTTTGTAAACACCACAAAGATCATACCAATAACAAAGGATTGCCAAACAATTTAAGTAAGGGGAAAGTAGTAATCTGTTCATCTCAGTAACTGAAATTTCAGTTAAAAATTTCAAATTATACTAAAAAAGGCACAAAAACAGGCTCAAGCGGGGCGGTGGAAGTACACAACGACTTAAGGCTAACCACACCGATATCAATTGACTTTATGTAAAAGCACGACAGAAAGCACACGGAAACCCCCGAGAGGGGAATGCAAGTGGAAGCCTTCCTGACTCAAAGCACCTGAGCAGATGGCGACAGCTGGGTTAAGGCAGTGAGGGCAAGGGGGAAAGCTTCGAACGGGTGTGCGACGGGCCACCGAGAGGGTGCCCAGGCGCGCGCGAACGCCAGCACTCCCGGCCCTTCCTGCGTCAGGAGGTCGAAGGGACCAGACAGCTGGAGGAGTCGTCCGCTGACGCCAAGGGACCCGCAGGGGCTTGGCACCTCCCAAACGCCGCCAGGTCCGCCCTCTCTAGCCCTTTCGAGGAGACCTGGAGCACCCCTCAGTGCAGCAGTGCTCTTCGCAGACTGAGGGGAAGCTAGCCCGGTTGCTCACCTTCCGGCGCCGGCGGCGGCTCCTGCCGCTTTCCACGGGACAGGAAGGCCTTGGGCAGCAGCAGCGACACAGCCAGGACGAGCCCCGAGGCCAGGGCCACCCTCTGCACGGTGGAGTACGCCATGGCCGCCGCCCTCGCCACAGGTGCCGACGCCAGCCGGAACCGGAACCGCAGCGCCGGCGGCCTCCTCCGACCGAACCGGGGCTGCGCGGACGGCGACGCGCGAGGGACAAGTGCGCCAGGCGCCCGCACCGCGGTCGCGGCCTCCGTACTCGCACCCGCGGCCTCCCGTCTTTGCCAACTGGAAACTCCTCCCTCTCCACGTCCCACGCCCAGGGGCGCGTCCTTCGGACCCGGGGCATTGGCGGTCCCGGCCTTCTGCGCATCCCGCTCACTGCGTGGCTGCGTCCGTGCGTCCGTCCGTCGGTCCGTCCCCTTACCGAAGGCAGCTCCCATTGCTCACAGCTGTTCTCAGTCTGTAGCCAAAGGAGCGAATGCTGAAACGCACGCCTAATGATTCCCCTCCACGGCATAAAACCTTTCAAGAACGCCTCTTTATCCTTGGCACAGCCATCCGACTTGTTTCTATGCCCTGAAAGCTCTGAATGATTTGGTCTTAACAGTGCTGCATCCAAACTAGATCATTTGCTCTTTCCGCAGCATATTCCTTGCTTTCCGGGGGCCTTGGCTTGTCCTGTTCCCTCTGCCTGGAAAATTCCTAACGCCATCTCCACCGGGTAAATACTTCTCTGTAGAACAACTGGAGAAAAAAAACAAAAAAAAAAAACCACTCTCTTCGTGAAACTTTTCTAGTCAGCTTCTCCTTCCTCTGCATTCCCACAGTCCTCCATTACTGTCTTTATTATTTAATGTTTATTAGCTAAATGAATAAGCATTTTATGAACATTCAGTTCTTCTGATGTATCAAATCCGGAAATGGCACTCCAGAGTATAATGAATAAGATGGGTTTCCTTATGGGACAGATAGATATCTATGCAGAACATTTTCTGCATTTTCTGGAGTAGTCAGCTCAACTGGAAGGAGAGGGTCAAGACAAGCTCCTCAAAGTACGTGAAATTCGAGTGTGTTTTTGAAAAATAAGTCACTAGACAGGTGGGAGGATTTAGAGTATTCAGGCAAAGGATGCAAAGAAGGCAAAGGCATGAAAGCCTGTGTGTGTTCCAAGAATTGCTAGTGATTCACTT
Source organism: Lynx rufus (assembly GCF_022079265.1). Taxonomy (NCBI): domain Eukaryota; kingdom Metazoa; phylum Chordata; class Mammalia; order Carnivora; family Felidae; genus Lynx; species Lynx rufus. Next base: position 65,176,182 of record NW_025814897.1, read on the forward strand.
TGGCTGAGCCACAGGGTTGCTGACAATATAAAGTGATAAGACTACAAATATAAGCAGGAGCTAGATTGTGAGAAGCTTGGATATAACTTCCAGTTCAACATGGCAGATGGAACACATCCATTTATCTTTGCTTCCCCCAGACACCTCACAAAAATGAAAATAAGGAGATAAAGTGTATCAACTACAAGACTAAGGAGAATGGGAGAGAATATGACAAGGGACAAGAAAGGTCAACATTTTGTTAAAACACAACACTATCCAATAGAAATTGGATAGTCACGTAAGTAATTTAAAATTTTCTAGTAGCCACATTAAAAAGGTGAAAAATGGGTGAAGTTCATTTAGTCCATTTTGTTTAACCCAATATACCCAAAATATTTCAACAGGTGTAGCACTAGTCAGTCACATTTCAATGGCTTAATAGCCATGTGTGACTAGTGGCTACCATATAATGGCATAAAAAGTGAAATACATACAGAGGGAAAGCCCCTAAAAAGGAAACTAATTTGTCCCTCAGAACCTAGGAAGTCTTAAGAATTGGAGGCACTGAGTATTCCTTTAAAGGCAGAGATGGGGGCGCCTGGGTGGCGCAGTCGGTTAAGCGTCCGACTTCAGCCAGGTCACGATCTCGCGCTCCGCGAGTTCGAGCCCCGCATCAGGCTCTGGGCTGATGGCTCAGAGCCTGGAGCCTGCTTCCGATTCTGTGTTTCCCTCTCTCTCTGCCCCTCCCCCATTCATGCTCTGTCTCTCTCTGTCCCAAAAATAAATAAACGTTGAAAAAAAAATTAAAAAAAAATAATAAAGGCAGAGATGTAGCGTGGGGCTGCATAAAGAAGGTTTGGTTGAAAGTCTGGTTAAGAAGCAGGTGATATCCTTTAAATCTTGTTCCTCAATCTTGTTCCAGGTGGTTGCCCCTACCAGCATGCTCTGGCATCATCAATCTCGATATCATCAACATCACTAAAAGCTATTGAGTACTTAACTATGTTCCAGGTATTTTACATATCATAACAATTGTATGGACTAAGCAATATTGTATACCCATTTTACAGATGATAAAACCAAGAAACAGAAAACTTAAAAGTAACTCCCCCCGAATGACACAGAAGTCAAAACCCATTATTTGAACCCGGGCATGCTTACTCCAGGACTTGCCCTCTTAACCACCAGTTTTACTCTCTGGAACCAGGGAAGCTCTGGACTCATGGATAACAGGTGCAGTTTATGGAGGTGATGACTGAGGGGATAGGACTTCTAAGAGGTGCAGGGAAAAGTGCAATGACCCCCAAAATTATGGTTTGGATGACTGGATAGACATTGATTCCATATAACAGAATCATGAGAATGGATTAATTAGGTTTGTGAAAAAGAGTTCCAATTTTGACTAGTTGAGTTTGGGTTCCATGAAATACCCATGTACAGCTATCCAGTTGGATATGTGAGTCTGAAACTAAGAAGAGATGTTTGGGCCGGAAACAAATATAGAAGCGATCGGTCCATCAATAGTAAGTGAAGGCTGGGAGAAGATAACATTAGCAAGAGTGCTCATGTAAAGTGATGAGAGGCCACAGTAGGAAACTCGGATTACACCATGATATTGAAGTTCCCAAGTAGGAGAACAGAAATAGGGTGGAAAAGATAGTGACCTGGATGTTAAAATCTTGAATAAGAAGTTACTGAAACTTAGAATAAGAAAGTTAGAAGGTGACAGAAACAAAACGTATAATGAGTGGCCAGATGACATGCTCTTCTAAGGAGTGGTAGGATTTGTGTTGGTTTTGAGAGTGGTTGTAACAACGGCAGCAGGCTCTGCGAGGAATACTTTTAAGTCCTTTACATGCAGAAACACACTGATGATAATACGAAACTGAATAAATGCCTGCCCTTAATCACAACTGTACTTTTTAATCATTGTATTTTTTATTTTCCTACATTTGAACAAACTTCTTTTCCTCCCGCCTGTGGTCCCACTGCCACAGACCTTGTAAATTGCTCCCTAGAAGCTTTCTCCTGTGTTGCTGGAGTTCTTATCCTTATGCTAGTTACCTTTCCAGCATTCCTGATTTACTTTTGTTACACTACTCTTGACATCCAATTTCAGCCCAGAGACGACTGCTCACGGATCGTGAGACCAAGGGCAGAGAACCTACCTTTCTCTGGTGTGCAGTAGGAGGCAGAGAGGGGACTCTTCCAGCCTTAAACCCCAAGGAAAGGAAAGACCTCTGTTCGTCTCCTTCTCCTTAGAAGCTTCTACTCCGCCTTTTAATGACCAGCAGGTCTCCCTGAGATGAGGCGCTTGAGAGCCCACAGCTGGAGCCACTGACCTGCAGCTGCTGTCAGTGATTTCTTTCTCTCCGCCCCTTTCACAGCTGACCTTGCCCTAATATAGAAGGCCCAAACAGGTCTGAACCTCTTCCAGGAAGCTCTCCTGGACACTACAACTCATGCTGACTCTTCTTTCATTGGACTTCTGTGGACACTATTTATCATGGGTTTGTTGGGTCTTTTCACCTGGGCAGGAACCGCAGGAGGATAGGGTTATGTCTTCTCTCCTTGACATGGCCGAGCACAGAACTGGTTCACAGTAGATAGTTATTGAAGTATGATGTTGATGGCTTCCCACACACACTGATTTTGCCACTGCTCTGAGCAACTATGTATCTTCCTAGGAATCAACAGTTTTCTTGAAGAGTCACCCCAAAAGATATTTAAACTTCCACTTACAAAATAAATAAGCCCTGGGCATGTAATGTACAGCATGGTGACTATGGTTAATAATAATGTGTTGTATATTTGAAAGTTGATAAGAGAAATCTTTAAAGTTCTCATAAGAAAAGGGGCACATGGGTGGCTCAGTCAGTTGAGCGTCCAACTTTGGGTCGGGTCATGATCTCGCGGTTCATGGGTTCAAGCCCCGCATCAGGCTCTGTGCTGACAGCTTGGAGCCTGAGGCCTGCTTCAGATTCTGCGTCTGCTTCTCTCTCCGCCCCTCTCCTGCTCACGCTCTCTTTCTCTCTCAAAAATAAATAAAAACATTTTTTAAAAGTACCTGTAAGAAAAAAAATTGTAACTGTGTGGTGATTGATGTTAACTATGCTTAGTTTGGTCAGCATTTCACAATATATGCAAATACTGAATCATGTTGTATACATGAAACTATCATGTTCTTTTTTTAAAACTATTATGTTCCATGTCAATTTTAATATTCAATATACTTATATTTCAATTAAAAAGACATGGTCAAAAGAAGAATCAAACCAAAGAGTCTCATTTCAAAAAGTCACTGATTTTGTCCACAATAGGTTTCTCTATCCCATCCACCAAATTTGCCCCTTAGTGACCATGATGGTTCATTTTATGTGTCAACTTGGCTGGGCCACAGTGTCCAGATATGTGGTCATACTTTATTCTGGATGTTTCTGTGAGGGTGTTTTGGGTGAGAGTAACTAAAATCTGTGGAGTTTGACAGGGCACCTGGGTGGCTCAGTGGGTTAAGCTCAGGTCATAATCCCATAGGTTTGAGCCCCATGTCAGGCTCTGCATTGAGAGCACAGAGCCTGCTTGGGATTCTGTCTCCCTCCCTTTATGTCTCTCTGCCCCTTCTCCCCCTCTCAAAATAAATTTAAAAAATTTAAAAATCTGTGGAATTTGATAAAGCAGATTGTCCTCCATAATGTGGGTGGGCCTCACCCAATCAGTTGAAGGCCTGAACAGAACAAAAAACTGATCTCCCCTAAGAGAGAATCCTGGCAGCACTTGTGTGGTTCAGTCAGTTGAGTCTCCAACTTTGGCTCAGGTCATAATCTCACAGCTCATGGGTTTGAGTCCCACATTGGGCCCTATGCTGACAGCTCAGAGCCTGGAGACTGCTTCAGCTTCTGTGTCTCCCTCTCTCTCTGCCTGTCTCCCACTCATGCTCTGTCTCTTTCTCTGTCAGAAAATAAATAAACATTAAAAAGAGAGAGAGAGAATTCTGCAGCAGGAGCTCTTCAGACTTGAACTGCAGCATCAACTCTTCCTGGATCTCCAGTCTGTCAGCCCACCCTGAAGATTTTGGACTTGCCTGGCTTCTATAATCACATCAGCCAACTCCTTAAAATCTCTGTCTCTCTCTCTCTTTTCCCCCTCCCTTCCCCTCCCCTCCCCACCCTCAGTCACACACACACACTTCCAATTGGCTCTTTCTCTGGAGAACTCTGATGAATACAGTGACTTTGGCCACTTCCAAAAATGAATTCCCCCTGCAGCTGAGGCTTTTCCATCTCAGAGGAGATTCCAGGGATGCACCTTGGTCTCTGAAAACAGTTCTTAAAAAAGCCCAAAGAACCACAGCAGGCCATTGTGAAGAGTCACGGACCCTTAATATAGGTAGGAAATTGGGGTGGTTCAGGGAAATGAGACCCAAGTATCCAGAACACCAAGCAGAAGGGAGCAAGGTGTGTAACTCCCAAGTCCAGAATGAAGAGGTTAAATAAGAAAGGCAGGAAGATGGGGCAGGATGCCTACAGAGGGTATACTGGACCCAGACCTTGAAAGAAGGGTAGAATTTCCATCAAGGATAAAGGAAATGTGCTAAATCGCCTGTCAATTGTGGATGTCCAGAATCTTTTGAATACCCTTTCTTTGATGTTATCTGCATCAAGAACCTCCCTTTCTCAATGCGGAGTCCAGCAAATGGTATTGCCCCTCGCCACTGGGGCACAGGTATATAACTGGTTCCCTAATCAGACACACCCATGTGGGACTTTGGTTTGGAAGTTATCTATGAGAGGAAACAGCAATGCTGGGCTGCCTTTTCTGATGGTCCCAGGTGGCAGCAGAGGTGGGATATTCCTGCAGTTGGTGGTGACCACAAGCAGGTCTGGGGTCGGTGGCAACAGAAGTCCCATGAGAGGCCAGCTCTGCGGCACAGTTCTAGGAGTTGTTTCAAGCTCCAGAGCCCCAGTTTCCTCACCTGTGAAATGGAGGTTGTGCCGTCTCCCTCCCTGAGCTAGCAAATGTGACGGAGCCTGGAAGGCAATTGGGTGTGAGATGAAACAACAGCCGGAGCTGTGGCTCAAAGCAGGTCAAAAGGAAGAAAACTAGAATCAGAAAAGAGGAGGCAGTTTCAGACGAAAACCCACTGGGAGGACCCTAAAGCTTTACCTGACCAGGAATGGGTGGGTAGAGGCGAGGGGCATGAGGCCCCAGGCTTCCTGCTGGTGGTTGGTCAAAGTATGAGAGTCCTGACCACTCTCCTACCACCTCTCTTCACTGGCCCCTGCCCCCGGCGGATGCAGCGCAGAGAGAAGTCACAGTTGGATACCTTGGGCCTTTCTGCCTCGAATGAGAAGAAATAGTCTTTGGCTCCAATTAATTAAGCAAACTGATAGAAATTCCCTGCCTAAGTCACACTTTGCATATCCATAATCTCTGCGCTACATTTTCTGTATACTTTACCCCTGGGTAAAAATTGGTGAGCATTTAAATGCTTCCTCACATAATCTTGCTAAAGCACACCCTTGCCTATAAATATTCATGCCACTGCCAAAACATTTGCAAGCTTTCCCCAAAGGTGAAATGTGTGTAATGTACTTTGTCTTCTGGGTATAAATATTATCCAATACATTTTGGTTAATATGAATACACTAATTATTCCTGTAACCCTTTTAAAAAGGGTCATCTTCATGATGTGAATTTTTAAAAAATGTAATTACAGTAATTGGATACTTAATCTAATTAAAATTTGCTTTATCTTTAATGGGAATTTTTCTAAAGAGGGAGAATGACAATGGCCTTTTTGATAACGACTGTTTTCTTCCTGCAGGGGGATCGGGTTGGTGAAAACTGGAGAACCAGGCAGTTTGGGGTCTGTCAGTGCCCTGGTTGCTGGGCAAAGGCAATCCAGGCTTCGCCTTAGGACTCAGTACTTATAAAATGAATATCGGTTTTAGTTACTGAAGAGAGTGGAGGAAAGGACTAGGGGAACATTTTCTATTCCAACAGATAAAGCTGCCCCCTTACTAGGAAGCAGCCTTCCATTCCTCTGGACCTGTGATTGGCCCATGGTGGGAACTTGAACCTCGGCCTGCTAGATCAGGATCCTTCACAGAGCTTGCTGGAGCTGGAGGAGAAGCAGCTCCATGATGCTTTGGGGGACACAGTGCTACAAGGAGTTGTAGTGAATGTTACAGGTGCTCACTCAGATCCCAGTGGTTCACCTTTGAGGTCACCCGCAGATAGCTCCTGTATGTAGGTTGGAGTCCTGCATCTGTCTGCATAAGGCCATTCTCTAAACTGTGGAACAAGCTAGACCTGCTGGAAGCTATCACCCCAGAGCAACTCTCAGACAACGAGGGAGGGGAGCTGGTAGATAACTACCTTAGGGTGGACAACCTGAGGGGTTCTCTGCACATTCTTTCCCAGGCATCCCAGTGGGATTAAGCTCTAACTGCTGCCACCATAACCTGCTTGTTAACATACCCATTCTGGGGCTTCATCTCCTTCCTTATCTCTCTTTGCCACTCCCTTCTTGAGATGATCTTCCAAATAAAGTAGCGCAAAGTCTTACCTTGGAGTCTGCTTTGGGGGAGACTAAACTAAGACAGATGCAAGGTTGGGGTCTCCAGGCAGATGATCTCTCCACCATATGGAATAGGCCTGTCTGGAGGACAGAGTGAAACCAGCAGAAATAAGCAGAAATGAGGTAGATGGAGAACAAGCCTGGTGTGGAATCCAGGCTCCAACCCCAGACCCTTCTTGCTTCCTGCTCCTCCTTTGATTCTGTGGGTTTCCTGGAAACCTCCCCGCCATAGGAGTCAATACATTCCTCCCATTCTTTTCCATATGTGTTAAGCTTGCCTGATTGGGTTGGATTTTTGTTTCTTGCAACCGAAAGTATTGTAACTTTTGCCCAATGAGTGAGTTTTGCCTAACAAGTTACAAAATAACTTTTGTAAGTAAGTGAGTTTGCATGCAAAGCACTCAGACTAAAACTTGCCTCTGATTGATTGTTACCACCATCATCATTATTATTGTTAAATGCATATTGTTATTATTCAATGTCTATCCTGCTTCCAGAAGGGCATATGGTTCCAGATCCTAGAGCCTAGAAAAGTCACAAAAGAAGTCAGTTTAATTCTACCTAATTTTCTCCCTTTTGTCTTTTTTTATAACTTGAAATAAAAATTATTCTATTTTGCTTAAGGGTCACGTTCACTTTGCTCTAATTTTGTTACCAAATCTGAGTGGCATAGAGAAACTGCTGAGCACGAATGCCCCAGTCAGGTTCAAGTCATGGTGGGCTCTGACTGGCTACAGGACCACATTAGGATTGTCATGGGTCATTGGTGCTTTTGCCTTGATGGGTCCCATCTTCCATAAAACATATTTAAAGTTACATTTTATGACTGCATTGGTATAAAAACAAATATGTTACTATTAGATATCAAGGCATTTTCTGCTAAAAATTCATTTTTCCTTCTGGTTTTAAGACAAATGGAAACATTTTAGTAACATGCCTCCTGCTTGGTGTTTCCTATAACACGTACTTTTTTTTTATTTTAAATTTATTTGTTTAAATTCAACACATAATTGTTTTTCATTGCATCAAGTACCATAGAAATAGAATATTGCCATTTTTAGAAAAGTTTCCAGGCAGATGTTTCCAGAAGACTTGATGTTGGCACAGGGAAAATGCTCCTGTGAATCTCCTGGCAAGGTCCATTGAGTCATCTATATGGAGTCGGGGTTGAGACAATGAGGACAAGGGGCTTCTAAGAATAAATTAAAGTGATGTTTTCCTTTAATGAGAGGCTGTTATGTTGTAAACTTTGGGATCTCTGGTGGCTCAGAGACAGGAATTCAACAGCAAGGAACTGGGGAAGAGAGGGCAGGGTTTGAGGGCCTGTGGTTGGTAGAAGAGAGAGTCAGCCAGGAAATAGCTCCCTATGTATGATGAGAGATGCTCGGTAGATTATGGTTTCAGTAAAGTGATATCCAGGGTTTCCTCCTGCACTGCATTCCTCTTATGGTTTCTTCGAGCCTTTAGAAAAGTCTGTGGTACACAATGGACTGTGCCATTGGTGCTGGGGAATATGGGAGAGGATTGGTCCCTGCTTGGAGCGAGGCACTCTCATCTCCTAAGACCAGGGCTGAGGGAGCAGTATCGAATCAGTAGACAATGCTAATCCCAGCAGCCAAGGTGACAAGAAACAATGTGCATGGAGGGCTGTGGGGTGACCAGATGAAAGAAAAGGCAGGCTACTGCATGTTTGGTAAGAATGCACTTGAAACAAAGGCTGTTTCTCCCAAATGCAATGGAAGACAGTGATCCTGGAAGGGAAAGGTGGTAGAGAGAAGGATTGGACCCTACTATTATGTGGCTAAGGGACCCAAAGCAGCCATTTGTAAATACAGTGTCCTTGCCTCTCTGAACACATCTCCTATGATGTCTGTGCTTCAAGCTGCAGCCATGTTAGCCTCCTTGCTCACACACACAGGCCTGGGCAGCACCACCCTGAGTCTTTGAACTCTTGCCCCAAATATCTGCATGGCTCAACCTCTCTCCTCCTTTAAGTCTTTGCTCAAACATTGCCATTCTCAGTGAGACTTTCTGTGGTCAACTTATGTAAGGTAAACACTCCTTTATCCACCTGCACTGCTTTATTTTCCTCCATGGCACTTGTCTTAGCCAGTTCAGGCTGGTATAACCAAGCACCACAGACGGGTGACTTATCAACAACATAGCTTTATTTCTCATAGTTCTGGAGGCTATCATCTGAGATCAGGGCACTGGTAGATTTGGTGTCTGATGAAAGCCTGCTTCCCAGTTCATGGATAGCCATCTTCTTCTGGTGTCCATGGCAGAAGAGGCAAAGGAGCTCTCTGGGGTCTCCTTCATAAGGACACTAATCCAACTCATGAGGCTCACCATCATCATGACGTAATCATCTCCCAAAGGCTCTTCCTCCAAATACCATTACATTGGGGATTAGGTTTCAACGTATGAATTTCAGAGGGGCACAAACATATACTATACAGCAACACTTATCACATTCTATAGGTTATTACTTTGGTTTCTCTCCTGTTTCTCCCCCACTAGAGTGTAAGCTGCACGAGGGCAGGGAATGTGGTCCATTTTGCTTACTTCTGCTTCCCAAGTGCCTAGAACAGTGCCTGGCACATGGTAGGCATCAATACATATTCTTTGAATGGTTTGATGATGATGACAACATATAGATTTTATAGATAAAATGCTTTGAAAAATCCCCTCAACTGGCTGGAAATAAGTTACATGCATATTATATAGCAGCTGAAAACTACAATTGGGCAAATGAAGTGGGAACAGTTTTACATTGAATGATTGATCATCCACATTCTCATGTTTGGCTTAGATGGTGTTTATCATGCTGAGTGGTTTTTAAATGCTGTTCTGTAGAAACTCAGGTGCTGCAGGGCTTTCTTCAATGTTTGTTCTTATTTTTGTCCAAATATATTCTAACTATATTTAGAATAACACGTACTCAAATGTAGTATATGTTAAATTTGAATATATTGACAACTCCTGATGTGTTAACTACTACTGTCATGTTAACACATTTTTAAAAGGTAGAGCCTCAGCATAAAGATTCTTCTTTCATTTCTCCAAACATATTTGAATTTCTTATAAATATTTCCATAAAACATAATAAGTTTGGAGTTCTCCATTTTTGACACTTTATTTAATAAGGAATGCAAGCAGTTAGGTAATTTTGGTGATTCTCTATTGGACACAAACACACCAATTTTCTACTATTCTCTTTCAAGCTTCTGAGGTTAATTAAAGATAATCTTGAGGATGCAAGGCGTAAAATATGTTTCCATTTGCATTACCTCAAAATGTTCTCAATACCGTGTGACCAAAACAAAAGGTAGAAATCGACTGGGCTTCAAAACTGATAAGTAGCAGAAACTCTACTCAGTAGCCTTGCTTTCAAGATTTTGTTTTGAAATAGTAATTATTTTTTAATTTGTGGTACTTTGGGCACAGTCTTCTCTATTTTCTGTTTTGTTTTGTTTGTTTTTCTTATGCAACTAATGAACTATGTTAACAAATAAACTAGTGGCACCACAAGGGCACAGTCTTATGTCTTCATAAAGCCTTGGCAACCTGTAGGTCCAAGCATTATACTCTTTCCCCCTCTGTCTGGGTTGATACAGCTGTTTGTTCACAACAAGGTTTTGAATGTGGAAAGCTAAATGTTCACTGGGGATTTTTTTTTTTACGGTTTTAAATTTACAAATGTAAAATTCACTTTTTCTATGAGTTTTTACACATACTTGGATCCTTTTAACCACCACTTCACACAGGATACAGAACAATTCCAACACCCCCGAGAATTCCCATGTGCTGCACCTTTGTCTTCAGATCCTCTCCCTGTACCCACCCCAGACAACCATGGATCTGTTTTCTGTTTCTATATTTTATTTTTATTTTTTAATTTTTTGGGGGGGGAGGGCAGAGGGAGAGAAAGAATCTCAAGCATGGTGCCTGATGTGGCGCTCAATTCCATGACCCTGGGACCATGACGTGAGCCGAAATCAAGAGTCAGATGCCCAACTGACTGAGCCACCCAGACACCCCTGTTTCTATATTTTTGCCTATTCCAGAATCATGGAATCATACAGTATGTAATCTTTCGAGATTGGGTTCTTTCACCTAGAAAAATGTATTTGAGATTCATTGAAGTTATTGTGTGTATTAATAATTCATTGCTTCTTATTGCTGAGTGGCATTCTATTGTACAGATATAACACAGTTTATCTATTCACCTATTGAAGGACATTTGGATTGTTTTGAAGTCTTGGTGATTACAAAATTTTGCTATGAAAATTTTTTTGTTTATTTATTTTGAGAGAAAGAGTGTGTGTGAGCAGGGGAGGGGGAGAGAGAGAGAGAGTATCCCAAGCAGGCTCTGCACTGTCAGCATAAAGCCTGAGGTGGGGGTTGAACCCACAGGCCATGAGATCATGACCTGAGACTAAACCAAGAGTCAGTTGCTTAACTGACTGAGCCACCCAGGCACCCTGCTGTGAACTTTTTTGTACATTTTTTTAATGTGAGCATAGGTTTTCATTTATCTAGGGTAAATACCAAGAAATGGAATGCAAAGGACTTAGTGTTGGTAAATAGTGTTTCACTTTCCTTTTTTCAAAAAAAATTTTTCATGTTTATTTTTGAGAGAGAGAGACAGAGTGTGAGTGGGGGGGAGGGGCAGAGAGAGAGAGAGAGAGACACAGAATCCAAGGCAGGCTCCAGGCTCTGTGCTGACAGCACAGAGCCCGATGGGGGGCTCGAACTCAAGAACCATGAGATCATGACCTGGAGCGGAAGTTGGATGCTTAACCGACTGAGCCACCCAGGCACCCCAAATGTTTCACTTTTTAAAGAAACCGCCTCACTATGTTTTCCGGAGAGCTGTAATATTTTGCATTTCTACCAGGAGTGTATGAGAGTTCCAGTTGCTCCCTGTCCTTATCAGCACTTGATATTGTCAGTTTTCAGTTTTTAACTTTAGCCATTCTGATGTGTACATACTGGTATGTCATTGTGGTTTTAATTTACATTTATCTGACTAATGATGTTGAGCATCTTTTCATGTGCTTATTCATTAATATACCTTCTTTTGTGAAATATCAATTTAAACCATTGTCATTTAAACAACTAAGTTGCTTATTTATTGTTGAGTTTTGAGAGTTTCTTTATATTTTCTGCATACAAGTCATGTCTGGCATATGATTTGCAAATATTTTCTCCCAACCTGTGGCTGATATTTTTTATTCTTCTAGCAGTATCCTTCACAAAGCAAAAGTTTCAGTTTTGATGAAGTCTAATTTATCAATATTTTCTTTTATGGATTGTGCTTTTAGTGTCATACCTAGGAACTCTTTGCCTAACGCAAGGTCAAGAAAACTTTCTCCTATGTTTTTCTTCTATGAGTTTTATAGTTTTACATTTAGGACCTTTATCCATTTTGAGTTAATTTTTGTATATGATTGTTTTAAATTTTTGATATTTCAGAACCATAGGTTGTTTTAATTGTTTGAATTCCTTTCTAACTATAATGATTTTGTTTTTATAAAACTAATACATGCTTACTATAAGATACAATACAGGATACAAAGAAGAAAGTTAATATTCACTTCTAAATTCTACCACCTGGAAAGAAACATCTATAATTCTTGATGAACACTATTTTAGAAATCTCTGAGCATATATACAGATAGATGTGGGGGGGGGAGGGTGGAGAAAATGTGTGAAAGATAGGTAAGTATTTTTAATTTTCTTTGGGGACATTTTCATGTTAAGAAACACTAATTATACATAGTAGATTTCTTTAGTCTTCCTTACCTATCAACTTCTTCATAATCATGTTTTCATTTTTATTTTTATTCCATTTTATCTAGTGTGATTTCCTAAAATTCTGATCACGAGGATTCTGGCTGTATTTTCATTCATTTTTTTTTCCTGTTATTTGTTGCTTCTAATGGGAGGTTGCTCTATATATCTCACTGTTTCTTGCTTGCTTGCTTGCTTGCTTGCTTGCTGAGAGAGGGAGAGAGAGAGAGAGAGCACGAACTGGAGAGGAGCAGAGGGAGAGAGAATCTTAAGCAGCCTCTGTGCTCAACATGGAATCCCACTCAAAGCTCAATCTCATGACCTTGAGATCGACCTGAATTGAAATTAAAAGTCTTAAGCCACTGAGCCACCCAGGCACCCCTGTTTCTCTTGTTTCTTTTTGTTTCTATTTATTCTCTTGACTTTTGCCACCTTATTTATTATTTGCTATCCTATAAGCTCTTCACTACACCTTTGTGTCTCTTCTCTGTACTTTTCTTTAGAAAGAGAGATCATGTGATCTATAATTTAATGAAGGCTACCAAAAATTATTTGCATCCTTCCTTTGTTTTCTTAATTCCTCTTGAAATGTATGTCCTTCATCTGCTTTTTTTGTTTCTGTTCTTTTTTTTTTTTTATGTTCCTCACCCCCTGCCCTTTGCTAAGCCCCTGTGTGACTTCCAGTTGGTTCTATCTCATCTTACAACTGAGTGGGTTGTTGAAGAATAGTCTGGGGAGAGGAGAGAGCTAAGACAGTTAACAGCTTCCACTCAAGTGAGTAGTAGCAAACAGACTCTCAGCAATATTATTTCCCCTGCCCTAGGTGCCTGTTTTTCATCTGTTTTCAGCTTTCTAGAGGTCCAGAAGGCTCACAGTAGGGATCCTAACGTCACAGGTTCTCTTTAGTGTGATCTCACGACCCCCATTTAAGCTCTGCCTCTATACCACTTCACCTCTGGCTAGGAGTTTAGAAGTAGAGTCATAATTGTGTGTTGCATCATTTTCCCACCCAACTCATCTAACCTTCTTGCATGTCAAACTGGGTATCTCAGTCATTTCAGCTCCTGTGACCTGTCCATGTCCTGAGATCTGGTTGCTCCTATACCATAGCTTTACTTGGTAATTAATACCTAAAAATATGCTGCTAAGTCTTATTTGCTAATATTTTATTGAAGATTTTGGTTTTGTTATTCAAAATGAGATTAATCCGTAGTAGTTGTTTTGCCTTGTCCAGTTTTACTATCCGTATTTTACCAGCTTTGTAACAAATAACTTGGAGATCTCCTTTCCTTTTCATGCCCTGGACAGTTCAACTCCACAATTATTTGTTCCTCAGAGATTTGAATGAATTCACTTGTGAAGCTCTGTGTGTGTTTGTGTATGTATATATACAAGAAAATCATAAATTTTTTTCAATATCTTCCATGATTATTAACAGTCTTTAGTCAGTTTTGGTAATAATATTTTCCTAGAAATAATTTCATATAGTTTTTAAAATACATGAACACAGGGTTGTGAAATTATAAAATTATCATTATTTTAATTTTCTACATATTTGCGGTTATTTCCCCGTTTTGTCTACTTGTGCTTCTTTGCTTTTTTTAAAAAAAAATCTGATTAACTAGTAATTCATCTGTGTTAGTCTTTTCATCAGTTGGGCAGTTAATAAATTGTTCTTAATGAATGGATTTCTATTTTATTATTAATTTCTTCTTACTACTGTTCTTAGGATGATTTTGTTATTTTTTTCTTTGGCTGGATGCTTAAGTCACGGATTTTAATGGTTTCTTGTTTAATGTTTAATGTTCCTGAGACAGCGCTCCCTGGATACATGTGTGATCTCCCCTTATATATCACAGGGTCTCTTGGAATTTGGCATCAGGTCTGCAACTAGCCCTAGCCAATGCATTGTGAGCAGAAAGTGGTTTATATTTTGTCTGGATTGAAACAGTTATGAGCCGGTATGTCTTCTTCCTCCTTCTTCCTCCTTTTCCTTCTGCTTTACCACAATCTTGTAGGTTATGTGTTCCAGATGGTCCAGCTACAAGGCAGAAGATTCTCTATCAGCGTGCACCCCTGAGTGACTGATTGAAACAGGCATGTAGCATGAATAAGAACTAACCTTTACTGTGCTAAGTCCCTGCAACTTGGGGGTTTGCCTGTTGTGCTAGCTATTAGTTACTAACCTTGTCCAACAATGCATTTGTCTATGACTCTTCCTCTGAGTATAGCTTTAGACATATCCAAAGGTTTTGATATACAATTAAAACAATGATTTTTCCCCCCACTGCACGGAGATATATGTACCACTTCCCATTTGTTCAGTCTGGCAGCTGCAGGATACATCTGCTCAGTCCAGTTCTTCCAGTCCCAGTCTGGCCAGAACTCCAGGCCCTCCCACTCACTCAGGGCAGTCTGTAAATGCAAACTGTGATTGCCCGCCAGACCCCCTGGGTGCCTACTGCATTTGCTCCTGACCTGCTTCTGCTCCAATGCCATGCCCTAGCAGGTTACCAGCTCTTGTTTCCATCTCTCCTTCACAAATCTGCTTCTCCTCCTTTGGTCTTGGCATTTGCAATCATCTCTCTGGTGGCTTATGGCTTTCCTCCGGAGTAGCTTGGATTCAGCTTACTCCCTTCAGATGGCTTCAGACAGCTGGTGCCCCAGCTCAGCCCTGCCTGGCCAGCTCAGGAAGTGAGTGTGGAGAATATGCCATCCTTAGGTTTCCCTGCAGACTCCTATCTTCTCTCATCCCTCTTCCTTCTTATGCTCCCTCTGTTGAGAGTCAGAAGTACATGCTGCACGCCATTGGTGCCTGGGGAGGTCCAGGTGGTCTCAGCCCTCACCTTGCCATAATGAGGGCTTCCCACACCCCATCGGGAGGCCCGAGGGGGAAGGAGATGGAGTGCCGCCACCGCCACCGTTTTCACAGCTTTGCAACAATCTGTATTCTTGGGCCTTTTCCTTAAGAAGGAGTGTGGGAATACATATGATTTATAATGTAAACAATATACACTGACAGGATGTGAATGAATAAAAGATGAATAAATAAAAGCGCAGGAATAAATAAGCCTCCTACCTTGGCCTTGCTCTGAGTAGCAAAGGAAATGGTGGGAACATCACAGCGGGACAGGGCAGCCAGGGGCTGCTGCCTCAGCATTCTTCCTCACCAGAAGGCTGGCCAGCCTCCCTGCCCATCCCCTCCCCCAGAGTCCTCCTGCGTTCAGGCAGATCTTCCATTAAGGGGGGGCAGTTTGGTGCACAGAGAAAGCACAGGACAGATACTAACTAGCACTGCAATGCGTAGCAGGTTGGCATCCTTTTCTCCTGCTACCCCCCAGGCCTGGTGTCCCCATCTATAAATGCAAGGATTAGACTACATGTCCTCTGAGTCCCTTAGGAATGTGCTTTAATAGTCCCTCTTATCAGGAGGGGCAGCGTGGTGCACCATATTTCTGGGCCTCAGTTTTCTCATCCATGATGTGGGGATTCTGATGGGAGGTCTCAGAGGGTCTTCTCTCTCTGGTGGTCTGCTAGGTGGCTCTGACTCCCCTGCCTTCCTCCCAGAGATCACAAGAGGGGCAGTCTCTGTTCCCGGTGCAGTTTCAGTGCAGCTAGCTCTGGAACAGGCCTGGTTTTCTGGGCTGACGGCCCTCAGGCAGACTGGAAGCAGCATGGAGGTTACATCCATGTAAGTCATCCTATGACAAGTCAGGTCCCACGGCCGCCTCTTTCCTGCCTGGCCTGGAGGGGACAGGTAGCATCTCCTGCCTGAGAGGTCATATGCCCCAAGGTCCCTGCTCTGCGCCTGGGGGACAAAATCTGTCCTCAAGGAGCAACTCTATCAGATGGGGAGGTGGGGAAGAGGAACCCAAACCAGAGAGGGATCAGTACATTTATGGGGTGTGAGAGAGGGCTTTGGAGGCCACAGAAAGCAGGCAGGGAGTCAGGGAGGGAGTCTGGGGACCATCTGGCTGGGACTAGCAGGAGAGAGGGGCTTTCCTAGGACAGGATTCTGGCTTGGCCTCAAATATGGGCAGCCTCCGGGTCATTCTTCCATCCACCCAGCAGATGGCAGTGTATGTATGGGAACCAAAGTGACAGCTTCTGGAATACCCCATGGATGATTTTGCAGGGCTAGAGAGCACTGTCTTGTCGACACACTCAACTTCATTGACCTCTGTTTTCCCACTGTCCTTGTTAGTAAACTCCTTATCCTAATCTTCTCTGCATGCAAGGAGCTGAGTGCTACTGGGGACAGTTACCCAAACATAAAGACCAGAACCATACACACAAGGGGCTCCTTTCCGCCAAGCCCTCAGCACTGCCCATCCATCCCTCTGTCGGTCCCCAGTATCTGTCTCCTGCTTTCCAAAGAAATTATTGCAGAATTGACTCCCTCTCCTCAAACCTTCCTCCACTGCACTCATGTCAGAATAAGGAATAAGAAACTTCACAGGGAAACTCCTGTGATGAGCTTCTCTATCAATTACAAATTGCAACCTCTCTCTGTCAATTAGCTCTAGCTGGTTCTCAAACTCCAGCTTTTCCTTCCTCTCCTAATGAGCCACTTTGAAGATATGGCCACCCTGATTGTCTGTTCAGGTTTAGCATAGAGGGAACGCAGCCACATGGCTGAATGGGGGTCTGGGTACAATGCGGGAGCTCCTATCCAAGGCAAGACAGAGGCAAGCTAAATAAGACCCCATTTTTTGGAAAAATTAAAGTTCATGCACTAGAAACACTCAGAACAAACTGGAATCCTAAAAGGACAGTGGCAGGATCAAGAGTTTGGGTTATGAAGCAAGAGCACAGAGTCCTAGGAGATTGTATCACAAGGAAAAGCAGATGAGGAAGGAGAAAGGAAGAGTGGGTCTGGGTTGTTTCTCTGAGTAGCCTTGGAACATCCAGACCATCTTTCGTGGCCTTTGGGTGTCATACACTAAAGGGGCGGGTGTATAGATTGTCTTAAATGTCAGGGAGGTGTAGGGTGAGATCAGGAAATGAGGTGCCTGTGGCCTTCTGCCCTCCTTCCTGGCCTATTCCTCTCAAGGATACATGCGCTGAGCTGTCCATGGTACCAAAGTCTGTCTTCCCTCTCTGGATTGTGACAGCTAGACTAAGGGCGGGAGAAGAGTCTGGGGATTGTAACAGGATGTCTTCCATGTCCAGGATATCCTGCAGGACAGTCTTACACACAGTAGGACCTCAGTTAATATTTGTTGAATGAATGATAAATGAATCAGGACACCCATACAGGTGTAGGCATGTCTGGAAGATGATTTGTCCATTTGTTGCTCCCTTCTATCCAGCTGAGGCTGTTTGCACACTGACTTCATGAAGACTCATGTTCTGTGTGTGAGTCCCAAAGGCCAGATGAGTTCTAACCTGTTTATACCACAGAAAATCAATCTCGGCAAAGCAGGGTTCTCTTTCCCACCACCTCATCCCAGGAGGTAGTGTGTTCTTGTGGGAGGAGTCCTGGACTCAAAATTAAACACTGGCATTGTGGTCCCTTCATCATCACTGACTTGTTGAATGAGCTTGGAAAGGTCACCTACTCTTGGGGGGGGGGTCTCAGTTTCCCCTGGGAATAATTATCTCTGCCCTTATAGGGTCATTGCAAAATTAAATGAGCAAATGAATTGAAAGAGCTTTGCAGATCATAAAACATGGTGAATGGGCTTAGGACTGTGATGGTAATGATTTTGGGTGTGGCATCCAAGATAAGGTCTTGGCCAGGCAAGGTATGAAATCCCTTTGAGGATAAAACATGTGGGTGATTCTTCTCTGTCGTCCCCCAGGGCTCAATAAGGGCACTATGGAAATGCCTAGTAAGTCATTAAATGAGACTGAATTTCTTTCTTTAGAAGATCCTTAGTAGTGACCCAGATCTGGAGGTTTTAGGCCCAAGGAAGGTAAGGCTTTCCAGCACCTGCCATTCCCCAGGGATTAGCTGTTCTTTCTTTTGCACCCATCTACCATCCCTCTGGGCCTCAAGTAAAAGGCCTGGAATCTGAATTTCCAACTTCACCAAGTGCCTCCTGTCACCATGGACTTCTATAACCATCACTATGTGCATTGTGGCTGCTACCCAAAGGGAGGGCAATGTGCGGCATCAGCATCTATTAATCACTTTCAGAAATACTACTCAATGCAAAATCGAAAGCAACAATTATGCTAACTACATCCATTTCTTGTTATTGGAAGCTATTCAGTAGGAGAGCTATAATTATTGTGCATCTATGTGTCATTTTACAGTTTTCAATTTCTTAGTTATGTTTGGCCAAAAATTGATAAATACATAAAGTACAACCCATTGATTCATACCCTGCATGGAACCACAGGGTGCCCTGTGGATCTGCTGTACCAGTGCTCACATGCCTTTCCTTTCCTCCACAGCTGCCCATTAATTATGCCCAACCTCAGTCTCCTGGGCACTGTCACAGGGCCATGTTAAGACAAGCTGAGGTTTAGGTGTCTGTAAGAGAGAAGATTTGACTCGAGCCCAGAGAATAGGCCTGGGTCAGAAAGAAAGGACTCTAAGTGCTCAGGAAGTGGTGGATACAGCACAAGGACTCTCTGATGTTAGTGGACATTTTACAGCCTGTTTGCAGTAGTCTGGAGGGGGATCCAGATCTAGGGAGGCTCTGCTTCTCAGCCTAATTATGGTGGCTCAAGGCATGATGGTTCTGCTTACCCTCTTCTTTCCTCTACTTCTCCAAATGACCCCCCTGTCCTAGGTCTCTGCCTTGACAGCACTGTAGCTCCTCGTCTATCTCCCCCTGTCCACACCACCTTTCTAGCCATATCTGAACACATATTTGACTCTGGAAAAGAACCTGATGTGAGGGGTCAGACTGGGAGAAGAGAATGTGAGAATCCTTGGCCAAGTGCTCCATGGCTAAGTAGTATCCAACCCATTCCTATATACCATTCTGATACTGGGGCCTCGGGCACCCTGTAATCCATCCTTTTTTTCATCCATTCATTTAATAAACATTAACTGAGCGCACAATATGTACCAGTTTCAGTTTAAATGTGTCCATTGATTGAAACATGTGAAATACTTTTGGGAACACTTTGGTAAGAAGTAAAATGTCACAGCTAGATGCATATGGAGTCAAAGCTCATGGCACCTGGCCTCACTTACTTGCTCTGTTAATGTGGGTAAGTTATTTAATTTCTTTGCGCTTCATTTTCCTAATGTGTAATATGGAAAGAATAATAACAATGGTAAGGTCATGGTAAGGATTAAGTGAGGTATTAGGTTGAGTTGTAGGAAGTTGCCACCAGTTGGCCATTTTTGAACTACAAAAACACTAATTTCATGTAGTTTAGCCTCAACAAGTGCTTAACACAGGGTCTGGTTCAGAACAACTGCTCAGTGAGTGGTAATGTTGCTTCTTATTCTCCAGATGGCACAAGCCTAACAGAGAGTGAGTTCTCTCACCTCGACTATTAGTTTCACGCTAGCATTTGAAGATGAAGCTCTTTCTAGGAACCACCAGGAAGGTTTTGACTCAAGATTTACATACTCAATGGGTTAGTTTTACCCAAGACTGGGGGACAATCATGTTAGAGCAGGCAGTGACCACCAACAGTTCATGACTAGCCAAGGAGTGACCTAATTGTGTCTGGGAGGTGGCATTTCTTTAGGTTTTATTCAAAGTGGCACACATCAGTTAAATATAAGGTTAACTATTAATGCTAATTAATACTCTCTCCATTATTTTAACAGAGAGTTATGTTTCTAGGAAGTCATAATGGAATGGGAATTGTCTATAGTTAATCACAGATAATGTGTCCATTAATCACAAATCTATTTTTTTAAGTGCCAGGAAGAGGCAGAGCAGGAGCATGTTGTCTGTGAGCTTTGGAGAGTTCAGTCTTCAGTCCTAGGGGGCAAGAAGGGGAGTGGAAGGCGGGATGCGAGTCTGCTTTCCAGAAAGCTTAACTCCAGGAGGAACATAGAGCCTGGAAGTCAGGGCCCTGGACAAACCCTCCTTTCTCTGCATCTTTTTCTCTTGAAAGACTTATTCAGGCAGCACTGTCACTGGAAACATCAAAGGCTCTACCCTGCCAGAAACCAGCCCACCTAACCTTGTGTCCAGAGCTCCTCCCACAGCAGCACTGGTCTCTGCTCTAATGCTCAGAGGTGAAGAGATAGCCAGGATCCATAAGCTTTTCCATGAGCACCTTGTGGGCAAAGCAGGCTTCTCAGAGCTTTGCAGATTTTCTCAATGCCACTAGGGCTTTTCCTTTCATTCCCTCCAGCCAGGGCCCAGTTCCTGCTTCTCAAGGAAGTGAGGCAAGGCCGCTAGCTTTGTGGTCTCCTGGGGAGTCCTGGCTTGGCAGAGCAAAAACATACCTGATACCTCTACAGCTGCAAGACTCTTCCCTAATCTCTCTTTCCTAGCATGTTTCCAGTCCTTAGAAAGAGCATGAATGGGACCCTGAATTCCCTTTGGCTCTTAACAAAGAGGCTGTCTTTTTATTTACAGAGTCAACAAGATGAGAGGCAAAGAGAAAGCAAAAATACACTGTGGTTTGCCAGTCATTGCCTTAGAGCAGGAAAGCCCCACCCCACATGTTGCACGTGAGGCAGCAGAGGCTCAGAGACGGGGAGGGGCTTGCCCAAGGTCACACAGTAAGTCTCTTTTCCTTGCTCTAATAAGCTTTTCTTTCCACAATTTTGTATTAAGTGCCAAACTGTAGGCCACCCCCAGAGAAGAAGAACAAGAGAACCAATCTCAAAGTCTGCATCTCAGCCATAGAACCCTCTGTGTTATGAGGCCTTAGGGAAATGCAACCCCCCAAGTTTGAAGTGAGGAGGCCCCCTCTTGAAAAATCAGTTAAAATGCCCTCCTTTATGCACATGCCAACTTTGACTTCAAAAAGACTTTATTCCCAAGGATAAACAACCCCATGTTTGTGTAATATAATTAAGTGAAGGCATCTTTAAATGTCATACTAGCTTGTGCCCATTTCAAATTGTTATGCATCAACAGAACTTAACGAGATAGCCAAGGCTTCTCCTTGCTGTGAGGCTGAGATAAGCCACAGCACTGTGGGCCCTTTAATAGATTGCCAAAATAAAGCATTTTCTATGCAAATTATTCATGCAGTGGGACAGCTAATCGCCTGCCAAGAGCCCGCCCACTGCCTCTCTGCAATTAGTCGTGAAGTTGAAGGAGCTCCAAACTCCGCAGGCGCACTCAGGGCCTCCTGCTCCTATGGCTGGTTTTCAGGTGAGCAGAAACTTTCTTTCCTTTGGTGGTGGGGCCTGGACTCCCCCACAATGGAGACAGATGAGGGGAGTGAGTGGTGGGCAGGAGGCAGAGAAATGAAGAGAGATAGAGGGCTGTTCCTGGAGTCCCAGCCTAACACCTGACTCGATGTATATACTGTGTACTTGGACACACCCTGAGACTCAGTTCCCTCATCTATAAAGTCACGGTGGACACTGGTCTGATGTCTGGTGTTTCAAGGACAACGGGCTGAGGGAATTGGGAACACGCTCTGCTTTTCCTCTGCTCAGGAAAGAGCCCACTGTGGGCTTGCAGGACACCAGAGACTCAAGATCAAAATAGGGACTTTGGGTCAGGAAAACCTCCAGTGTCCCAGCCCACCCCGGCTTCCACCACCACCTGGCATCTGTCATCATAGACATAGGAAGTCTCTGTGGCAGCCAAAGGAGAGTCCCAGATAATTTAACCAATGACTAGAGCTCCCCCTCATTCTTACACAAACCAACCAGCGCTTTTGGTGTCTCTCTCTCCCAAGTCTGTCTCTGAGACTTTCACGGTCTCTCTCTCCCACCACCAGCTGGCTATGGGAGCCTCTCCGAGGGGGACCAGCACCCAGTGGCCTCCTGAAACATAACCTAGACAGATTCGATCTGCCAGAGGAGGATGGGGGTATCTTGCTCTTGCCACCATCTTGTGCAGGGCAGTACCCCCAACCTGGGATCACATGCTCACTCTCCAAAGTGGGTGGAGCCAAGACTGTAGCCTACTTTGGGCCTTCAATCCCAAGATCTGACAAGCTGAGCCAAACCCGAGTTTTTCAAAGGAACAGACTTGCTCAGTGAGGGCCCAGGAGCCCTATGAGGGCAAAAGTCATGTATGTGCACATTCGTGGGAGAAGGAAGGGACTGTTTTTGACATTCTGGGAAGCTTTAGAAGTTACTTGCTAACTTGGTAAATTAGGGTTTGGGCTAATCCATGGGTTCTCAAGTCAATGTTTTGCTTACTAAATGGAAGGTTATTTTTCTCATGAGGGTTTGTTAACATATCAGAATGGCAGTCACTTAACCTAGCAGCAGAGTGTTGGATGATGGATAACTGCCTCTGATATTATGCAACAGCCTTTTGATGCACCAAGAGTCCCCAGGGAGGGCACCAATGAAAAGATGGTTTAGTTGGGACTCTGAGCATGAGGTATGCCCGGTCCCATGCTGAGTGCTAGTGACAGCACACACAGAGCGTGCAGCCGCTGAGCTTCCCCAGAGGCCTAGGGCAGCTGTTAACCTTCCCACATGGAGGTCAAGGACCTAAGGGCACCTGTTTCTCAAGACAGGAATGACCCCAGAGTAGCAGCACGTTGAGCCCTTGCTGTGGAATCGCATTAAAAACAAAGGAAGTGCTTAGATTAACAAATCTCTGCCTCCTTGGCTTCTTTCTTTTCTCTCTCATCAGCCACTGAACCTACCTGTGGCCTCAGTGTGGCTCAAGAGATGTCACTCTGGTCTCACTCAGTATCACAGCTGGTCCCTGCCTCAGGCCCCAGCTAGGGTTGATCACTTCATCCTAACTTGTTCAAGGCCCCATTGGGTTACCTGTCCAGGGATGCCACCTTCCTACTTAGAGCTGCCCTCTGCTCAGACTAGCTTTGCCCCATTGTGGCTGGGGCCCTGTCACTTGCTGATGCTCAGTCCACCTTGCACCTGGCCTTGGCTCTCTGGGAAACAGAGCCCTGAACTCCTATCACCAAGCTCTGTGATCTACAAATTCCTCCCCAACTTTGTGGGGTCAGGGGCTTTAAAGCTGAGCTGGGCTATGCCTGGTGTTTGCCCCTACCCATGGCCTCCTGGTTCCTATTGCTTGACTGACTCCCACATAGCACCTGAGAGAAGAGTGCTATACACTCTCCCCACTTCCTCATCCTTGGTTGCCTCCAAGTCCACGTCTGACTAAAGCCCTCTACCTCAGTGACTCAGGCTTGTTCTTTGACGTGTGGAGAGAGCCATAGCTGCTCCCTGAGTGCTTGTGACCCTGGACATGGGGGTATGGGTTGGGGGAAGGCAGGGAGAGGTGAGCTATGGAACACTGAGCCCTACCTGACGGGGCAGACCTGGGAAGGTACATGATAGAGGATGGGCCATTGGGGTGAAGAGAGAAGGTAGGGCAGGATGGGAATGCAGGACACTGAGGAACACTTGCCCACTCAGAAGTAGCCAAGGCCTGAATCTGGGGTATGAGCCTTGGGGAGAGAATAGATAAATCCCCTCTCCATAATCTTCTTCCCTTTCTCCACTTCCTCCTCTTCCCTTCTCTGCCCATGGCACCTGCTGCTAAAGAGATGTACTGAGTTTCAGCTTTGCTATGGGTCTCACATATCTGGGGGCTAGCCTGGGGGCCCTTCCTCCCACAGGGACTGTCATTGGCTCCCAATGGGTTTTCTGGAGCTCAATTCCTGTATAGCCAGAGCTTGACTATCCTGGTGGGCGTGTGCTGCCTTGTTCTATACTGGACAGGACTCCCAACAGGCCATGATCATGGCGGCCTGTTTCACTGTTTGTTGGCCAGCCCTAGTGTTCCCAGGGTGACTTGTACACCCCAGTGCTTTCAGCGGATAAGGGAAAAGTGACTCTACACGGCAGGACCCAGGAATGTGTGTATTCAGTTCTCCCCCATCCCAGGTGACTCTAAGACACAGCTAGGAGTGGGAACTCTTATTTTGTCAACTGCTTCTTGAACTTCAGTATGCATCTGAGTCATCTAAGGAGTTCGATGAAACATAGACTACTGGGCCCCATCCCCAGAAAGCCACATTCGGGAGATCTGAGGGAGGCCCAAGAATTTCGGCCATCTCCCAGCCGATAGATGCTGCAAGACCATGTACTACACTTAGAGCAGCGAGGGTCTGGCCCAACCTCTCGGCAAAGCAGGGCAGGGGATGCTGGTCCTCCACTCAAACACTCAAGGCTATGAGGGTTTGGGTTCCCACTTGAGGAGGGCAACAAACTCAAGTCAAACCCAACGGGTCATGTTGCTATGTGTCGGGCCTCCAGCCTGGCCCAGGTGGCCAGGGTATCAGGAGTGTTAGCCACTGTCATTGGCTGGTCCCTCATTGACAGGTTGTCATTGACGGCAGAAACTTGGCCAATGGCAATCAATCAGGGGGCCCGCGCTGCCTTAAATACCAGCAGAGCAAACAGCCTCAGACAAAGCTGCGCCATATATCAATTACCAAGAGGCTGTGTGTTCCTCTGGGTGGAGGGAGCCCGAGCAAGCGGCCAGGGCTGCTGCCCCAGCTGATAAGGGCCTGCATTGTTCGGGGACAGCTGGCGGCCCGATAAGGGCCTGCTCGCCCGAGATAATGGCAGTGGGCAGGCGCCTCGCGGCAGTTTAGAATTTCTTGGGTCTCCAAGAAAGGTTCTATTAAGCCCACTGACCCCAATTGAATATTAATTAGCTAATTAACGGATTTATTGTTCCACGCCATTTCTGGAGAGGCCATTTTTTTCGAGTGCCATTATTTTTGTAAATGATTTTTCGCATTGTGCATAATTGAATCTTTGCAGCTGCCAGCATCTTCTGCATGATTTGGCAAAAAAAAGGAAGCAGAAGCACTTAGGGTTTTTCACCCCCCCTCTCTCTGAACAAATGTTTTCAGCCCCTCCTGCTAATGCTGGAGTGAGGGGGAGGGAGGGGGGCCTGGCTCTGTTTCACAGGTTTGTTTTTTAAGCTGAACTGCAAAGTCCGCACTCCCTTTCCCTTCCTTTTGTAGGCAGCTGAGGGCCTAGCGCTCCTGGCGGTCCCGCACCAGGCCTTTGTCTGGCTGTCTTCAAACTGGCCAGACTTAGCTTTTCTGAGTCCCAACTCCTTAAAGCGTTAGAGTAGGGGGTAGGTAGAGGGAACAGGGCCCAAGCTTGTCACACCCAGAGCTCACAGGGGAGGAAGACCAGCTCTGACCAGGAGGGCAGTGCCGCCTGTGGGCTGTGCCTCTGTTTCTGCCCTCAGCTACCCCAGCCCAGCCTTTTCTAGCTAGAGCCTACCCTTGGGTCTGCTTGCTCTGGGGGAACAGAACCCCACCCCTGCACATCTCAGCTGCTCTTTAATGAGTCCTCGCTCCAAATTCCACGCCAGGGCTGCCTGACTCCCTGGAGCTGGCATCGGCCCATAATAAATTGACCCGGCCGGTCCCACAGGCAAATATCTGATTGAATCAAACCCATTCCTCAGCAGAGGGTCTGGAATGTTGGGGGGGGGGGTGCGTGCACTGGGGTGGGGCTGGTGTGGGCGGCTCAGCAATATTGTCAGGCAGCATTTGGGAGCCCCCTTGGACCTCTCAGCCCCTTCAGCATTGTTAATGAAGCCAAGGGCAGACAGAGGCTCCAGGAATATTAGTCAGGGCCCCCGGGTGGGCGGGTCTAAGGAAGGCTTGTGCCCAGGACCTGCCCCTGGCCACCAGGGGCTGCAGAGCTTTATTGGGATTTTTTATTAAGCCACCTCTTCCTGCCCTCATCCCTGTCCCTATCCTGCTGCTTGTGCTCAGAAAGAGGAATTCTGAAGGCCTTTCTGAGCAGAGAGATCAATCAGGAAGGAGTTTTTGCATCCTCCGCTGCAGACACTGGCTGGGACCACACCACCTGCCCATTTCCTTTGCTCTGGACTGGAATAAGAGCCCAGGGGACAGACAGATTGTCATGGGCATCCCCGCCAGATGCAAAAGTGGAAGGGACCCCAAAAGTCTGGCTAAGAGCTGGGAGTGGCGCTTAGAGTTGGGGAGGGGGGGTCATTCAGCTTCCGTTTGAACACTGCTAGGGGTGGGAAGCTGACAGCCACTGAGGCAGCTTTCATACCGAGAAGGGTGGTCTTTATTACAGAGTCTGCCTGCTCCTTTCTCTCTGACCCCCACCCTGAGTCTCCCACTCCCCAGAAGAGCCACTCAGCTCACAACAGTAATAACCATAATAGTATCTAATGTTAACTGAACTACTATGTGCCACACACAGTACAAGGCACCTGTCACGCATCACCTCAATTTAGTGCTCCTACGGTCCCGTGAGGTAGGTGGGTTTCTGGGGCACAGACATAGGACGTAACCTGAGCAAAGGTCACTGGTGAGGGCAGTAGCACGAGACACCAAACCCCACTTTGCCAGACCTGAGCCCTCGCTTCTGACCACTTTGCTCCACGGTCAGGAAAACCATGCCCCCGAGGCTGCTCTCCCGTAGGGCAAACCAGCTCAGCTGCAGCACAGGCTCCTTGTCCTACATGGTCTGTCTTCTCCCTCCCACCCTGAACCTCCTTCCTGAATTCCAAAGACCAGAAGTGGTCTGGCCAGGAGAGAGCAGAGTGAGTCTGTCATGTGCCACATGTTAGACACCATACTCTGGTCGGCAATAAGGTTCTTGGCAAGAACCCCCTCCACAACCCCTCCCGTCCACTAAGGTTCACACTCATTGTTCTGAAAGGGAGCCAAAAAGATCACCTTCTCCAGTTCTCTGAATTTTAGAAAAATTTGGTGTGATCCTCGCCAAGTGGGTTTCCTACAGCCCCAGAATCTGCTGAGGGACCCCCTCCTCTGAGCCCTGCGAGCTGAGAATTGCATGCAGCCTTCCTCAGGGTGTTAGGGGTGTGTGAGATGGAGGCCTCCAGCCTGGTGGGGGGGCAGTGGGGCTGCGCCATCTGGCTCTCCCCTTCTAGACCATTTGAGTCCTGTTCTATTAATGTGACCCTGGCAGGACCCTCGGCCCTGGCAGCATACCTTGCTGGAGGGGCCTGGGGGCTGCAAGCCACATTGGGCTGTTTTGGGAAATTTCTTCCAGTTTCTTCTTTTGTAAATAAGAGTAGGGAAGAGACCTGTCCAAGGTCACCCAGCCACACTATGGAGGCAGGACCATGTCCTGTTCTCCTCTGCCCCTCGGGAAGGGCCACTGAGTATTTGGTAATGGATCCAGGAGCCCAAGGTCATGCTTGGCTCAGAAGACTAAGGTGACCTCCTCTCGGGAGCCTGATTCTGAAGGTAGCACCCACTGGCCCACTGGTCATCTCAGTCAGGTTTCCTGGGATCCTGCCCTCATTGTCATGACCACATTCTAGGAGTCAGTATTGCTTAAACCCTAGTCCCCTACCCCCTGTACGTCTCTAATATGATGTTATCAAGCTCTCAACAGGAATCCTTTCATCAGATGGGACAACTCAGGCTCCAGGGAGCAAATCTCTTTCCCCCTAGAGCTTCAGGGTCCTGGCAGGGGTCTCAAATCCCTGACTTATCACTCAGGCTCAGTGGCCTTGGGCAAATCACATCCCTCTGAACATTGGTTTCTTAACTGTTCAGTGGTGGTAATAGTAAAGCTAGTCCTCATTTCCTGAAGTTTCTGGAAGACAGGCAAGAAGAGACTCTGTGCTTTTTCATCTGGAGCACCCAGTGCTATGCTGGGACTTGGGAATGCCACAGGACAAGTACAGGCTTCTGCAAACAACACTTTCGCTACGTAGAAAGGAGTTTAAAACATATATTTTGAAAAGCATATATTATGGACTGGCGGAATAGAGGTCGCCTTTCAGGGACAGTGACTGGAAGGGGCACTAGGGCTTCTTAGGGTGCTGATGATGAACCCTTTACTCTGGGTTCTGGTGACACAGGTGTGCTTCTTTTGAAAAATCATGGGACAGAGCACTTAAGATGGGAGCACTTCTGTTTACATCTCATTAAAAGCGTACCTTAAAAAGACTGAATTATGAAGATGTGTGTGAACTTTCAAGACAAAACATGAGACCTAAACACAATCTTGTGCGTATGGCAGACCACACCCCTCCAAGGGGACTCCCAGTGGCTTGACTAATGATGATGGTTTTAGGCTCTAGGCAGATGGGCTAGGGGATATTCTGGGGTCTGGGGGAGCCTCCCAGATGACATAGAGAGGCTCTCACTTCTTTAGGCAGAACCACTTGTGAGCACCCACGTTTCAAAGGACTCACGTCCTGGGGCGCCTGGGTGGCTCAGTCGGTTGAACATCTGACTTCGGCTCAGGTCATGATCTCACAGTTTGTGAGTTCAAGCCCGGTGTCAGGCTCTGTGCTGACAGCTTGGAGCCTAGAGCCTGCTTTGGATTCTGTGTCTCCCTCTGTCTCTGCCCCTAACCCACTCACATTCTGTCTCCGTCTCTCTCAAAAATAAATAAACATCAAAGGGCTCACGTCCTTTCTAAGAAAGGAGGGTGGGGGCTGTGCAGCCTCAGGCTTGGGCCAGCAAAGGCCCTGTGGCAACCTCTCCAGTGAGCCCAACCATCTTACACAGGGTGACTCAGATTTTACTGGAGAAAAAATATCTTAGCTACATAGAGCCAGGGAAGGAGGGTGGGAGGGAGAGAGAGAGACAGAGGGAGAGAGAGTCAAAAGGAGACAGAGACTGAAAGGTAGGAAAAGAGAGAGGGAGAGACAAAGAGGAGACAGGGCAAGAGTCACAGGGGAGAGACAGAGAGCATTGGCAGGGAAATGTCTTTTCAGTGGGCAAGGCTGAATATCAAAGCAACCAGCATGGGGCATCAGAATCCCTTTCATGTTTCCAAGGCAGGGGATGGGAAGGAGAACAGCTTTGAAGGTTTCCTAGTCCCAGCCAGGCCATGCCTTGGAGCTAGGGCAGGCTGACTGCACAAGCTCCCTTCAGAAGCTTTCAAGAGCCCATTCTAGCTGATGCCTCAGCCTGAGGGAACAAGAAAACAACAGCTTCCAGCTTTTGCCTGCCTGCCTGCCAGTTGACCCATTGGGACACTGGCCTCGGGCTTCGGCTGGGCTTGGGGCCCATGCACATTGGATCTCCCAGTTGCTACCTGCGTGTACATGGCCCTTCCCCTCAAGCAACAGGGTCAGGGAGGGGGGGTGAAATGCAGGGTTGGATGGGACTGAATATATTGCTGCCTAAGGAGAGAACAGCCACCCCTCACCTGCTGTTCAAGGCCCTCCTTCCTGGCCCTCAGGTGAGGCGAGTGCATAGTCTGTTGATATTCTCTTGAAAGGACAATTGGGAAATTGGCCCTTGGACCCTCAGGCCTGGGGAGCTGTAGGGCCAGTGGCCCATCTGAGGACAAAGAAGGTCCTGCCTCTACTCTGAGTGCTACTCTGCCTTGTCTTCTCCTGGTCTAATACATACTTAACTCCAGTGGACGGGGTTATAAGCTGTTCTGCTCTTGAGGGGTTTAACGAAGCACCTGAAATCATACGGGAAGCTGGAAGACAGTGGCATGAGATTTTAGGCAACCAAAAAGTTCCCTTGTACTACACCAAGGGGGTACAAGACCCCGCCTTTGGAGCCCTTTGGAGAGTGTGTTAGTATAGATGCTTTGAGCTGCAAGTAACAGAAACTCCCGACTCAAAGGGGCTTGAAGAATAAGAGTATAGGAAGTACAGCAGGCCCCAAGTACGAACTACCAGCAGCTGAATGAAGCTGTCAAGGACATGGGAGTTTCCCATTCCTCCATCCCACCTTCCTTGGTGTCATTCTGCCTTCTTGGTTTTCCTTGTGGTCCTAAGATGCTTCCAGTGGCGGGGCGCCTGGGTGGCTCAGTCAGTGAAGCATCTGACTTTGGCTCAGGTCATGATCTCGCAGTTCATGAGTTCGAGCCCTGCGTGGGGCTCTGTGCTGACGGCTCAGAGCCTGGAGCCTGCTTCCGATTCTGTGTCTCCCTCTCTCTCCACCCCTTCCCTGCTCACGTTCTGTCTCTGTCTCTGTCTCTGTCTCTCTCTCTCTCAAAAATAAGTAAACATCAAAAAATTTAATAATAAAAAAAGATGCTACCAGTGGCAAACAGGGCTACCTGTTTCTTTATTCACACACCAAAAGAAAGACAGAAAACCTCTCCTCCAATCATAAATATAAGTCCTTAGTTTGACCAGGATAACTTGGATACCTACTTACCCTGGACGAATAATAAGAAAAAAGAGGTGCAGAGAGCATTCGATTTAGACTGATCATCTACAGAATGGAGGTTGGACCTTAACCAAATGTCCACCACAGAGGGTGTCTCAGGGAGATGCTCCCTTGTCTATATGAGAGAGAAGATGTCCGCGCTTTGACCCTTTCTAGTACAATCTCTCAACCAGACCTGTGTTGCTTCCTCCTGGGTAAACCTGAGAGAAATTCACCACCACCACAAGCTGGTTCTCACCAGAGGGATGCATATGCCTGCTAGTAACCTGATTTTTATTTCTCTCCAAACATTATGACCTGGAATTATTGGGTTAAGGAAGTGTTTGACCCATTTCTGCCCCTGCTTTCACAGGACCCTTCGCTCACAGAATATGCCCTCATCTGAGTCATTTGGGATATTGGGACCATTCTCAGTTCATTTCTCTATGAGGCCGAGATGTCTTCCCTGCTAACCGCGGGATGGAGGAGGTGGCCACAGCCCATCTCAACTCGTAAGAAATTCTTTGTCCAATGTGTACACTTTTGCTTTGGCCATTTTATTCTCTGTACTGGAAGATGCCCTAGGAGCAGATCAAGGGTGAAAGTCCTTGGAGGGTCTATGGGAGGCTGGGTTTTCTGAAAAGGGGAAAAACAGACCTTGGAGGCTGTGGCAGGGTGGAGCATTTCACCTCCGCACCCCCAGAATGCTTCTAGTATATGTTTTTGAATGGATATAAAAATAAAAAAAGCCCGGCAGGGGGTCATGAGGAGCGAGCCATGCAAAACTCATTTCTCACCTGGGCAAGTGAAACTGCAGGTGTCCCCACCCTTGGTGTCTGCTCCCTCTGATTCTCCCTTTATATCACCCCAGAGTGATCTTTCAAAGAGTGCAGATCTGATCATGCCTTGTTCCACTTACAAAGCTCTGACATTTCCCTGTTCCTCGAGGATAAAGGCCCATCTCCCAGCCCAGCGGGAGACACCCCCCCCCAACCCTCCCGCCCCATGCGGCCTTGCTGCTCTCCTCCAGGGCCTCTGCATCCCTGTGCAGGCACACTGAACCTCGGGCCACCCTTCACCCAGGCCCCACTCTCTCCCACTTCTGGGCCTGTACCCACTGTCTGCTATGCTCATCCTCCCTTGTTTGATGGCTCAAGTGTCCTTTCCCCAGAACCTTCCCTGTCTCCCAGGCCAAGTTCGCTACCTCCCCTTTCTAAAGCTGTCGTGACACTGACCACACCGAGTTATGACTTTTTCACAGGCTGGCTCCTGACTCTCCTCCTCTCTGTGAGAGTTTTTTAGGGCAGGGACTTTGCTTCATTTCTTCTATAACTCCCTTGCCTTACCCTACATCAGACACTCAACATACATTGGAGAGATGGAAAGGTGGGCAGAAGGAGGAACAGGAGTTACATAAGCGGGGAAGGTGGGAGGGAGAGATGAATTAAACCAACGTTACTTTTTTCTGCCTAGGTCACTAGACGGCTATCAGGGATGCTTTGCGGTGTCTGGACTTTTGATAAATTCTTTCATAACTTCATCCGTGCTTGTGATGGAAAACTGTGCTTGACGCAGTGCTAGTCAGCTGTTTGGAGAACCGCCCCCAAAGATCACTAAATAATGGTAATCTGATAGGAGGTGCCTCGTGGTCAGCCACAGGGCTCTGCTCTGGGCCATGTTATGCTCAGTGTTTAGCCAAGAAAATGGTCCTCTCTGCTTTTAATTGGCGTTATTACTCCTTGGCAGAGGTGGCATTGAAAAAATGTCACCCCACGTACTACACTCTGCCACCTGCAGAACCTTTCTGGTCTATCGGGCCTCGGAGCTTTCCCCAGTAAAGGGCACCCCTGACCTTGATCATGTGCCTGATTCCCCAGACAGAGACCATCCAGCGTCTCCAAGAACTGCACCCCTTTACTTGCTCCCTCCACCCCTACTTCTAGCAGCATCCCTGGTTACCTGTTCCACCTGGAGCTCCCCGGGTGGGGAGGAGCTCCCACCTCTAGGCACTTGCTTTGTCTCAGCCTGAAGTGTCCTTTCTCTTGTGTCTCCACCAGATGAATCTGAGGCCCAGCTCAAATAATTCTGTTTTCCTGGGCCCCAACCTGACCCACCAAGAGCCTTCTTCCTTGGTACTCTTGCTTCACTGCAGGCTCCCACCCTCCTTACTAAGGTGGAGCTTTGAGGAGTAGTGGCCAGTGAGGTTTTCTACGTGCCTGCAGGAGTGGACACATTGAAAGTGGCCATGGCTTGGAAAACAGGGGCTTGTGTCCCATGTCCTGCTCAAGAACCTATAACAGCTCTTTGTGTTGCAAGTCTGGGCTTAAACTCTTCTGTTCAGCTTCCTGTTTCCTATCCCCCACCTCAACCCCAAACCCACTCCACTTCCAGCGTCCCCTCTTGCGTTTCAACCAGTCGAGATCCCAGACTTCCCCCTATACCTGTAAGGCCTCCCTCATATCTCCGGCTATTCTTTCCGCAGGAAGCAACTCAATATCAGGTTCCTCTCAGGTGTTTTGTGCCACGTGGGCCGCCCCTTCTTCAGAGTGCTGACAACATCATACTCACCCATTCATTCTTGCCACGTACTGCTTACATGGATGTGTATTCCTGAGATACCACAGAGCAGCTACCCTGTCCCCAGATGTAGAAGAGCTGACTTGAACTCTCTCCTCTGCACCACCTAGCTACATTACAATGTGCTTTATTTCCTCATCTGTAAAGGGGGGGGGGCATTAACCTATGCACTCCCAGGGAGACTGTGAGATACAATATAGCAAAACAGGTGACGTGTTTTTAATAAGCAGAAAATTTTTCTGTTATGCGGAGCTGTCATTGGCCCTGTTAGGGGCAAGTTCCCAGACGGTACAGACCTATGACCTCAGGAATTTAGACTGCCCACAGGGAGCAAGGAGCCCTCGATATCCTTCCTCTTAAACCTCTCCAGGCCCAAGGGCATTATTTTGCTGCACGAAGGGGCTACTGAGGAGCAGTGGGGAGTAGGTGGAAATGTGAGCATTCCTGTAGGGAATAAAGGCAACCAGAAGTGTAATCGGGATCCGATCCTCACCCAGATGGGTCAGAAGCCCGGAGCCTAAATCTATCGTAGGGCTCAAATCTGTGCCTCTTTCTCTGTATGGAGTTTTTATCAATGTCTGTTTCCCTACCAAAAATAAGAAAGCACGGCTTAAAGGGGTATAGGACTGGTAGAGTGCAGGAAGAAGGGGGACAGCAGTATGGTGCCTCATGCTTCGAGTGGTGAGGGCCATCAGAGACAAGGCCAGTGGCAGAAGGTAGAGCCTGAGTCCTGCTTGACCTGAGGAGGGCCTAGGACTTACACTGCAGAGGACTTGGGGTCCCTGAGAGGGTGGATCATGCCACTTTTCCCCCTTATATTCCCACTTTAACAGGTTCTGGTTCTGGGCTGAGCATTGGTGTGCATCCACTGCTGGAGGGGTGGGAAGAGAGCCTGTAGTGACAGCCACCACCACATGTCGCTGGGGAGGGACTCAGAATGTGTGTATGGGGGGGTGACCTCTAAGATTACATAGCAAAGCCCCCAGTGAACAGAGCCCCATGAAGTTTGGAGCTCAAGTTAGAGGCCCTAAGTTAAAGAAAAAATGTTAGGGAACCCCCCTATGTGATTTAGATAAATATAACATCTAAATTGCAGAATAGAATTATATTCTTCAAAGAAGCTTTTATATATATGCTGAAATTAAGACCACTCCTTTGTAGAGTCTTTCTCTCCCCCCTCCCCCCGCCCATTTGGTTTGGGCCAGAGGGGAAGAAGACAAGGGTCACGATGCTCACTGTTGGCATCACTTCCTGGAGTCAGAGGGGCCTGAGCAGGGGCCTCCCGTCATAGAATCGAGCTGCTTTTGGAGTTGATGAACTCCTGTGTTCCAGGCATAGCCTACATCATAATACTCAGGGGTCATTTCCACCACCCCTTTCATTTTGTGCACCCGATCATGAGCCCAAGCGTTCAGGCTCAAAAACTCCAGAACCACGGAGAGTTCCAGAGAGTTCTCTGACCCTGCCCTGGTCTCCATAGGGCATGTTCAAGCCTTAGATTTGGGCGGGGACCTTTTTCAGCACTGAGGCCCCAGAGGGGCTGGTGGCCACCACTGAGAGCCACTTTTTCTCCCTACTCGCTAACAATTTCTCGCCATCCAGCTCTCCAGCCTGAGCCTGTCCTGCCCGGTCTCCATCAGGCTCAGCTTTCCTGAACTCACTGGGATGTGTGCCTGGAGAGAGAAGAGCCTCAGATGCTTCTACCTCCTCCCTTTCCAGCAACCCGAAAAGGCTTCTGTGAGGAGCCACTGTCTGAGGAGGACAAGGAGTAGGGTCCCTCTTCAGATGGGAAGTGCACAGTAATTAGTTTGAACAGGGAGGGAAGAGTAGCCCATTTCATTGCAGGGAAAGAGGATTTTTAAATCATTTAAAGGGCGGTGTCGGCTCTAAAATGGCTTGTGGTGGAGCCTCAGAGGGGCTAGTAATTAGCTCTCATGTCTCTAATGAAAGCAGAGGGCCAGGAGGAGGGGTCACTTAATGAATACAGGGATTAGCTTCCAAATAAGCCCTAAGTAAGTAGGCAGGTGCAGGGGAAGGGGTAAAGGACAGGACTGGGTCATCAGGGCCCCGGCTGAGGGGAGGCCAGCCCATGGGAACTTGGAGAAGGGGTCCAGGGTCTCCTGAGGCCCACAGAACCAGTGCCCACCCAACCCTGCTTTGGGCAAAGTTCCCTTCACTCCTTCACTGTGAGAAGCTAGGGGTGGGTGGCCGGCCTGATGTCCCCAGGCTAGAAGCAAGGGGCTCTATCGTCAGCCACATTCTGGAAATCCATAGCCCTGCATGAAAGCCCAGGGTGAAGTAGGGAAGTATCACAGGGCACACAAAACAACCCTTCTCCCAGGGGCACCTCATGGTGTGTGTTGTTGGCAGCAGACAGGGGCCCCCACACCTCCGTGCCCAGGATACAGCCATGAGAAACCCACCTGCCTCGGCTTCTCTCTCGATCCCCGGAAGCAGGAAGGCCCAATAGGGGCCCTGAGGCTGAGCCTAAGCCTGGAGTACCTCCCCCCTCAGAACAGGCCAGCAGGCTGAAGGCAGTGAGGTCTGGAGAAAGGGAAAGAAGGACCGGTCATGTCAGCCCCATTGTCCCGTGGCCCTCTGGGCATTGCCAATTCCTGCTTTTACAACAAACTGTCTTTTCCCCTGGAAAATGGGTCATGCAGTCTGCAGAGAAACTACTTTCTTGGTGCATCCTCTGTGGAGGACAGTAACTCCAAGTGTCCAGAATAATCAGGCTAGATTCCCTAGAAACCACGATCCAGCCAACATATCCCAAGTTAGTGGCATCATGGGGCAGGGAGACTGGCGATGGCAGCCAAGAACCCAAGCCCAATTTCTTGGTATCTTAAGGAATAATGTTTCTTATTAACCCAGAAAGTAAAGGGAGAGAAGCACTGAGCAGACATCAGGACTGAGCAGCTCTTCCTCTCCTCCACGCACTGTGTGCCCCAGCAGGATCCCTGCGGGAATGAAGGCCTCAGGATGCAGGAGACATGGCTCTGAGCCAGGCTGAGGGCCAGAAGGTCAAACTCCGAACCGAGGCTGGCTTCACTGTGCCCCTGTCCATCACTCTGGGCCTCAGTTTCCCCAAAGCAAGCCCATTAGATAAGATGGTCTCTAAAGGTGGGTAAGAAAAGATCATTCTTTCCCATTCTATCTAAAGCAGGCCTCTCTCCGGCCACTCCACACTATCTTCAGCTCGTTACTGACCTATTTATTTATTGCCTATCTCCCCCACTAGACTATAAACCCCACATGGAGAAGGACCCTGTCTGCCTTCTCCACTGGGATTTCCATTCCCCCGCACCTGCCGCCATGGCTGGCACATAGCAGGCTGGCTTCCTGACTGACTGAATGCTGGTGCACTGGGGCCTGCCTCGCCGATAAAACCCCGGCCCAGGGATTGGTGGAACTGCCTGTGTCAGATCGCTGCTCCAGGCTGCACTGCCTCTGATGACATCATCTGGAACTGCTCATTCCACCCAGCATTCCGCAGAAGCCAGGCCCAGCAACAGGCTCATTTAGGCTGCGCTACGAGGGACAGAAGCGTCCAAGTCACTTACTCTTCCTCCTCGTCTCTCCCTCTCTTACCCAAGGACCACCTTCTCAGCAGGGGGATGGGCCATAGAGAGAAACAGGGGCAAAGTGGGGGGTCTAGAGGATTATTCATGGGTACCATCTGCCTGTGCGCTCCCAGGCCCTTCCCCATACAAGGGCTGTCTCTAGGTGTCGGTTTCACATGGGAATTACCTGATTGGAATCTGGAGTCAGACCAGGCCTGAGTTCAGATCCAGTCCTATTACTTACTGGAGTAAGTAATTACTTTGAGCCTCAGTTTCTTCAGCTGTAAAATGGGGATGATGATGATAATCTCACCTCCCTCACAGAGTTACTGGGCACTGTTTTTATTTATGAAAGCCTGCTTCATTTGTCTGCCTGGCTGTTTTCCCCCACCAGTCCCAGGGCGCCGTGCCCTTTCCAGGGAGCACGCACTGAGGCCCAGAAACAGCCCGTGGGGTGCAGCAAGAGGCTGCTATGGGGAGCCCAGGCCTCCTGCAAGAGGGCCCCAGACCTCAGAAGCGGCAGGCCTGATGCGGGTTGTATCAAGTCAATGCTCCGGCAGCAGCTACATGTTCTGGCGTTTACCACGAGCCAGCTGCAGTTGTGAGTAGGTGCCGTGTGACGACTCATCTAATGCTCAGGGCAGTCCTGAGGGTAGGTGCTATCTGCACCCTTCTTGGAAAGATGAAGAAACTCCTCACCTGTAAGATGAGAGTGAAGCGAGCAGCTCAAGGCCATGCAGCTGCCAGGCAGAGGAGCTATGGTCTGAACCCGCCTAATCTGGCTCCTGGGCCACATGCCACCACTGTGCCACACTGTCCTTTGCCGCCACAGCCGTCCTCACTCCACCCCTCCCCTGTAGATTCTTCCCAGACCTGTTGCCCATTCCCTCTGCTCTCCTACCTTGTCTCATCTCTTCCCATCTGTTTCTCTCTCTCTCTCAATCTC
Organism: Lynx rufus; assembly: GCF_022079265.1. Classification (NCBI taxonomy): domain Eukaryota; kingdom Metazoa; phylum Chordata; class Mammalia; order Carnivora; family Felidae; genus Lynx; species Lynx rufus. The sequence goes on from NW_025814897.1 coordinate 65,213,767, forward strand.
CCCTCTTTCCTTCCTTCCCCCCTCTCTTACTCTCTCCCATCTTTCCCTCTCTGTTCCTCTACCTCAGGTAACTGTGCCACCTCAGATAGGGAGGGGGGCAGAAGTAGGGGGCCCTGGGTCACTCTGAAGAGCCCTGAGACCCCCGTGGGGAGAGCCCCATATTACCCAAGTGCAACAGGGAGACCTGTTACAACAAGAGGTGTGGCCTGGGAACTGCCTCTATCCCTTAGCACCTCCAGACTCGGAAAGACAGAACTGCACTTGCCAGAACCGTAGGAAACCACAGGTCCCAATGGGGTTCCCCACTCTCACAGAGCAGACTCGGGAGGTAAGAGTGTAAATCAAGCCCCAGGCAGGAGTCCCTGGACCAGTTCCTCTCCGGAATCTAGTTGTATCCCCAGATAAGGCAGGGGACTGAAGGAATAGAGACCCCAATCCTGTGCCACAGGCAGCCAAAGGGCTCCTGAGCCCCTCAGGGGCTCATGCTTTTCCTGCAGAGGCCACAAGGTCTGCAAAACCCAATGCCAAGGGGATAGTCTGGAGAAAGGGCTGTTGGATTGGGCTCAGAGCATGTAAGCTCAGAGAAGAGGGGTCCAGGCAGCACCCACTGGAAACCTTGGGTAGGTGTGCAGCCTGGGGCTCAAGAGGGGAAGAAGCTGGTGTTTGGAGGAAGCCAGCAGCACAGAGGATTTTCACCACATTTCATAAAGGGGAAGGATGGTGCCCTAGAATAAAAACCACTTTGGAGAGTCCAAAATATTTGAATCCAAGTCTGTTTTCCTTCACTGGAAATAGGCTTTACAAGCTAATCTCTCTCTGAGCTGCAGGTTTCCTTTTTCCCTTAAACCTGCCCTTGATGCCCCACCCCCCCACTCTTTCTCTTCCTGCTATGGAAGTTCCATAGTAAAGCGTCTTTCGCCTCTGCCCTGCGCCCTGATGGATGTCCTGAGCAGCAACTGCGTTCCCCTTCCTGGGTCTGGCCCTGCCACTGGAGAGGGAGGGTCCTCAGACAAGCCCCAGCAAGGGAGGTCCCTTGCTCCATGAAGTAAGCAGAGGTAGTGAAAAGGAGAAAGCACAGGGCGGAAGTGTGACGTGAAACTTATGTGAGCACTGGGCCCAGACCAGAGGGGAGAGGTGCTGAGTGCTGGAGACCACGGGGGCCTCAGGGAGAGCAGGCAGGAGCACAGAGGTGCTGCTAAGTTGGGGGATAATTGCTGGGTGACAAATATGGCACCAATAAGGAGGGAGCTCAAGAACAATCTACTCTGTAGGTTCCAAGAGTCTGAGAGATCTGGGATACCCTTCAACCTCATGTCTAGGGGGCAAGAGACTCCCACGCTTGTTGAGACAAGGCAGTATGAAAGTCTGCCCCAGGGGCAGGGATGAGGTTTGTTCATAAGATTCTGATTAATTAGCACTCTTTAGCTATGTGTGTGTGTGTGTGTGTGTGTGTGTGTGTGTGTGTGTGTGATCTGATTGTCTTCTCATGATCAACCAGGCTTGACCAATTATTTTTGTGGACAACTGATCTTCATATCAGCCCATCTTTAGTTGTTGAGTTTTAGGCAAAATCATAGTTGTAGAAGTAATGTAGAGTTGCAGCACAAAGCATCTTTTCTGAATCTACCCTCACTTGGTGGCAGCATCCCTAGATGGGTGGTGCTGGGAAGCACTCTATGCCAGATGTAGTTAGTCTGGCTGTGACGATCACGGACAGCTTTAAGGGAGACAGCAATTGTCTTCACGCAGAGATGAGACTTCCTAGGCAGGAATTTCACGTGGGTTCTGCCCTGGATCCTGTGTATCTCAGGATGTGGCGCAGTTTCTGGGACCAGGCCCAGAAGAGAGGACCCAGGTGAGATTTCATGATTGGCCGTGCAGCAGTGTCAAGATTGGAATCAAACTTCTTTCCACACGCAGACTATGTGGTCCAGCTTCAGGCCAAGGAGTAGGGGCATAAGCAAGTACCATACTCCATGGGTACCAGTCCCCTTGTTAGGGTATCTCTGACACTGGCCACCAAGGAACGCAGGGAGGGAAGACGGGGTCCCATGGGCTGGTTGGAGGAAGAGGGGACCGCTCAGCTACAGTCCCATGCCCGTCCACGTTGCCACCGCCCACATGGCCCAGGCTGAGGCTCGAGCTGCTGCAGCCTCCAACTCTTCATGTTCAGTACTTCCTGTCTCTCCCTTTCCCTAATCTTCAATAGTTCTGCAGTCCCAAGGAGAACCAGGTCAGAGACATGCATGCCCTATACTTAACTAAGTTTCTCCTGTGCCCCTGTGGCCGGGGACTTCCTAGGTCAGGCTTTTCTCGGGAGCCCGTGTGACATTCACCAGGTACATAATCCCTGGCCCCAAGTAGTCACTATGGCCTTGCCCTGGTTGCCCTGCTACAGGGAGAGCCTGGTTTCCTCTCTGTTCCCTCTGTCCTCCTATTGGTTCGACACCTGCCACAGCCAAGGCCTGTGTGGCCTCTTCTTGGGGGCAACTGCGGACTGCTACGGGATTTCCTGGGTGAAAGTCTCTTGCTCAGCACCTCATGACGTCCAGGATGATGAACCCAGCTCATGCAGGCCCGGTACTTCACGGTGTAGATCTCAGCCTCGTGGCTACCCTGGGAAATAGATCATCCCCATTTCCCGGATGAGGACGAAGACACAGCAATAACTGGGGCCATGGTGCTGGATCTGGCATGTTCCATGGCATGTTGAACTGAGGAGTCCCCTGGTAAGGTCTGCAGTGGGCAGAGCAGGGCTGGGGGCCTCCTAGAAGGCCACCTCTGCTCTCAGGAGTTTTCAAAGGCTGGCTGCCTGATGTCGAGTCTATCTCATTGTGAGTGAATTAATTGTTGTGCAACCTAGAGCGGTGAGACGAGTTAATTACATAATTACTGCAAAACGACATGCTATTTCATGGCTGCAATATGGGGACTCTGTTGGAAACAATTGTAATTGCCCAGAAACTGCATTCGAGTGGCTCCGTTATCTCTCGATAACCATGTAATTAACTTGTGTTACAACTTCATCTGCAGTAAACTCTGAAGTTAGGAGTTGGGGCCCTTGGGGTGAGGGCACAGCCATCCTTGGTAGAAGGGCCCAGGGAGGGGCTGGTGCTGGGGTCTCTGCTAACATCCAGGAAAATGATTTGCTTTTCCAAGCTGAGTGAGAAAATCCCTCATGACAGACTCCAGCCCTCAAACTCACGCACTCAAACCCATTCACTGTCTCATACGGCCATGTACAACCACACACCTCCCCAGTCTCAGTCACACCAGACACGTCACACAAAAATTCCTACTGCAGCCAGGCTGACTGGCTCTCTGCTCCTCCCCTCTGTCATACAGCTCTGTCACAGAAGGTGGTTGTCCCAAAGTTGAGGACCCCTACCTACCCCAGTATCCATGGTCCTAGCCATCCCTTCCCATGGACTGGGCCACTGGCCACAAAACCACAACGTGGAGAGGTAGCCTCTTCCAAGTGCCCAAAGGGCCCAGCCACCACCCCCAACTTCACTCAAAGTGGAGGAGCAGGCCTGGGGCAGGGTGAGGTGAGGTTCCCAGCCCAGGAGGGGGTGAGGCTTGAGGCAGTGGGCAGGCTCCATCAGCCCCGGGCTCTCGTCTGAGGCCAGGGTGAAAACCGTCCCTGGAGAAGGAAGAGCAAATGACTGCTAGTGGGAGGAGTCTGTCCATACCGCCTTCCCTGTGCCGGCTTTGGATCCAAGGAGTCCCTATTTTTAATACCGCTCAGTGACACGTTCACAGTCCCAGGCTCTGTGCTTGGTGCTGGGGCTGCGGCCAAGAGTGAGACAGCGTCCCTGCTGCCCTGGGCAGGCCTGGTCCAGCCGGTGAATGCAAACCGCCCTGGGTGTCTGCCTGGCTGGCTGTCCCTGCCTATTTCTGCCTCCACCCCTACTGCTGGTGTGTCCATGTCTCCTCCCTGCCAGCACACGTATCTGTCTGACTGTGGGTGTTCACTGGATGGCCTGTCTCAGACTCTCCGGAGTTTTCAGAAGTGGCCCTTGTCCGCTGATGGGAGCTGGACTGTCCCGGGTCTCCCTGCGGTGCTCGTCCTCACTGTGATGTGCTCCATTTCTTTTCCTGGCTTTCTCCCTCCTCCTCAAGGGCAGAGACTGTGTCCGATCCATGATTCATCCGCATGTCTGGTGCTTGCAGCATGGGGCTGAGACAGAGTGGATTAAGGTTTGCTGAATGAATGAATGAAAGCCTCTAGCCTGTGTGGGCTGAATACAGGCAAGCAGGATTGTTCTCGCTCACCCAGAAGAGCAGAAAGGCGGGCCCCAGGTCAGGCCCAAGCTGCAGGGAGGAGACAGCAAACGCTGTCCATCACCCTGAAAGGGAAGAGGGCTTTAAGAATGGTATTCCCATGGTAGGGGGCTCAGGATTTGGGGTCCTGCTGTGGGGGAGGTCAGGGCTGGGTTCCTGGCTGGGGGTCTCAGTGGAGGGATGTAACACAGGAACCCAGGGAAGGGAGGGTTTCATCATGCCTCTCTGTATCTTGGGAGCCAGGGTATATGCTCTGCCGGGGGAGAGCCCACCCCTGGCTGTGGGATACTTGGAGTTGTCCCCTTCCCTCCACCTTCTACCCAGCAACAGCACATGCTGGAGCCCCATGCCCTGCTCCACACCCCTCTCTGGAGGGGTCAAAGGGAGGGCCCTGTTCTGCTCCCAGGCAGACGGGAGGGACCCTAGGTCTGTGTCAGTCATGTGATCAACGCACAGTAACCTCCCCGGAAACATTCATAAGTTTAATCCACGCCAGTAATAAAATCGCATTACATTTCTCATAAAATAAATGTTCCCATTTATATACAGAAGACAGACTGTACAGGCCCAGCCTGGCCCCAGGAGGGGTCACACACAGACGGGCGGCGGAGGAAGGGCCGTCCCTCCCATCGAGGACGGAGGAGTTCTAATCGGCAGGAGAGTGGCTGGCCGGCCAGGCGGGTGGACAGACGGGCAGACAGGCAGACGGACAGACGGGCCTGGAGGCCAGGCGCCGGGCATTACTGAACCTGGGATTCAAAGGTGCCATTGAGCTGTCCCTCCTCATAGTCCATCTGACACAAGATCATGTTGTTCTTCAGGAAGAATTTGTCTCCCACACAAAATCTGGAAAATCCAAGCAGGAGAAAGAGGCCATGGAGGGGTCCCAGTGGATGGTGGAGGCTCCAGATAGGCCCCAGCCCAGCCCAGGAGGTGGACATGTGAGAACTGAGGTCCTGGAGAGATTGCTCCTTGAATTTTCCAGAAGGGATCCCCAAAAGTCTCATAGCAAACCTGGTCAATCACCCTGGGTCAGCCCAGTCCTTAGCCAGGCCCTGCAGTCTGGGGTGTAGGACAGACAGACAAGTCTGGGCCACAGTCAGGTCTCCGTGGAGGGGTGGGGTTGGTGGGAAGGTATAGGAATAGCCTACCCCAGTCCCAGAGAGGGAGAAAGAGAGAGAAGGACAAAGAGACAGAAAAAGACCAAGAAAGGAGAGAGGTAGAAGTAGGGAAGGAGGAAGGGGCAATCTGGTTGATTTTTCCATCCCTCTGTTCCCTTCCCCAACTTAAGAGGATGACTCAGTGAAGGGCACTCTTGAACAGAATCTGTAGGTTTCCTGGAGGAGCATCCTTCCAGGAGGAGGTGGCTCTGTCCACCATCTTCCCTCCCACCTAAAGAAGGCCTTGCTTTGCTGCCCCCACCCTCTGGCCCTCCTCAAGTACTGGAGGATTTAGCCCTTCCCCAAAGATGTCCCCCAGGTGGCTAGGCCTTTAGTGGGACCCAGGGTCATAGGCCCAGTCCCAGCAGATTCCAATCCAACCACCAGGTGGCACTGCAACTTCACCGAGGCCTTGGTAACAGAGGGTCTGGCCAAGCCCCCAGCTATCCCCTCAGCGTTCCCTCTGGACCTCATCCTCTGGGAACACTTGTATTAGCTCCTTCCTGACATGGGCTCCAGAGGGTTCTGGCTCCTTAGGTCCCTGGGGCCTCCCACAGGGCTGGGACACTGTGTAGGGGCCAAACACCAGAAAGGAGGCAGACTGGAACCAGAATCACAAGAGTGAGTAGCCATTCCCATAATGGATTTCACCTTCCGGGTCTGGGAACACCTTCTCACTGAAATGTACATGCATGCACATACATATGGCACATACACAAGGGCACAGGGCATGCATTCAGAACACTTGTACGTGCACATTCAATACGTGTGCATGTGCATACTCCATCATGCACACACCTGCTCACAGAGCACACACGCATACCTACCTTGTACAGGGACATTTACAAATACATACACGTCCATGGCACAGCGTGCACACACAGTAAGCTGACGCAAGACCCATTATATTCATACAGATCTGTGCCCTACAAATATGCACACACGGTGCTGGAGGACACACACTTGGCTCCAGGGCTCAGGCACACACAAAACACACGCATGCACGTGCATGCTCAGGACAGCATGGACGTACCACCAGATGCACAGCAGGACCCACATTTGCATGTACATGCCCACAGCACTCCTGGTCTGTGCCAGCAGGCATCGGCTGGGGTCTGGTGAGAATGTGGGGTCTGCTACCCATTCAGCACTCACCTCTGGTTGCAGAGCTGGCAGGCGAAGCAGTCGAGGTGATATACGTTGTCCCGGGCCCGCATCACCATCTCGAAGGCTGGGATCAGCTTGCTGCAGGCGGCGCAGTTTCCTGTGGTGCCAAAAAGCCTGCCAAGGGAAAGGTGCAGAGGGTGTAGGGGGCTGGGGGACAGGGGAGCTGCCTCTGCCCACGGCCCCGCTGGTCCCTACTCCTGTGGGCTTAGCAGGTGGGCCTAGGCAAGGGGGAAGGAGCACAGACAGCAGCATCTAGATTCTGCTAAGAGATCAGGCTTTGGAGAAATCGGCACAGCGATCCAGGGAGGGGAGCATAGGGGCTCCAGGGGTTGGATGACATCGCCCATCCCTGGGCTGGGCTGGCAAAGCCCCCTCCCCGGCTCCCACCGGGGTTCAGCTAGCACCCAGGGCCACTGGAAGAACACTGGGCTGGGCCCTGAGCGAGGACTCCAGATTCACACAAGCAGGAATTCAGAGGCAGTCTGCCTGCCCTCAGGCAAGTCATGAGTCTCCGAGCCTCACTTATTTCAACTGTAAAACAGGGACACTGAAATACATCCTTTGCAGGCTTGTTGTGAGAACTTCTATAAATTCTCGGTCATGGATCATTCAGTGAACACCTATAACAGTGTGTGTTTACTATGTGCCATGCACTGTTCTGAGGGCTTTACAAGATAAACTCATTTATTTTTTTTTTAAGAGAGAGAGCGCATGTAAGTGGGCAGAGGGGCAGAGGGAGAGAATCTTAAGCAAGCTTCACACCCAGCGTGCAGCCCTAGGTGGGTCTTGAACCCCAAGATCATGAACTGAGCTGAAATCAAGAGTAGGATGGACGCTTAATCAACTGAACCACTGCGGTGCTCCCCAAGATCAACTCACTTAATCGTGGCAACAACCCTGTGGGGTGGTCTTTTTCTGCTACCAACTCACTGGGTGATCTGCCTAAAGCCCTTTTTCCTTTTCCTGGATCTCAGTTTATCCTTCTTCAAAATGGGGATGCTGGGCTAGGTGATCCTGTTCCAAGTCTAAAATAGGACTGATTCCCAAAGAGAGTTCCCAGGACACCTGGAATGATGCCTCTTTCACGCAAGCGCCCCTCCTCTTAGCTGCTGGTTGCAGAGTGCAAGGGGTGGGGTGCACACTTTCTCCCCAGTGCAGGCCAATCTTTGGCCGGGTGTTCCAATTGCCTGAGCCAGCCAGGCTCTTCCTTGCTCCTTTTCTGTACACTGGCTGAGCAAGCCCTGAGTGAGGCAAGGGGGCTGAGAGGCAGGCAGGAGACCCTCTAATCCCTGATTTGTCCAGCTCAAGCTCAGGCGCCTGCGGATGAGCTTGGCTCCATTATTCATCAGCCTGAGCTGCCTGGTGGCTCAGATTAAGGCAGACAAAGGCTGGGCCACAACATCTGCCTGCCAAGGCGGGGGCTTCACTGCCCCCAGTCCAACGAGCAGTGGCTGCAGAGGTGGCAGGCTCTGGACAGCCATTATCTGGGGCTGAGCAGCCCTAGGAAGTCTGCCCCCATCCCAGCCCACTGACCTACCTGGCCCCAAAGTCATTCCTTGGCCTCTGTCAGAGCCCAGAAAAAAACACTTTCAGGCTCCAGTAGCTGGCAGAGCACAGAATGCTTCTGGGTGCTTTGGCTCTGTTGACAAACCCATCCTTCACTGCGGTCCCCTCTCTCTAGGTCCTCTGTACTCATCAGTTGGTGTGACACCTCTCCTCAACCTGGGAGGTTCAGCCCCCCAAGGATGCCTGAAACCTTCAGACTTGGAGGCCCCTTCCAGGTCATCAAGGGGGAAGTCCCCAGAAAGAACTTTTCTTAACTCCTCCTTCTGGCCTCAGCCCTTTCCTCTAGCCCAGTGAGGAGCACTGGGTCACTGATCTTGGATTACTGCTATACCTTAAAAACTAATGAAGGCAGGGGCCCCTGGGTGGCTCAGTCGGTTTGCAGCTTGTGAGTTGGAGCCCTGCGTCAGGCTCTGTGCTGACAGCTCAGAGCCTGGAGCCTGCTTTGGATTCTGTGTCTCTCTCACTCTCTACCCCTCTCCCGCTCATGCTCTTTTTCTGTCTCAAAACTAAATAAACATTTTAAAAAATTAAAAAAAAAAAAAAACTTCTGAAGGCAGAAGAAAGAGAAGGTGCAGGCAGGTAAACCTTAGGCTCTTCCCCAAAGTAGGAGAGACTCTGTTGATAACCCTGCCCCCCACCCCCATACGGCCCAGACATGAACAGAGGGAGCCCCACAAAGCCAAAGCCCTTGCCCTGACCTATTAATTAATGCAATGGGCCTTCCTTCCTCACAAGGCCCAGCCACTACCCAGCAGCCTGTGTAGGAGCCAAATGTAGATGCTGGGTCTCAGCCAAGGCCCCCACTTTGTGGCCTCGTTCCAACCTTGCTGATGTCATAAATGGCCTAAGGGAGGGTTAATTGGGGGAGACAGCCCCAGGGAATAGGATCCAGGTTGTGGGGGAGGGTGGGTTAGAACTCCAGGGAATGTGAGCTGAAGCTTTAGTCTTCATACTATTCTAGGAGGGGCAAACCAAGGCTTGGAGAAAGTTAAAAGCCAGAAGGTTCATAGTTCAAACCCAGGACCCAGGGGACTTAGAGCTTCCCTACTTGCTCCAGGAAGCCCTCTGAGGTGTCCCTTCCCAGATTCCAGGGACAGGGTGGGTCAGAAGCACCTGGCAAAGACAGGGGCCAAACCAGACTGGTGCCCTAGGGAAACTTATCTCCAGTGCCCAATGGTTGCAAAGGCTTGCCCACGACCTGTGCTGGGCATGGAGGCCAGGGAGTTAATGTGTGGCTCTGTCTTCAGGGCTCCGTGAGCATCCAGCGGAGCAGGGCTGGGCCAGGACTGTCTGGGACGAGTGCACACAGACAGGGCCTAGGTCAAGGTAGGGGCAGAGCCCTGCTGGGTCCTGGGGGATGGGAGCTTTCTGAGCAGAGCAGCCAGGGCTGGCAGGAGGCCCACCTCAGATAGTCGCGTCGGCACAGGATGAGGTTGGCCTTGGTGTAGAGGGTGGAGCCCACCTCGCCCAGGCGGCAGTCACAGCAGGCACACTTGAGACAGTCCTCGTGCCAGTACTTGTCCAGTGCCTTCAGCAGGTAGCGGTCCTTGATCTTGCGGTTGCAGCCCGCACAGCCCTTCTGCTTCCCTTTGGGCTGGACGGAGAGCATCGGCACGCCTGTGGATGGACAGATGACAGACAGATGGACATAGGAAGGACCCTGTGGCTCCAGGCCCCGGGAGCCATCCCTCTGGGAATAGGGGCCCACTGCTTCTCCTGGGGGTTCCCAGGCATCCTCACTTTCTCCCCAGCAGCCTCCTCCCCTGGCGCCGGGTCCTGTCCTTCCAGCTGTACAGCACAGTCTGTTCCCTGCCCTGAGAAGATCCCTCCAGAAGCTGCAGCGGCAGCTGGGAGCCCCGCATCTGCTGTGCTGCAGGGCACACACATAGCCCCAAGGCCCAGCCCCCCTGAGCTGTGTCTCCCGTCCATCCTGCCACTGCCTCCTGTGTGGTCTGCTCCATAGGAGGCCCGAAACCCTCCTCACGCAGCCACCATCTGACTGGCTCTTTCAGTGGCCCGAAGAACTGAATCTCATAATGGGCTTGGGTCCGCTAGAACAGATCTCTCACAGATCTTTTTGCGACCTCAAGACTTCCTCACATTGTTTGTGCCTTTGACCATTTTAACCTAAAATGTCAGGCGACAGCCTCTTGGTTTATCCATGTAGACCTGTGGCAGTATCAGGAACAAAGTGGGGTGCCCCATGACACTCCCAGTGGGGTGCAGGAGCTCTGGGTCATCCGGCAGATGCCTGCAGCTGGGCCTGGCCTAGTTGGGGCTCTCCTTACGAAAACTTCTGGCTAGATTCAAACTTTTTTACCTTCCCTGGCTTGAGGGAGGGGAGGTTCAGAGTCTCTCAATCCTTCCTCCTCCCACCAGGATAAGAATCTCTGAGCCAAGGTAGGGAGGGTGACAGGCCAGGGGGAGGCGGGGGGGGGGGGGGGGGGGAGGTGGTGGGAGTGGTTGGAGGGAAGCTCCCAGGGCCCATGGGTGCTTCTCAACATACAAGAAAAAACACAAGGGCAGGAATTTCAGCACGGAGCTTCCTGGAAGGAGAGGCAGACCTCCCAGTAGGCAAGTGTATGCACTCATGCACATCACACGTACACAGGCATAGCATGCAGGCATGTGCACAGAGGCATAGCCTCCTACCCTCTGGCCTTGGGGCCACAAGGAGTGACCACAGGGAGAAAAAGTTGAGGAGGAGGTGGGGACCGATGTTGTCCTGAGTCTGGACATGTGTGTAGAGCCCTGAGGCTTGAACGTGGTGAAGATTATGCTCGGAGGGACGTGCAGGGAGTCTCAGAGCCAGGCCCAGGCTGGGGGCAGGTGGGAATGCCTGTAAGAGTTGCCTGAGATCCCCTCATGAAGGCAGTGGGGGTGGGGGGTGCCTTCCCTGACATGAGCTCAGGTGGAGGAGTCCACTCTGGAGGGGAACAGCCCACCCCTTCCTGCCTCCTTGGCTCCCCACCAAGCCTCTGGAGTCTACCCCTCTCCTGGCCCCATCCTCTCCAAGCGACCCCAGCACTCTCCAGGGCTCTGTGCTCAGCTCCCACCTCCTGGCATCCCTCCTACCCCACCCCCGGCCCACTGCCCCCTTTCTCTTCCCCCTTCCTGGCACGTGACCCTTCCTCCGACTTCAGAGGAGGACCAGCCTCCAAAGGGCCCCAGTCTCAAAACCCACAGATGTCAGGTCAGAAGGGCCCTCAGAATTCTTCCAGGCAAATGTTCTGAGAAATGATGGAGAAACCAAGGCACAGAAGGTCTGAAGGTAAAATCTAGTGTAAGCCACTAATCAATCTGGCCCTGGGGGGTCCTCCCTGCCTCCTGTGTCTCTCTTGGGGAGGGGACCCGCCAGAAGCAGCAGGACAGGTGAGGGCAGGGGAGAGGCAGCTCAGGCTGCCTTCCTCCTTCCTCCTTCCTGCAGTCCCCGCAGGGCCTGGCTGTTAGCTGGGAAGCTTGCTGACTAATTTCCTTAATGCAGCTCTAAAGGTTAATTGGTCTGAGAGAGTGATGAGGCCCAGGATGACTACGTCCTCAGGCCTGCCTGTGTCTCCTCTGGCCGGGTCCAGCCTGGTCACAGAGCTCTGAGGAGGCCGTGGAAGCCAGCTGGGGAGCAGGCATCCCCGAGAGCTAAGGGGGCTCTGAAGTGTTTTTTCCAAGGTCTGGCCTACAGGGAGGAATCAGGTGTGGGCAAATGGGGGAGGGGTCAGGACAGCTGGAGGTGAGGAGGTGTGTGGGTCCCAGGGTGGGGCTATTGTCCCCGGAGCCTGTGGAAGCAGCAGCCAGCCAGCACAGCTGTACCTGTACACGCACACCAACTTGGAAATCTCAGGCCAGGCCCCTAGGATAGCTCCACTAAGGCTGGCTTGCCCCTTGCTCACCTGGACTGGCAGCAGGCCCAAGCCCCCCAGGGCTCTACGCTTGTGCTCTCAGTAGCAGGGGGTGTGTGAGTAACTGGAAAAGCCACACTCAGGGGATCCACCTGATCCACTAGGTTATACCCCCAAATAAGGAAGGACTCCAGCACTAAAAGTGTCTGTCCTGCTCTATCCTCCCTCTGGCATGGCTTCTGGACAGGCTGGCCTTCCAAGCTCAGGCCCCAGCACGCCTAGCAGGCCCCAGAGCCTGCAGGGCTGTGAGCTGCAGCGAGAGTGGGACCCTGAACCTACAGGACCCTGAACCTACAGGACCCAGGGAGGCCATGAGGCGTGAAGTCACAAGCTGCCCCCAGGTCCCTTGTCCCCTGCCTGTGGTTGGGCTGGGCCTGGCACTCAGCAGTGCTCTGCAAGGCCTGGGAACCCTGCTCTAGGGTACTGAACTCTGCTTCCTGGGCCCTGGAGAACTCTTAAGAAGTCATACAGATTTGGGGTGCCTGGATGGCTCAGTTGGTTAATCATCTGCCTTCAGCTCAGGTCATGATCTCACGGTTAGCGAGTCTGAGCTCTGTGTTGGGCTCTCTGCTGTCCGCACAGGGCCTGCTTCAGATCCTCTGTCCCCCACTTTCTCTGCCTCTCCTCTTGCCCACACGCGCGCGCGCGCGCACACACACACACACACACTCTCTCTCTCTCTCTCTCTCTCTCTCCCTCTCTCTCTCTCAAAAATAAAAATAAATAAAAACTTTAAAAAAATTAAAACAAAAAAAGAAACCATACGGCTTCTGCCAGTTTCTGACACCCACTGAGACACAGAACTGCAGGGCCAGCCTGCCTAAGGAGGTCCCAGGGCACAGGGACCTTGAGCCTTCTCTGCCTAGGAAGGCTGAAGTCCTGGGAGAAGTCTGACTCACCCCTTCCTTCTTTAGGGAGCATCCACACTGTTTGCTCTCACTGAGTTAGTTCAGGAGACTTGAAAACACTCCTGGAAAGGCAAGGAGGTTTAAAGGGGGCATCTCTGGTCTCCTGCTCCCTAAATGAAGTGAAATGCTCCCCAGAGGGTCAGGGCTCTCCCTCCCTGCCCTGCCTCCCCAGCCCCCACCCAGCCTGCCAGTCAGCCCCGCAGACACCTCTTCCCTCCCTCCCCTGCCTGGCTCTGGGAGCTGAGCCTCGGGCCATGCACTTTCCATTAAGGAGATAGCATCCCTTTGCTGAAGTCCATTTGGGATCCATTTTAGTGTTATCTAAAAATCAAATCTACATGGTAATCCTTTTAATGTACTCCTGACTTTAGGAAAAAAACAGCTTTGCGCTCCTTCAGGAAAGGTTTTAAAGCATTACCCAGTAATTACTACTCACCCATGAAAACACTGATATTTTACAATGGATGATGTTGAGCCTGCCTGCACGCGCGGGCACAAGCTCAGACACACGCGGGGACCCAGCCAAAGAAACCAGTTCACATAGCCTATTTGCTCCTCCTCAATCTCAGGGTGTTGGGGGATGACATCTGAGGGGAGATCGGCCAAACCCCTATCCGCCTCTACACCAGGCAGGCTGATAGTGGAAGGAGGCAGCCTCCCAGTCTGACTCATCCGGCTGCCAGACACTTACCCTTAGCTCTTTAATCTGAGGACAAGCCAGACAGTCCCAGTGACCAGAAGGGACTGCCAGAGGTCATTTGGCTCTTTCCACACCCACCCGCCAGCCAGGAGAGAAGCCCTCCTCTTCACAGGGACCCCCCCAAGTGGTCTGCTAGGTCAGACCCAAGTCCTAGGCAATCCCCGCCCACCCACCCCAGGCCACGCTGCCCCTCACCTTCGGCACGCGGACCTCTCCAAACTGCCAAGCCCGCTGCTCCCAGTCCCACTGATGCCTCCAGCGTGGACAGCAGGCTGAGCTCCTCCAAAGCCAGTCCTCTGTCCTGGAATGCCCACCCCATCCAGCCCTGGGTCACTCTGAGCTATGCCTTGGGCCCCTGCAGCCACCACTGGCAGCTCCACCTGGCATGTGAGGCTCCCTCCCACATCCAGCACATCCTGCTTGGCCCTCTGGATCTGCTCCCTGCGGAATCCCGGAATAGCATCCCTCTCCATCCTGCAAATGGACCTTGTTTGCTTCTGTCCCAGGACCTTCCCTCCATCGCTGCTCCCAGAAGAAAGGCCTGGTCCTGCCCATCCCACCCTTGACCAAAACTCAGAGTCAGCACTGGGGCTGAGGCTCAGGGCACTGAGCTTGAACTCTGAGAGCCTACTTTCCAGCCTGAGAACTGTTCCAAGTAGCTGGAGGTTCTGGAGCAAATCCCTCATCTTTCTGACTTGCTGTTGTGAAATGGGAGCCAATAAAGGTCTCTTTCCACACAGATGACGGTGAGGACAGAATAGGTCATACATATGAAGCCACAGGAGAGTCTGGCATCCAGCGGGGGACACACCAGAACTGGATAGTATTATTAATATGCATCTCAGGATGCCCTCCCCCTGTTCTGACACTTGTTTCCTTTCTCCTTTAACTTTTTATCTTGATGTAATTTCAAACCTTCAGAGAAGTTGCAAAATAGAAAGAATTCCTGTATACCTTTTGTGTAGATTCCCTAAATATGGGCATTTTATCATGTTTGTTTTATCCTTCCCTACAGACCTCCCTATAATATCTATAATATTCTTTCCGACTCATTTGAGAGTTGGCTTCGGACATGAAGCCTTATAATCCTCAATACTTTGATGTGTGTTTCCTAAAAGCAAGGACATTCTCATACAATACGATTAACAAAACCAGGAAATGATCATTGATGTATCGCTTCTATTACCAACAGACCTCACTCAGATTTTACCCGTTTCCCCAATAATATATTTTACGGCAAAATAAATTCTGGAGCATGCATTGTATTTACTTGTCCAGTTTAGTCCACTTAAATCTGAAAGACTTCCTAAGCCTTTCTTTGTGTTTCAAGATACTAGCATTTTTGAAGAACACAGGCCAGTTATTTTATAGAGCATCCTTCAATTTGGGTTTGTCTGATGCCTTTGTGTGACTTTAATTCCTCTGTGCCTCAGTTTTCTTTCTTGTAAAATGAACATGAAAATAGTACCTATTCCATAGAGTTTCCAGGAGGAATAAGGGAGTTGGAGCCTGGGTGGCTCGGTCAGTTAAGGAATAAGGGAGAAAATCTATGTGAAGCTGAGGACTAACTGGACCCGGCAGTCAAAAGTTAGCTCTGATCAGTGTCACCCCATTTGGCACACGGGAAGGGGTGACCTTACAGCTCCATCTCAGGTCCCTCAGATAGCGAAGATCACTCACTTTGAGGCAAATAAACGGATTTGAATGTGCCACCATGGTTAAGATCACACAGGCGCTGGCTAGAGTCCAGCGATACCCAAAGGACAGTCCAGTGGTCACTGCAGAGGTGTGCAGAAGGAAGCAGCCCCGTCTGTCCAACAGGCTACTTCGGTGACCCATCAAGTTGGAGGGGACTGCTGTGGCAGCTCAGGGCGGGCTCCTCTGGGGCCATGGGTGTGGCCTCAGCATTGCTCATAACCTCTGCATGTGTCTCAGTAGTGCTTCTGAATCTGTGTCCACACAGAACACCACAGCGACCCAGTGCAGTTCCGGGGCTTCTCTTCCTCACCATGGGCCCCCCTTCTCCTCCTCTGGGAAGGAAGCTGGGCTTTCCCGGGGCCAAGGGCAACTTGCAGGGAGGTAACGCCTGATGCTGCTGGCAGCGCTCGGCTTCTAAGCGCTTGGCTCACAACCGCCTTATGAGATGGATACCATTATTATTCCCACTTTAACAGCGGGAAAACCGAGGCCCGAGAAAGGTTCCAGCTTGCCCCTGTTAGTATGGGACACACCTGGGATTTGAATCCTGGCAGTCTGTCTTCTGGGCCCAAGTACTGGATTCATCTGCCCTGCTGCCAGGCCATGCACTGCTAAGCTCTGAGGAGCTGGCAGACCCAGGAGGGAGGCGTTACAGAGAGGGTGCACAGATGCAGGACACGGCTACCAATGTGCACAACGGCACACGAGTACTTGTGCCTGACACATAATCACATACGTGTACACCGGGGCTGCAAGAGGCGGAACTGGGTCTACTGACTCTCTCCACAAGTTTTATTCCAGAAGCCAGCAGTGTTAGCATACAGCAGCTACTCAGGAAGTTTTATGAAAACACACATCACACATCTGAGCACACGCATGATGGGTGTGCACATGTAAATATACACATCCATGCACAAGCAGTCACGTGCGCATTTACTGCCTTTTAAAAAACATTTCCAAAAAATGGGTCATAGCTCAAAATCAAGCTCTGACATGAGCAAAACCCATGAGTAAGGGGCCTGGTGCTCTGTTCTCAACTCCATCTTCCCAAGGAAATGGAAGAGTGAGAGCCCCCTGGGTTTCGCCCACAGGGACCCACGGAAGTGGTGGTGAACATCCAGAAAGTCAGTCCCACACTTCTTACACCCACTCCAGCTGCTGGGGGGAGGGGTCTGCAGTCTCTGGGGATCTGGGTCCCTGCCACCTGCAAGGTGCTTGTGCCCACGTGGGCCCGCACCTGGGCCTGGAACTACAGAGTTGGGTTCCACACAGGGCCAGCCAGCGGCCCCTCCGTGGCACCAACCCTGTTTAATGAGGAAATTTGAAAGTGTAATCTAATTCTGCAGAATCTCTTTAAATCTCGTTTTCTCAGAAGTAACTTCATTTCGCACGGACACATCCAGCCTTGTGAGAAGGCCTCCATTTCACACCAGTTTTATCTCCACAATTTCTCGTCTCACTGCACTTCTATCCCAGGCCTTGCCATGCGGCAGGCGAGGCCTGAACTAATAGCATTTCCTACTCATTTGGAATCAAAAGCCAACGAGAACAACTGTTGAAACGCGTGGCTACAGCACCTAGAGCACGTTCATTACCACCCCTCTGCGCACCCCTTCGCAGGTGGCGCACTCACCGTGCGAGATGAGAGAGAGAAGCCGGGCTCCCGTGGCCTCCACCTCCCCACTGGGCCAGGGGAGGGAGGCTGGCGGCGGTGGCCAGCTCACCGGAGGACCGGCCCCTTTCACTCTGGCACTGCCCCTCAAGGGGGTCTGGGAGAAGAGGGGCTGTGTAGACGCGAAGACTGTGGGCCCTGCAGACAGACGGCCTCAGCTTGAATTCTGGCTCCAACACCTCCCAGCTCTGCCTCGATTTACCTACCTGCTAAATGAGGACTGCCCAGTTTAAAGAATTATTCCGAGGATTAAATGAGATAATGGACATGATTTATAAAAGGATTTGATGCAGTAGCTTAAGAAAATCAGCTATGAAAAATTACGTCTTATGATCCAACAATTCTCTTCCTAGGTATACACCCAACAGAAATGGCAGCTTATGTCCACCAGAGGGGACGTACAAGGATTTCCAGAGCAGTTTTCTTCATAACAGCCCACAGATGAAAACAACACAAATGGCCATGGACAGTAAAACGGATGATCCACTATTGTGCAGTCACGCAATGGAATAATACGCAGCCACGAAAAAGACTGATACACATAACACTGATACACATAACAACTGATCACTGATCACATACACTGATACACATAACAACAAGGGTGAATCAGACAGCAGAATGTTGAATGAAAGAAGCCAGAGGCAAAGGTACACACTGTATAATTCTATTTGTACGTAACACCCAAACAGGCAGAACTGATCTGTGGTGAGAAATGTCCGAATGATGGTGTGTATTACCGTGAGGCAGAAGGCGTGAGGAAGCATGGTGAGAAGCTGCAAGTGTCCTAGGTTTTGATCTGGGTGGTGTTTAGAGGGGCACACATAGATGTAAAAACTCATTGCACTGAACATTGGAGACTTCTGCATTTTACTGCATAGATGTTACACCTCCATTAAAAAAAAAAAGAACTAAAATGGAGACCTCTCAGTCAGGACTTTGGACACCTCTTCATAAACTGCCCCCTCCCATTTCCTCAGCACTCACTCCACCTGTTATCTCAGTGAATCCTCATATTAACTCTGAGGTACTAAATGATTACACCCACTCAACGGATGAGGAAGCAGAGGCTTAGGAAGGTTCAAGTTCTTACCCAAGGTCACATAGCTAGAAGGCTGCAGGGCAGGGACTGAAGTCCCCACCGGCCTGACTCCAGAGTTCAGATTCTCATCCAGCCCGTGCCCCATGGCTTCCCTGCGCAGCCTAGTTGAGGAAAGCTCACTGGGGTAGCATCTGGGTTCTCCCCTGCAGCCTAGATGCCAGAATGATGCCAGGAGGCATGCTTACAGCAGGGCCTGGGTTAAGAAGAACAGGAGAAATGATGGCCCAGACAGGGCACAGTCTCCACGCTCTTGTGTGTCATAGACCATTTCTGCTCACCTGGTGGCCCTGCAGAAGCTACAGCTGCTGTGGAACCTTGAAAGAGCTTCTAGGCAGGGCCAGAAAGGGGACATGGACCAGAAACTAAGGATGAAAAAGGGAGCAGGAGAACCGTGTAGAGGCAGACCTAAGATGTTTGCGTTGTAGTCTTGAGAGAGACATAGAAGCCTTGAGATGGCACATGACCTCAGGGGGTTGAGCCAAGCTGTGAGGGGCAGGCTGGGGGCTCTAGCCCAGAGCCTAATTGCTGGGCTGAGCCTCAATCACAGCCAGGGGCTTGTGTGTGAATGAGGGAAGGGGGGGGAGGGAGGGAGGGAGTCCTAGAAGAGGGGCCAGACTCAGGATAAGAAATTAAAAGGAGGTCCAGGCACCTGGGTGGCTCAGTCGGTTACGCATCCGACTCTTGGTTTCAGCTCAGGTCATGATCTCACAGTTCATGAGTTTGAGCCCCACATCCAACTCCGTGCTTCCAGCAGAGCCTGCTTGGGATTCTCTCTCTCTTTTCTCTCTGCCCCTCTCCCTGCTCACATGCTCTCTCTCAAAATAAATATACATTTAAAAAAAAGAGTTCATAATAAAAAAAGAGAAGAGAAGAGAAGGAAAGGAAAGAAAAGAAAAGAGAATGGAGGTCCAGCATTTCTTGCCTTCTCTAAAGTGTTAAGTCCCTCCAGGTTTCCGCAGTCCACCACCGCAGGAAGGCAGAAGGAAAGCACTGCCCAGTGCTGTCCCCATATACCTGCAGCCAGTACAGTCACGTTCAACTGCATGATAATAATATCCTTTATTCAATGCCTACTATGTGCCAAGTGCTTTACATGCATTAACTGTCCTCCTCATGATGATCCCTGAGGTCAGAGAAATCACACAACCTGCCTAAGGGTAAGCTTCAGACCCAGGCTGCTGGCCTCATCTCTTCCTGTTCTACGTCCTGGCCAGAGGCAGTATGGAATCATCTTTTTCCTAAGCAATGGGGAAAGCAAACTTCTGCTCGGGCCCAATCTGATGCCTGCCAAAAGAAGAAAGCTCTAAAGATCCCTTGCAGGGGAAGGACGAGCCTCTGGTCCCCAGTGCCTCCCAGAGGAGCCATTTCCTGTGAAGGTGTAGGGAGCAGCAGGCATCTTTGCAGTGTGTTTTTGGTGGATCAAACCTCCTTAGAATGGTGTGTCCTAAAGCCTGAACCCGCAAATGACGTTCGAGTGTTTGGAGATGAAGGGGCTGAGGAGTTTCCACACACATCTCATGGGCCCTCATGGTTGAGAGAAGCCAGACCCAGCACAGCCTGGTGTCTGGCAATGGCTTTAGGGGACCCAGCGTAGACCTTGCAGGGGCCTGGATGATGCACTGAGAGACACTGGAGCAGGTGCAAATGGAATCTGCTCTCCAGAGACACATAATTTTCTGCCGTTCTTCAGTGAAGGGGACTTAGAAACATCAGAAGCTGCATGTGCTCTTTGGAGTCTGTCATGGGCAATGATGCTTCAGTTAATTGCATAGCTATCCGCAGAACGAGTGTAGGCATTCTCTTCCAGTTCTCGGTTTCCATGAAGTTTCACACATATCTCAAAAGCAATAGGTCGAAAACAGGACTCTGGACGTCCTCCCCAAAACCTGGTCCCTGTACCCTTGTCCCAGGCTTCCCCTCACCACACTAACACCATTATCCACCCAGATGCTCAGGCCAGAGACTGGGAGCCGCCCTCAGACCCTCCATCATCCTCACTCTCTCCCACCGCTGATTCCCGCTTCCCATCCTGCCTCTTCTTCCCATTTCCAGAGCCACCACCATCTTTCACATCCCATCAGCAGAGCTCCTGACCAGCCTCTCATGTCTACTATCTACATTCCACTCTTCACACAACAGCTATAGAAATCTTTCAAAACAAAGTAGGTCAGGTCACTGCTCAGCTTGAAACCCTTCCATAATTTCCAGTGGGTTGAGAATAACATCCACCCTCTTCAACGAGCCTATGATATCCTCATGTGGTCTGGCTCCTGCCTCCCCCTCCAATACTGTGCACCAGCCACATTCCTTCCAGATCTCCCTCCTGCCTCAGGGCCTTTGCACATGCTGTGTCTCCTTCCCAGAATACCCTTCTCTGCCTCTTCGTGTGGCTGGCTCCTTCCCATCCTTAGGCTTCAGCTTAAATGTCACCTCGTCAGAGAGGCTTTCCTTGACTACCTTATTTCCTTATTTACATGACTCCCTTGTCATTTCCTTCTGAGTTTTTAATCACAACTTGTAATTGTTTTACTTTTTTGTGATTGTGCTAAAGACAAATGATTGGCCTCGCTCATAAGAACGAAAGCCCCATGAAGGCCTATTTTTTTAGTCCTGCCTTGTTCACCATTGTGTCTCCAGCACTGAGCCTCATAGCACTTTTTAACCATCAGTTCAGTTAATGAATAAAAAGACTAAGCAGAATCTATCCAGATATTACTGGTAAGAGTCTTCAGGCCAGAGGGGGCTAAATGCAGACAGGCAGGCTACCCAGAGATGGGAGCCTTCCCATCAGGCTTGTTGCTGCCCCATGCCACACACTGCTAGGCACCTATACCTATGTGGCCTAAGACAGCAGATCTGTGGCAGTGCCTAGGTCCTGCCATCCTCAATCTGGAATTTTGAGAGGCCTACCCAGGGCTCCAACTGCAAAATGACAGCTCTTTTGCAAATATAAACCCTCTACCCTTTAGATTAAGGGGCATCAATCCTCTTCTCCAACCCCTCAGACCTGTGAGGAATGAAGTCCCCCTTTGAATGTCCCCTTGCACACAAATGCTCCATCCCAACCCTCAGAGAGTGGAGGTAGAGCTCCAAAGTTCAGTCATCTGTGAAATCTCATCAGCTCTATCTTTCCCTTTGTGCCTGTGGCCTGGGCACCCTTCCCTGCCTGGCACAGACCTAGCCTCCCCTACTCCCCACCTGAGGGTCCTCTTGGCTATGATATGACCACTCCTACCTCCCAGCCAAGTCTGAGCCTCTTGAGGACAGTGGGAGGAAAAAGCCCCCAAAGGTTACTACAGAAGAAACCTAGGCCCAAGCCTTTCTCTAACTGTAGCCTCTGCCAAGCCCCCTCCCATCCAGGGCTGCTGGAGCAAGCCCCCAGGTCCTTTGACAGAATGCTGCTTGGAGCTGTACAGCTATGGGAAATCAGCAGGGAAGCGTCTGGAAGCTGTGTTCCCCAGACAGCAACTCAGCTGCTCCCTGGGCACCCGCAAAGCCCACGTCACCCATCTAATGAAACAGGGCTCCCAAGGGGCCTGCAATCTCTGCAGAGGAGGAGGAGAGCACGGACTCTCAGACGAGTCTCAATTTCACAGCATCAGGGACGTGAGCACCAACGCGCTGAACCAGAAAACGAGAGTCTGGCAGGAGCTGCAGACACACCGTGAGCGCCAGGGGATCAGAGATTAGGGCCCTTCAAAATCAATTTTGAATTCAAACTTTTAAATGTGTTCTCCAGACATAAGGAGGGGACCCTCCAGGCAAGCTCAGCCTAGCCAGATGCTGGGTTCTGCTTCCTTCTCGAAGCATCCAGAACCTATCTGCTAGCCACTGGGCTGGATGAGGGAAAGGAGGACAAGGGGACTAGGAGGGAGACTCCAGTGCCCCGCACCCAGGAGCCACAGGGACAGGAGCCCCTTTGGCTCTTGCTGACACAGCATGACCGCTGGGGTGCCTGTCTGGGGTCCTTCCTGAAGCTCCCTGGTGAGGCCTTGAGGCCTGCTCCACCCTCCTCTATAGACTTGGATGAGAGAAGCTGAAGGCAAGGTCTTGCAAGGCAAGGCCAGATCCCTATTCACCTCCCAACCTGGTTGAGGAGGCTCACGGGACACCAGTGGATGAAGCCATTTAGAATAAGAGCTTTGGAGTCAGACGGGCAGGGTTTGTATCTTAGACCAGCCACGGTCTCCCAGAGAGATCTTGGTTCAGGAGTGAATTTCCCTCCCAGAAACCTGGTGGGAGAAAGCTTGCTGTGAGGGTGAGTGTCTTGGAGGGCAGGCCCTGTGAAGTCAGAGTGGTCCGAAGTCCCCCCAGTACAAAGGACAAGAAAGTATCCTGTGTGTGAGTCAGCAGGACAGGCTGGCTGCCGGGAGAGCTGGTGTGGCTGCCACAGGCTGCATCATCCAAGGCATGGTGGCTGCAGCCAAAGAGCTGACAATCATGCTGTCTGTCACCTGACAGACCGTGTGTGGAGTATTGAGTACAGTTCTGGGCCTGGCATGGTGAGGTGGACAGGGACACACAGGGAATTGGGACTCCTCAGGAAGCTGAGTGGGACCGCCTGCTCAGCCAAACCCCAGAAAAGGCCCCAGGGCTAGGAGCGGGAAGGCCGTGGGAAGCTCAGGAGGGCAGACGATGCTCCTGGCAGCCTCAGCTATGGTCCCCACCCTCCTGCCTGGGTCCCGGCTCAGCCACATTTGTTCCCCCGAGCATAGGATCAACCCACTACTGATGCCTTCCCCCCATCTCTGTGGGGAAGCGGGTCCGTGACGAGACTCTGGCCCCAGCGACCTCACAACCCCCGTTCCCCAGTTCTCCAATTCTCAGACCACTGCTGCTTTAAGCCACACTCCTGAGACACAAACACGAGTGACTGTGAACGACTCTTCAGCTGAGAGGTGGCAGAAAGGGTGGCCGAAGACTTGGGCCTGCGGAGACCTCACAGGGAGCCCCTTTTGGAATGAGGAGCAAAGGGAAAGGTCTGGGGCTACTGGACCACATATGGGAGGGGAGGCAAGGGCCCCCCCCCCCCCCCAGCTTGGGAGTGGGCTGTCAGCTCTGCAAGGAAATTACAACATGGGCCTGGGTAATGCTCCTTTTAGTTACAGCATAAACTGCGGCAATAAAGCGTACCTGGGGAATGTTTAGAGAAAGCACTAATGATTTCTTCCCCAGTGGTTAATAAATTCACTTCCAGATCAATTTGTTCGCGATAGAGCCCGGCGAGCGGAACCCGCGCGGCGGGCACAGCCGAGTGTGTCTTTTTCAGTATAAATGATTTATTACGATGATTAGCGGCACATAAACAATTTAAAATACAACGCTAATTAGTTTGGGGAAGAAAGGAGGGGAAAAGCCACCCTGCCTCTCTCCCCATTATGTTCTACTTCCCTAAGTGTGTACTTTTTAATTAAATCCAAATGTCACAATAAATTTAAAGTGTTTTATTACCACTCGGGGTAAGTAAGGCAGTCATGCAAGCCCCCTCTCAGGCATCTACAGGCCAGGCTGGGGGGAGGATTGGGGGCACCAGCGGGGTCTGTCCACAAACTCTCCTCGAGATGGGAGATCTTTCAGGAGACCTCGGAAGCCCCTCCTGGTTTCTGGCAGCCCCAGGCTGGAAAGCGCTGGGACCGCCCACCTCCCACCTTCCCAGCCAGACCAAGTGATGTCTCCTCCTTAACATTGGTCCCGACTGGCATGGCCTCCTCTCAATGGGCCCACAATACTCCATGCCCTCTCCAAGCTCTCCTCACGTGCTAGGTGTATAGGTGACACTTTTTGTTTCCCTGGCTTCATGCTTGCCGCTTCACATCCAACATCTTACCACGTTCTCCAGTGCTATGAGTAGCAATTATTGTTTGAGTTTTATGGATGGGAAACTGGGGCTCACGGAGGTGGAGCAACTTATCCAAAGACACACAGCTAAAAAGTGGACTTTTTGCAGAATCCTTATTCCTATAGCACCATTCTACCTCAGAGCCCATACCCAGCCATGTCTGGGCCCTGATTTCCCAGTGCCCAGGACGGGGCCGACGACATGATGGCGGCTCAG
The DNA here is from genome assembly GCF_022079265.1 of Lynx rufus. Lineage (NCBI taxonomy): Eukaryota > Metazoa > Chordata > Mammalia > Carnivora > Felidae > Lynx > Lynx rufus. The sequence continues at coordinate 65,237,972 of NW_025814897.1, forward strand.
ACAGGCCCCTCCAGAGTATAGAGCCCTGCCCTACCCAGAGACACATTTGAGGGAGGAGTTCAGGCAAGGGACCTGGACTCATTAGAGTCCAGTACAAGGTCAGGTTCTGCCATTGACCCACAATGTAAACTCAGTCAGGTCCTTTAAGCTCTCCGAGCTTCAGCTTCCCCGTCGGCAAAACTGGAGTGTGGCACCCATCTCACAGGGCTAAGGAACCAAAGCAGCTAAACCCACAGAGTGCTTTGCAATCCCTGACATACTGTGTGAGCAGTAATTGTTAACAAAAGCTCTCAGGGTGAGCAGGGATCCAGGAGAACCCCATTTCACAGATCAGAAAACTGAAGCCAGCAGGGGAAATGACTTACCCAAGGTTCCTCCAAACCTTAGGAGCCCAGAAAGGACCAGGCAAGGAAGCCCAGATAACAAAGGATTTCTCTCCTAAACTCTCCTGCACTGCTTATTCGAAATTACAAATATCCCTAAACACAGAGTTCCCACATGACCTGGCACTTCCACTTCTAACTACACACCCAAGAAAAGCAAAAACATGTGCCTGCACAAAAACTTGTATGTGAATGTTCATATCAGCATTATTCACAACAGCTATAAACGAAACACAACCCAAACATCCATCCACTGATGAGAAGAAAAATAAATGTGATACATACATACAGTGGAGTATTAATTGGTCCATAAAGGGAAGTACCGATTCACACTACAGCATGGACGGGCCTTGAAAACATCAGGCTAGGGAAAAAGTCAACCACAAAGACCACATATTGTATGATTCCATTTATATGAAAAGTCCAGAACAGGCAAATCCACAGAGACAGAAAGTAGATTAGTGGTTGCCAAGGAGGGGGGAATGGGGAGTGACTGCTAATGGGTATGGAGTTTCTTTTTAGGGTGATGGAAGTGTTCTTGAATTAGGTAATGGTGAGGGTTGCACAACTGTGAATATACTAAAAACCACTGAATTATACATTTTAAAAAGGTTAATTGTGTGGCATGCAAATTATGTCTCAATAAAGCTGTTATAAAGGAAAACAAAACAAACAACAACAAAAACAAATACCCCTTTGAGAACAGGAGAAACCAGCTGACAAAAGTCAAGTCCTAGGGTTAGGGGACGAGGCCTGGGAGGTCCAGCAGCCAGGCCTCACAGGGAGGTCTGGCCCTGCTCACCCCATCTGCAGTCGGATGCTCCCCAGGGAGGACAGGGCTCCAGAGTGCCCCCTTGCCTCCTCCCAGCCCTCCCCATCCGGAAACCTGACTGTGCCCACTTTTCCAGCCCTGCTTCCCAGGAAATTCAGACACTACTGGATCCACCACTCTTCTCTGACCTGTTTGCTTCCACTATTGCATTCATGTTTTGTCTTTTGTTGGAATTTCTGCATCTTCTGAGGCCTACGCCCGACCCAAAAACTGGGAGTGCCCGTGGGGGGACGGTGCCTCTCTCAGACCTTGAGCCTGTCCTACATTAGGCACCACAAGTTATGGTACGTGCATAACGAATAAGATCACAGTGAGGCCCTCCAGGTCCCCCAGCCCAGATTCAGTTAAGGAGTGCTGCCCTCTCCCGCTGGGACAGGGGTGTGAAGGCTTGGATCCAGGCCACAGAGGCTGCCTCTGGGTCAAATGAAAACCACTGGAAGGAGAGAGCGCCCTTCGTGGCTAATCTGAGAGGGTGACTCAAAAAGATGAAGCTTCCTGGCCAACAGGGGGCACCAGGCTGGCACTGTGACAGGCACACCCAGCCACACCCCCCTCCTGGGTCTGGAAGGATGGCCAAGGTTAGGTTGAAGGTTGTTAGGGCACCTCAGGCTTCATCTGAGCGCACAAACCAGCCTCCAAGTCTCCCACATGTGGAAAGAGCCCCCAAGAGGGGACAGGACAGCTCTGGTCACTAGAGAAGGGTACCTGTGCCGTGGGGCAAGAGGACATAGGCCCATTTCCTAGGCACGAGGCTGGTTCCATGAGTCTCCATGGCTTCATCATGGGCTGCTGTCTCAGGAAGCTGCCCCTTAGGGAAACTATCCCCCAGCTTCTCCAAACTTCTCTTCCAAAGCCCTGCGGGTCAGGACGTCTCAGGGGTAAGGGGTGGCAGGCACCCTTCACTTACGCAGCCACCATGTTCTCACTAACAACTCTGCAGGTGGGCACAGTGCTTTCTAGTGGGCAAAACACACAAAAACATTTTCTCCCACCTGAGTTCTCTGCAAAGGACAAGGAGGATGCTGTGGGTCCTAATTTACGTGTCAGGCAACAGGCTTAGAAAGGATGCGTGCTTTTGCACAGGGTCACACAGCAGCAGGTAGAAGAACTAGACATGCCTGAGGTCTCACTGTCAGAGGAAGGCAGAGTAGGGCTGGAATCCAAAGTCCACGCTTATAACCTCCCTCCGAAGTCAAAAGAAAGCCACCTCTGCGGTAAGCTGTCACACCCTCACGCAGCTGCTGTTGCTTTTAGAAAATTTGACAGATTTCACATCTGCCTGTGTCTGGGCTGATGCTCTTGGGGTTTTTCTCCTCTTAGGGGAGGGAATCCAAAGCCTTCACCCTGGAAGAGAAGGCAGAGCTCCTAGGAGTGTGGGCCCTGGAGAGAAGAGGGTGTGGCTGGAGACAGGATGGAGTGGGTGGGTGGGGGTGGTTTGAGTCACCCCTGGGCAGCCAGGCAGGAGCGGTGCCACCCACAGATGCCCCTGAGAGTCAGCTCACTGCACAGGCAAGACCTTGTTTCATTTGTACCACATGGAGGTGCCCTGAGACACGAATTCTGTTCTTTTCAGGGCCTACCTTAGCTATATATAATTGGGGAGTAGACTATATTAGACGCAGGCAAGGTAGAAATACTTAGCTCTGTCCCAGAATCAGCTTTCATGGAAGCCAGTCTGAGAGAGACAAAACTGGCCCAGAGCTAGGAGGCCAAGAAACTCTTTACAGAAAGATCACATGAGGCAGAGGGGTTAGGAAATGGCCCATGGATGGCTGGGCAGGTCTGGACTGGCTGCTTTTCCCCATCCTGGTATGCTCCTGCTTGCCTCAGGCCCACGGGCTTCAGGTCATTCCTTTGGAACCTGGAAAGTCAGGATCTTGGTCCAGTCATGAGGAAGCAATAGAAGAGCAAGGGTAGGGTCAAAGGAAGCCTCAGGCCAAAGACAGGCAGACAAGCAAGGGCCTCTGGGACAGAGGTAGGTTAGGACAGGTTTGGAGCCAGGTCCTCTAGTCTGCCTTCCTTCGGGCTCAACTCCAGAAGTTCAGGCCCGGCTACTGGCAACCAAGAGGCTCTAGCCAGGATCTTCATCACTGGGAGACCTCAGATGAGCCATCACATTCCAAGGCCACACTTCCAGTCATGCCCTCTACCCTTTTTTTCCTGGACTTCAACTGCCTACTCTCTTAACCATCCAGACCCCCATTTGCACCCCATCACCTCACATGTGCAGACTGCAGACTTGGAAGGAAATGGAGGAAATGGGAGGAAACAGAGAGAGGGAGGGAGGGAGGGAGGGAGGGAGGGAGGGAGGGAGGGAGGGAGGAGCAGGGAGCAGTCTGATGCTGGAGGGGTGGGGAGCAGATACTCTGGGAAGCTCAAAAGGAAAAATGCTTCCCCCTCACATTATGCATTGTCTTTTCTACCCCTCTGATTTATTTTCCCCAGAGTAGCTGTGGTTTAATAATATATTTGGTCTTTGTCTCCGGTTCTTGGCACAGAGCTTCTAAAACCCTTGATTTTCCTGAGTGATAGGAATATCTTCTGTTATTCCTGAGGAGCCCCTTCTGAGCCCACCTGCGTTTATGCTATTGAGGTGACTTAAGGTGAGGACCTCAGCCAGCCTCAGGATGGGGCTGGTCACCAGAAAGACCCAGCAATTAGAGGGCTGGGACTTTCAGCCCTGTGTACTGACAGACCTCGGGAAAGACAGGGAGGGGGCTGGAGATTAAGCTTCAAAAAAAAAACTCTTGAACAAAACTTGATGAGCTCTAGGTTGAGGAATGCATCCGTGTGCCAGAAGGGTGATGTACCCCAGTTCCCCAGGGACAGAAGCTTCTGTGCTCAGGACCCCTCTCCCCAGACCTCACCTTATGTACCTCTTCATCTGTAGCTTTTATAGTAAACTGGTCAGTATAAGAAAGTGTTTCTCTGAGTTCTGTGAGCCATCCTGGAAAATTCTCTAACCTGAGGAGGGGATCATGGGAACTCTGATTTAGAGCAGGCCTGCCAGAAGTATAGATGACATCCTGGATTTGTGATTGGCCTCTGAAGTGGGGACAGTCTTGTGAGACTGAGCCCTTAATCTGTGGGAGCTGATGCCAGAGAATGTCAGAACTGAGTTAAATTGTAGGACACCTAGTCGGTGTCCATTGAGAACTGGAGAACTGCTGGGTGGTGTTGGAAAACATACCAGAGCAGTACAAACAATCTTAATAAAGTGTAACTCTATCCTCTCTCTAGAACACAGCAATCCTTGTGATCTTCTCTGCTCCTCTCCAACCTCTTTCACCTGTTCGTTCGTTCATTCATTCGTTCATTCATTCACTCACTATTCACTTAATAAGTATTTGCTAAGCATCTGCTACTAGGAACTAGCCCCTAATACATATATTTTGATAATAATTATACTAACATTAATGATTTTTCATCAAGAAAGTAGTTCTTAATGAGCTCTATTAAGTCAATTTGATTCCTTGATCAATTTTCTATTCACTAGCGTTAAACCAAGATTTGCCCCCCTTTCCTGTTTTTATTTCACTAGAATTCTTTTTTGTTTTTTTTTTTTTCCTAGCACTTAAAAAAATTATTTTTTCAACAACCTTACTGGAATTATTTTTATTGGGATTATTTTTAAGTTTGAAGTGACTATTTGGTTCATGATCAGTTTTTGGCTCATATTAAATCTTATGAACTAGAGCTTTTGACATGGTTGAGATTTCTTTTGTGGTAATTACTTCTACCAAAAAATGTTTCCTGAGCCAACTTTGGCAGATCTAAATTTTGTCAGGAAGATTTGATTCCTCCATCAAATCTTAGTCAATAACATATTTTGCCAGGTGCGATCTTAACTGCTGCCAGTTTTGCTTTGTGTTAATTATTTCAACCAATTTTTTTTTTCCTGGGATCATATTTTTTAGTTGTTACATTTTCAATAATATTAATAAGATGTTATTCTCACATGTAAGGCATATTTTGGCACTGATCTGATAAAAAAATTCTGGGGATCAAAGAGCAGTGTGAAAACATCCAGGGGACAAAAAGACAGGTGACACTCTGTACTTGGGCTGACTACCAGGTCAGAACCCTGTACCTGCGGGAGACCTGTCCACTGCCTTTTGCTTCTCCAGAGCCCTAGCTCCTGCCAAGACACCTCACAGATGGAAAACAGCTTCTGGCTTGAGTAAGAACCGTTGACTGCTGGAGACAGCCTCTAACTGACAAGCAAAGAGATGGGGTATAGCCCCGGCATCCCATCGTGGGCTGGAGGCAGCCTCTGCTGGGCCTCAGACTTCTCTACTCAGAAAGTATCTTAGAGACATTCAGCTGAGAGAGGGAATAGATGCTTCTTGGTACCTTAGTTTCCCTGCCATAAAAGGAGGTAACTAACCAGGATCCCTTCAGGCCTGAGGCTGTGACTTGTGTTCACTGGCCTCCAGGCTCTGGGCTTGCTTCAGGGGTCCCCTCTGCCTCTTAGTTGTGGATCTGCCCGGGAACAGCTGGAAACCAGACCATCCACCTGGATTCAAGTGTGGCAAGACCAAGTATGGAGGGCCGGAGGCCAGAGATGTCCTCGCCTGGAATCTCTACTTCTCTGACCCCAGGACACCAAAGAAAAAGAAACCTTGTCAGGATGGTTTCTTGCTCCTGGCCTTGGCCTCAAAACATTCGTTCCCCACAGTTATGTCTCCATACACAGTACCACTAGGCATCAAGCCGCCAGCAGCCCCTGCAATGTAAATAGTGAAGCACAGACCCAGAGGGTGGAAGGGGCCAGTCCGTGGACATACTGTGAGTTGGGGACAGAGCCAGGCTATGGGTGCAGGAGTCCTGGCTCGGCCCTGTGCTCCAGCTCATAGGAGTGCCTCCTCTAGTCCTGCTCCCATTGAAGAACTCTTCAAGTGGTCTCCACCCAGGCTGCCCCAAAGATGCTGGCCCCCCCTGGCCTGGCAACAGCCAGGGGGAGGTTGAGGCCCTCAGTCCAATAGCCTCAGAAAGACTGGCTCAGGAGGAACCACCCTCACCTCCTCCCAGAGTCACCACTGAATGAGAAGAGAGGCCCTTAGGTAATGAACAGCTGCTCTGTAGGCTCCTAGTGTCCTCAGCAAACTTACCATCTGTCAAACAAGGAATCCAGAGGTTTCCATCCCTAGCCCTGGTCCCTGTGTGTGCTTACATTCAGTGCTACTGCCTCTTACCACTCGGGTCAGGGAGGCCTAGGAGTGTCTTTATCACTACCTCCCCAAGCTTATGGCGGGCAGAGGCCTGGTTCTCATCTCAAGTCTGCCACATACCAACTTGCTGGGCTATCCTAGGCAAGTGTCTTTCCTTCTCTGAGCACAACCTCCTCCTCTGCAAAATGGGTCTAGTGTTTGATCTTCCAGACTCCCAAGGGAGCCGTGAAGATTAAGTGAAAGGCTTTGAGACATCTGTGGCTTTCCCGGTGTGAGGCAGAGGCAATGGGCCTCCTGGGGATGGAGCTGATATTTCATTCTTTCTGGGGGCGGCTAAACTGTTGGACACCTGAGGCCTGAGATGCTGTGCCAGAGGCTCACCTCTCACAGTAGGCTGATTTCTAACATGGTCCCAATGATCCCATTTTCTGATATCCATGCCCTTGTGTAATCCTCCCACTTCCTTGAGTATGAGCTGGACCTAGGGACTTGCTCCCAAGGAAGAAAATGCAGCCAAAGTGATGGAATGTCACATCTGTGATTAGACGTGTCACATCTTATAAAAGACTGTGAGCTACTGCTTGCTAGCAGACACTCTCTCTTGACGGCTTTAAGGAAACAAGCTGCCATGTTGGAGAGGCCCACATGGCATGGAAATGAGGGCTGTCTCTGATCCACAGTCAGTTAGGAATGGGCCGCCCCCAGTCCAACAGCCCATGAGGAACTGAATCCTGCCAACAACCAAATAAGTGAATGGGAAAGCTCAATCCCCAGATGAATCCCGACATGAGACCACAGCCCCGGCCAACACCGTAATTATCGTCTGTAAAAAAGACCCTGAGCAGAGGACCCCGCTAAGCTGCACCTGGGCCCCTGACCCATGGAAACCATGAGATTAAAAAATGGGTGTTGTTTTAAGATGGTAAATTGTGAAATAATTTGTTACGCAGCAATAGGTAGCTAATACACTACCTCACTGGCGTACCACACAGGGCAGGGACCTCTCCTCAGGCCAGAGAGAGGAGACCCTGAAGATCCATCCCAGCCCTATAATCCACGTTGCTGTGAGTTTCCCTATGGAGTCCAGTCCTTGCTGTGGAGTACTCGGGGGAGCCCAGAGGACAGAGCCCGCTTGCTTTCTGCTGGGCCGACCAGGAAAGCAGGCAGAGCTGACCCACCTCACCACGCTATAGCCCTAGGTCCTTTCCGAACAGCAATTCTCCTGGGTCTCTGAACCCCACGCATGTCTGGAGCAGAGTCAGTATTTCAAAGCACAACCACTTCCACTTTCTCCCCTGTTCCTCACTAAAACCTAAGGAAGGTTAGGGAACCGTACCAGTCATCTACAAGACCATCAGGAGTCTGGCCAACTGAAGCCTCGACGGACCTAGCAGACGGTCTTAATCACACCTGTTTGACTAGTCGGAATTACGATTACCATTTATCATTCAGAATCACTACGCGGCAGAGGCAGGATCTGAACCCAGTCTGTATGACTCAAAGCCCACGTGAGCTCCCCTTGTTTTACAAAAGGGAAAGCTGAGAAACAGGGCGCTCCAGCATCTGGATGGCACCCGCAGGCAGTCCCCTGCATGGTCCTTCCCAGACACCAGGGATCAGGAATTGGGCCTTGTAAAGATTCAGGGAAGGGAGAGACAGGACAAAGCAGGTGCTTGGGCCCGAGCGGCGGCCACTTACGTGGGAAGACTGGGTCTCCGTCCCCTCTCTATCAAGTCATCACACCAACGGGTGAGGCTGAGTTATTAAACCTCCCTTCTGGGGTGCCACACAGGTTTTCTCCACTGAGACTCAGAGCGGAGGGGTGGCTGCTCCCGCCACACAATATTAAAATGTCAGGAGTTTAAGGCCTGCGCTGGTTGAGTCATAAGTTATCAGCACCCAGTGAGGGCCGACAGAATGCCTCCCTTAAATTATTAAGCAGAAAGCGTCAGACTGTAATATTTTGCTAAACCAAAGTACAGACACAGACAAAGATGTCATTTCAATATTTGAAACCAGCAAGTTTAATTTAAAATAAGAGCAAACCAATAAGCTCAGAACATAGTGGCGTGTGAGAGGAAAATTATACTGTGAGAGGAAAAAAAGTGGAAGGACTTAAGAAATTTATAAAAGTAATCTCCAAGTGGAAATTAGAAATCAAGGCCTAGAAACAGAATAACACAAAAGAAATATTACTGTCCACTTTCTAAATCAATATAACACTGCTCCACGCCAGAATTACCATGGTAACTCAAGTAAAAAGAATCAAGCAATTCTTATTATTTCAAAATAAAATCACAGCCTGAAGCCTGGGTTTTATTACAACCACTGATAGATCGCTGGCTTGTATTTATCTGAAATATTGCTTTTCAATCAGCTGGTTTATGAATGTACACAGGCCTCTCACCAGCCCACTTACCGCCCCGTTTTGAGGTGAGGGGCTAACCAATGAATTGATTCCTGCCTGACTGCATCTGCATACACGCCCAGGCTGGAGTCAGCCCTGGTAACCACGGAGCTTCTCACCCCTTCCAACCATCCAGGGGCACTGCAGGGCAGAGTGGAAAAGCCAGAGAAGGCAGCGGGGGGCTGACCTCATTGTGGTTCCCCTCCAGGCTTGCCGCCTCCAATGGCAGCCCCGAAAAACCACCCAGACAGCCAGCTTCCCTCACCTTGTCCCCAGGCATCCTGGCTGGCTGGAACACCAGCTGGCTCCACCTCTTCTCCCGTGAACCCTCCCTGGGTGTCCTTCTCCCCCAGCTCCAAGTCTGTCAGTTGGAACAGGGAGGCAGCCGAGCGCAGAGAAGGACGACACACTCTGTAGTCAGATGGCCTGAACTTAGGCACTTGCAGGTGGGGGACCTGCGACCAGCTACACAGCCTCTTTGGATGGCGGTTTTCTCATCTGTGAAATGAGGATAATACGAGCAGCTCTTTCTAGGGTGGTTCAGGGTATTATGTGAGATCTTACATGGGAGATGCTTTGGTGGACTGAGTACAGAAATGACCCCAATTCTCTACTCCTCCTGCTGGTATGTATGCACACCCTTTGTAATGTGAGTCTCTACCTCTTTCCTTTAAGGGCAGAATCTGACCACCCCCACCCAGTCCCTGAACTTGGGCTGGCCTTGTGATTTATTTTGGCCGACAGAATGTGGCAAAAGCGAAACCTGTTGGAACCAAACCTCGGCCTCAAGAAACCTTGTAGACTTCCACTCTACCTCCTGACCTGTCTCTGCCATGAAAACAGGCTGGAAGGGCTTGCTGGATGATGAGGGACTTGTATCCCTGGTGTCCAGTGGATCGGCCATCTGCCAGGCATGAGAGAGTTCAGTTGAGACCCGAGAAACTGCTCAGCCAAGCCCAGCCCAAATCACTGACCTACAGATTCAAGAGCCAAATGGATACTTGTTGTTTTGAACCTCTGAGTTGGGGGTGGTTGGTTACATAGCAATGACTTACTAACACACACACAGTGCACAATGCCTCACTTTCAAGTAAGGGTTCAGTAAAACAATAGCAAGTGTGTTTCTATGACTCCTGAAGACTGAGAAGCTGCAGCCAAAGAGATCAGACTGTAAGCTCTGCACAAAGCAATGTTGCTCCAGAGGCATGAGGCTTCCTGGTTTATCAAGTGTGTACATGGATGTTATTGTTCCCATTCTAGAGACGTGAAAACTGAAGCCCAGTAAATTGTCTGAAGTCACATGGCAGTCAGCTGGGACCTAGCACGCAGGTCTCCTGAATCAGGCTGTACTCGAAGACAGCAGGCCACTCAAGATAGCTCATTCGGGAAGAGGCAGGAGTTAGGAGCCAGTGACCCACTCTGACCCGGCAGGCCTGCACTCTGAGGCATCTGCCCCTGCAACCTAGACCAGCCTGCTTACTCCTGTCACATCACCTGCCTTTAATTTGCCTCAAGTTGTGTCAGCCACCGTGGACTCCTGCCTTAGACAAAACACAAAATGAACACACTCCAACAAGAGACCAGCTTGTTGCTAGGTAGGGTGGATGCGACTCTGAGCATGGCTTGGAATGGTCTGTAAGAGGCTCTGACCACCTGTAGGCTCCTGCAAGTTCATCTACAGGGGAAAGGGCATGCCAGGCGAGGGGAACAACATGAACAAGAACACAGTGGTAAATGCCGGAGTCCGCCTGCAACACAAAAGCAGAGCGAATACGTTAGCCCCGCATTGCACAGCTAGCGTGGCGGAGGGTCTCAGGCATCATGTCAGGATAGCAGAGGCTGGGTTCCTGGTTGTAGCAAGAACCAGGAGAAGGATGCTAGGTGGGATGGGAGAATGGCAGTGGCAGAAAAGAAACAGGTGGGTCCAGAGCCCCAGATGAATGCAATCCAGGGGTGTGCTGATAAATACTTAACAATTGGCTCTCTGAGAAAAAGCCCTTATTTGTATGGTTTGCCAATTTCCACGGTGTTAGTACTCCCACCATGGCTGATTTCAAGCTATCAACCTGATGCCACGGAACTCAGAGTTGGGAAGAGATGTGTAGGCCAGTGCAAGTTGGCTCCACTGGTGTGGTCCTATCCTGAGTGCAGACCTGTCAGGAAAACTCACCCTAGCAATACCATGAAGAGTTAAGCGTGAGGGTGGGAGGATGTCCTGCATGCCTCCGTGTCCTTCAATTATAGACAGGGCAGGTAGGATGGGGTACATGCCATATGCACCTTTGGGGTGCTCTGGTCCATGAAGGCCCAGGCCAGGTTAGAGCCCATCAGCACATGCCAGGAGGACTTCCATTTGAGGACAGAATCGTGTCCTGTGGGCTGTCAGCAGGCTGGCTGGGGCCACGACTGGGATGCTCAGGCACCCGGTGCCAGTATAGCTGATGATGTCTCACCTAGTCAGAGTTTTCTACCACCTCATCATGCCTTGGAGAGAGGGTCAGAGGTCATGGAAGCTGGGCACAGAGCTCAGAAAGGTGCTGAAGCTCTCTGCTCCCTACAGAGCTCTGGGCAACTCTCCTGCCCATTTTCCTCAACTGTCCCCCTATAAATGGATGGGCTTGCAAAGAGTGGTCTTGAAGGCTTCTTCCTACAATGCTACCTGCCTTAGAGATCTGGACAGTGGTAAGTAGTGAAGACAGCCTGCCTCCTGGATGGCAGTGATCAATGGCCATGATGGGTAAACTGGAAGAGGGAGAGTGAGTGAACAAGGCACCAAATCGGGTGCCAGATTATTTGATCATACTCCAGCTGTGTGGAGAACACTTCCCACAGGCATGAGGCCTCCTGGTTTATCAAATGTATACACGGATATTATCTTATTTAATCCTCATTAACAACCCAACCATTTAGACATGGTTGTTCTCATTGTGGAGATGAGATGGTATGGAGGCAAAGTAACCTCAACATCAGGTGGGCATGGAACACAAAACCACAGTGGGCACGTTGGACCTGCACAGCTTAGCAGAATGGTGGAGGCAGCAATGAGCCCAGTGGTACCTGGCACACTGGGGAACCAATGCCCTTTTCCTCTACCTTCCTCCCTAATTCCTTCCAATCTCCTAGCACCCCTGATCAGGAGTTCCTCTGGTCCCTGGAGGTGGATCTGAACAAGAGCGTTGGCCTGCTGGCTACTTATGGGCAGGTCTGCCCTGGGTGGATATAGCTCTGGAGGGGGCCCGCATTTGGTGGGGACCCCAACATGGCTTGGGTCGTGTCCCTGGGAGGCTCTCCAGCTCCGTCTCCTGCTCAGAGAAGGCCTGGTCTGTCCAACCGTGGCCACTTCTCAACTCTGGCAGCCAGGTGCCCGCGGCCCACTGCTCTGAGGCCGAACCTCATGTTCCTCTGCCCACGACCACAGAGGGGTAGCCGCCAATGCTTGCTGGCAATCATTCATCTGTTCCAAGGGAGAGAGACCAAAATAGATCTCCTCTTGGTCCTGCTCACAAATGGGGCCTGCTGGGAGGCTCCTTAAATGGAAGTGGGTGGGGCAGCCACCTGGTCTGACTCTGGGACACTGGCTGGGGTGGGGAATCAATTCTCTGAGGGATGAAAGGCAGGCCCAGGTTCTAGGAAAATGCGCACTTCCATGTGCTAAAAGCATCTTTGTGGGACATGTTCAGAAAGGGAGAGAGAGAGACCGTAAGAGAGACAGGCAGCTCCTGCAGCGACAGAGGCCAAGTGAGCGGCCACGTCAGCGCCAAGCCCCGGCACGCAAAGGGTGAAGCTTTTAGGCGAGCAGCGGCCAGTGATCTCAGCTTCCCCCAGTCCTAATGCTCCTGAAAGGCTCTCTCCCACTCCCTGTAATTGGGCATCAGTAGTTAATGCAGTATTGACTGCATTACACGCTCCCGTGCCTCCCCTCACTAATGCCAATTGCATCACCTTGTACAGTCACCGGCTTGCTTAGCCAATAGCCGTTAAAAGCAATCCAAATCATGAATCATATGGGAAACTTTTAGCAAGACACTGCCATCCAAGGAGACAATTTACAGTTGAGTTAATCTGGGTACATTAGCGAGACATGGATTCTGGACGACAGACCAATTTATGTTGTTTCCCTGTCCCCCACCCCCCCTTAGTGCTCCATGTGGGCAAATGAACGGAAGAGCAGGGAACAGAGAAATGCACCTGCTTCTTTACCCAAGGCTCTGGGAGGGGGTGAGGGAGACCCATCTTTACAGGCTCTCTGCCTGGCTGAATTGGGGCAGGAAGGGTAAGCAGCTGTACATTTTGCTCAAGATCTGTGAAGCCTTGTTTTCAGCAGCGAGGAGGTAGCTGCGGCCGGAGCTGGCATGGGAGCTACAGATGGAGACCCTTCTCTTCTAGGCACCAGGCAAGTGTCAGGCCTGGGCCCCATGCTACTGGCCTCACAAGGCCTTTACCAGTCCTCAGTAGGCACCAGTATCTCCTGGACTCTGACTTCCTGCTGACCCACTGGGGTCTCTGGCATGGAACAGCACCAGGGCCCACTCCCTGCCTCCATCTCTGGGGCCAGGAAGGTCCTGGCCACACTCTGCTAGGAGAGACCCCCAAGGACTCTTCTCAGTCCAGAGCGTGATGGGCTATCCCAGGAGGCCTTGCCAATGGCTGAGCAAAAGCTGGTCAGTACCCAAGAATAGCCAAGAGCCTGCCCTGGTGGATCAACCAGGTCCACTGTGGAGGTCACACTCATAGTGGTCATTAACAATTGAAGACTCGCTGTCTGGCCCTCCTCAGTCCAGCTCCACTGTCCTTAGGCAATTTCACTTATTAAAAATGCTCTAAGGATCATGTCTGGTGTTTAGTTCTCCAATTTGCCTGCTGTGCCCTGTGGTCACTCCTGTCTTCTGGCTGGGCCTTTGCAGAGGCAGCTTACCTGCCCTTCTCTAGCATGTACTTGGTCCAACACCCCCGAGAGGGTGCCCTCTGCATCCTCTCCTGCCCAGTCCCCCACAACCCAAGGCTCTCACTGCTCCTGGGGCTGCTGGACCCTCTGCTGCCTGCCTCTACTCAAGGGTCTCTTCTCCAATGGCCTGAGGGCTAATCTGACTCTCTGTGCTCAGAGCTCCCTTTGCTCTCCTAGATTGCAAGCCTCTCCGGAAGGCCCGCAGCCTAGTGCCAGCTCAGGCACAGGTGCCAGGGAAAGAAGGGCTGTTTCTCCGGGAAAGTTGGAGCAGGGCTTCCTTTGCTGACAGGCAGGCCCGACGGCATTTAGAAAGCCTGGACCCTGAGTTCCAGTAAAGTGGAGATGGCTAGGCCAAGAGCAAGCGTCCAAATGAAAGCAATTAATCTTAAAACCAGAAGTTTAACCATTTGCAAAACAGATCTTTCCTCTCTGTGGTGGCCCTTCACTGCTCGACCTAATGGATTACTTTATTAATAATGCACTGTGCTTAAAAGCAAAAAAAAAAAAATTTTTTTTTTCTGACGATTCAATACTTCAGAAAGTCTCTTAAACCCGTTGCTACGGCAAAGCGATTGATATTTTATTATCTTTCAGAAGTGCAACATGAAAGCCCCGCAGCCCAGCAGAGCAAGAGCTTTGGTCCTCGGTAGCTGGCAGACCTGACTTCAACCAGAGGAGCCCCAGCCCCTTCCAACAAGATGCTGTCAGGTGGAGAAAAGGCATTGGGGGTGGTTAATAAGGGCCCGAGTCCCTGCTGCAGCCAGACAAAGGGTGCAGTGCTGCATCCCTGAGGGACATGCTTCTTGGGGGCCCTGGGGGCCAATGCTGCCACCCAGCTCACAGGGCCACCTGCTGAAAGGGGTAAGTGCCAGGAAGAAATTAGGCAGCAGGCACAGAGGGGCAGGTGAGTGGATCTAGAGTCTTTCTCCCTTCCCCTACTGACGGTGCCACCCGCAGGGGTTCTTGGAATTGGAGGAAGCCAGACTCTAATATGAAGTGGAGGGGAGATTTACGAGCAGAAAGATTGCTTTTGGAGGACACCTCTGGGCTGGGCAGGACAAGAATCAAATGGCTCCTCAGGGCCCCAGCTGTCTACTTTCCTTGTGCTGTTATGGGCCCCCAGAGCTCAGTGGTATGAACTGTAGTGGGCACCACACTGCTTAGACTGGACAGAGAAGGGGACCAAGGGGCATCCTGAGCTCCCCTCTGCAGATCTGGTGGAGACTAGGGGAAACACATACGCCCAAGGTGGTTGAGGTGCACTGCAGTCTGGAGGCAGGAGACTGGCTAAAATGACCTCCAGATATCTATTCCCATTCAGGGCTCATCTGAAAATCTTGAGTATCACAGAGCTCAAAGGAAATCTGGGATGCCTGCACAGGACACTACCTAGGTGGCAGTGGTGGAGGTCATCTTGTCCCACAAGAACAATCTCCCTAAGGCCTTCCAAGGATAGGGCCTGGGTGTTTTCGATTTCTGGCTTGGGCCTGAGGAGCCAAGCATGCCAAATAACCATGGCTGAAGACATACCTTGATTTCTACATGCTTTCCATCATGAGAGTACCTCCAGACACCAAGGAATGACCCTCTGCACTATCTTCTGCAAGCCCCTCATTTTACCAAGAGGGAAAGTGAAGGCTAGATATGGGCACGACAAAAAGCCTCCTCCCTCCTGGCCTGCCCTGACCCGGTCCCTTCTCCATTTCGTTACACAGACCTGTAGAAGCCTAGTCCTATGACGGCCCACATGGGGATCCTGGAGAGAAGTAGAGCATACTAGAGATGGAGGTTACATCCATCCCAGCCAGACCCTGGCAAATACATTCTTTTGGCCAGAAACACTTAGTTCCCCCTTGCCTCTCTTACTACATACATGCTGAGAAATAGCCTTCGTGGGCTTACTGGCCACAAGGCTCCTCCACACGCGACTCCCAGACCAGACCCTTTAAATGCCCCTCCCTGATGAAGGTCTTAGAGGCGGTGGGGAGGCTAGGAGCATCAGCATGTGGTAGCAGCAAAGGGCACACCCTGTGTGAGTGTGACCTTGAGCAAGTCACTGAACTTGGAATTTTTACTAAGTGACCATGTCAACACCACCACTGACCTGGTGGGCAGAGGGCCCAGGCCAGTAAAGACTCACTAGCAGAAGGTCAGAGAATGGCCACCATGGTCAATCAAAGAGGATTCCTGCTGACACACAGCAAAGCCACCTTCTCAGTTCCTTACCAGAAGTCAGGTGACAGCAGGGGTGCCAACAATTACATACTAATCTCCCTACAACACCAACACACCAGGCAACCCTCACCTATAGGGCAGGGGGGCCTGGGCCAGCCGGGGAACTGCTACTCTTTGGACACTGGGTACTCCGTTTGGGTCACAGGGCACCCGCTTGTTTTTACCCTCAAGCGCAACGGGTTCCCCAACCTCTCCTAAACATACCAGGACACACACTGCAGGGCACTACCAGTCAGGAAGGCTTTGGGGTATGTGGGACCACCTTCTAGAGGCTTCCAGCAACCCTGGCCCCCTCTGTTCTGACCTCTAGGGCGCACTGGGACTCTCGACCACAGCAGGTCATGGCACTGTTGCGGGCCGCTCCTGCAAGAGTGCTACTGGCCGGTGGCGGGACACTTGCTTCCTCTGGGCCAAACTCCCGCCTCCGCGCCCGGGGATGGGGAGATAGTGGGCCACAACTTGAGACGTCTGTCTCCCCGAGGGTCCAGCCGGCCTTCCCTTCGCCCGCCGGGCACCCAGGGGCAAGCAGGGTCTTCCCGCGCGCCCGCTGGCCGCAAGCTCTGGCGTCCGATTCTCCCGAAGCCCCTGATTTGCCCGCCGCTTCTCCCCTCTCGGGTTATGCGGCCGGCGCGAGGGAGATGGCTGCGGTGAGAGGAGCGGCCGCAAAGACGAAACGCCGCGCGCGGAGCGCCACTGCGCCGAGATCCGAGGGGACCCCAGCCTGCACGCGGCCCCGCAGAGCAGCACGCGGCCGGCGCACAGCCCGCCCGCCCCGGGCTCACTCACCCCTCCCCCGGCCCCACCTGGCCGCCCCCGCCCCTCTCCCCCCGCGCGCCGCCCGCCCGGGAAGCCCTGCACCGCCCGGCGTGTGTGAGCCAGCGTCCCGGCGTGTGCTCCCGCGCGCCGCGGCGGGGGGCCAAGGGGTGCGGGGCGTCGGCCCCCCGCCCGCCACCTACCGTCCTCCTTGTCCAGCACCATCATCTCGGGCGCTCCGTGTCCAGCCGCAGCTCGGCTCGGCCGGGAGAAGGGCGCCGACTCCGGGCGCGCTTCGGCGGGGCGGCCGGTCCTCGGGCAGCGAGCGGGCTCTAATTACCCGCTTGTCCGGCTCTTAACCTAGATTGCACTCAGCTAGAATTACATTCAGGAGTGAAGCACTTCGCAGATACAAAAGCAGTCTCACCTACTTTTGTGCCTCAGAATTGCAAGGAACTACGAACTGCAATTTAAAGAGGGGGGGAGAGGGAGAGAGAACAGGGAAGAGAGGATCAGAGCCGTTTCTTTGATTCTCACCTTCTAAATGGCTCAATTTGCCCAGTATAATCTGTCTTAATGTAATTGCATTTGATAGCTCATAACCCTGGCTCTGGCAACGACACAGCTTTCAGCCTCATAAAGTGTTTTCCCCTCGGATTTAATCTGAATCTCAATCTAAAATTATATTCAAAGAGATGGGGGAATCTCGGCGGCCGTCTCCCGCTGCCTTTCTCCCTCAATGTATGAGGTTTGCACTCCTGCTACTGAATAAATGCACACATTTCCCGAGGCCCCCCTCCCTCCTGGGTTAATGGGGAGTGGAGACGCGCGGGTGCCCGGCTCCGCAGCGCCACCTGGAGGTAGCTCGGCCCCAGCTCGGCGCGTGGCTCCGCGCAGCACCCAGGGTCCTCATCCCAGACCCTTGGTCAGGTGTACCACTCTTGTCTGTCACTCACACCCCCTCAGCCTTGGTTTCTGCCCCGGGCAGATCTTTCTCTGACCTCGTGCCCTCGCTTCCTACCTGCTCTGCCAGAGGCTTCTGGTTGCTTCCCGGATTTTTGGCAAAGTTAACCCTCTGCAGGGTACAAATTCTCCCACTTTGAGTCTTAGGGCACCACCCTGACCCCAGCACCCCCCTCCCCTACCAGCAAGAGCATCCTAATTCCATAGGAAGTGGGATCCTGTCTCAGCTTCTCTCTGAACAAGCGCAGCACGGCCTTGAAGGTTTTTCTCATTGCACAACTATTTATTGAGCATGTATTATTATAAGACACTGGTGATACAGCAGTGAACAAAAGATTCCTGCTATTTAGGAATTGAAAATTCTTCCTCTGTAATTCAGGAGGCAGGAGGGAATACAATGCCCATCTCCTCTCTCCTGAACCCTTCTTCTCTGCTAGTGTCCAGACTGCCTACTCTAGGAAGGCCACTCTTAAATACCAAGAGGGTTTTTTTTGGGTTTTTTTTTGTTTTGTTTTTTTTTTTTTGTCTCCACAGTACCAAATTCCAGGAGGGGATGGAAATCTTAATGGATTTTTTTCTAACCCAAAGATGGCTTCGGATAGATGTGTCAGAGGCTCATCCCTGGCAGACACTTCTGAGGACTAGACCCAGGCAAGGAGAAGGAAGCCGAAGTCCCTGGAGGATCAAAGGACCGCCAGTTGGGATTTCATCCCATCTCTGCCTATTGCAAATGGTGGATCTTAGAAAATCACTTTATCTGGGCCTCAGTTTCCCTGTTTGTGTAGTGGGAGACATGTTCTGCTATCCCACGTTGCTGTGGGGATGAGTTAATGCATGTGAATGTGCTTTGTAAACTGTGGCGCCCCAACAGTGGGGGGACTCGTTGGGTATAAATGAGACCTGGAGGCCAGGCTGTGCCCCTTAAGCCTTGGCAGACCGCAATGCAAGGCGCTTGACCGGGGTGGGGAATGCGGGAGCAGTACAGAGGCCCATCTTCCTCCATCCTAGGCAGGGAAGTCAGGCTTTGAGAAAACAGAAGAGGCTGCTTCTAATGAGATGCCTCATCCACAGCTCCGAGGGTTTCACTTTCCCCTTCATCTTGAATACTTAATCCTAATAGTCCTTGAGTATATTTGATGTTAAATATATCATTTTGCTCAGCCTCACTGTCCCTCAGGACTGCGAGCTTGATCTCTCCCCTGCCACCGCAGCCAGAGCTATATCCCGAGGGTCTGAGGGAGGCTTTGGCACTGCTGCCACTGGCCCATTTAGTAACAACCCCTCACCCCAGCCTGAGCTGGGGGCCAGACAGTGTCACAAGCAATGGGCCTGACAGGCCGGCAAGGGCTAGGTTCTTGCTGTAGATGCCTCTGTGCTACCTGGAGGCATTCGCTCCACCAAGGCCGTGGCTTTACTCTCCAGTTCCAGGGCCCGCTTCTCCTCACTCTCAGGGTCTGGCCCTGACCCACAAACCAGGACTTGACTAGCTGGAGGCACTTTCCCACTCTTGTTCATGTGGTGTGCTGGCGACTCTGTCCCAACACAGCTCCCCCAAGACTCCAACGTGCCCAATTAGTAGCCACCCAACCAGCATCCCTCTGGAGAGTCAGGGGCCCTGTGCCCCAACTCAGGGACTGGAGCAGGCCTGGGGTGCTGAGCTAAAGAAGCAGGTAGGATAGATCAGCAGACCGGTGCTGTGTGTGAAGGGCTGCTCATGTCCATACACAGCTCTCTCTGCACGCTCTGTTGTCAGCACTGAGCTTCCACAGTGATCTGGAGAAGGGCCTCTGCAGAGACCTTCCCACTTTATAGAGCTACCCAGCAAGCCTTGGAGTAAGGTTTAGGTGACTTGAGCTTCTAGCCAGGAAGGGGCCTGCTGGGCTGACATAGTCAGACATGAGCCTCACCCTCATCCAGCAGCCAGCCACCCTCTCAGCGCATGGGGAATTGCTGGGTGCGCAGGTAACTCCTGTGCCCAGGCCTCCCCCACCTAAGCCGCCTCCAGGTCCAGAGGCACACCTGCAACACCAGAGTGGAATCCTCAATCCCTTGGGGGAGGTAGTGGGAATCCAACACAGTCCACAGCTGATGAGCATGTACTCTCAAGCCAACATTGCCAAGAGTGTTCCAGAATGTCCTTGAAATGCCTCTGAGGGCAGCAGAGGGAGACCAGTTGATTATCCCCCAGGTTATGGTGAGGAGAAAGGGGTTTCTACTGGCTGCCTTTCAAAGTTTTGGGCAGGTCCTAGCAGTTTGTCACTGCACCTGGAATGAAAGTCCTAAGGAAGCGTTCGTGCACTGGGTCGGGTGTGTGTGTGTGTGTGTGTGTGTGTGTGTGTGTGTGTGTGTGTGGGCAGGTCCTAGCAGTTTGTCACTGCACCTGGAATGAAAGTCCTAAGGAAGGGTTCGTGCACTGGGTCGGGTGTGTGTGTGTGTGTGTGTGTGTGTGTGTGTGTGTGTGTGTGTGTGTGTGTGTGTGTGTGTGTGTAGGTAGCAGTGGAGGAGACTCTCTGCCTGAGGGCCTGGGCAGACCAGATATTCCAGAACTCAGTGGAGGCTGTCAGATGTGCCTCAGCCCAAGGGCCCTGCTTCCAACACAGTGCAGCTGTCTCCAAGGTGGGGTTACAAGCTGGCTTCACAGGTGGCGCTCAGAAAGGTATTTGGAGTGAGAAGGGCCCCTTCCCTGTGGCCGCCACAGCTGACAGGACAGAGTGACCCTACAGATTTTGCAGCACAATCAGGATGCCTATTGGCCAAGTTCAGATGCCCTGCCCTGCCCCCTAAAAAGCAGTCCAAACACAGGAATTTGCAACCAGCTAGAGTGGAGAAGTACACAGTTGACAAACTTTCCTCTTTTGGTTTCTGGAAACCCCTCTAGGAAGCTGCAGTTATAATTTGTTAGGCCTTGTGGAAGCCTAGGCCAATTTTGCACACCAGAAAGCAGGTCTCTCCCACCCTCTTAATGAAGGCCAATCCACCCCTGCACAACAGTACTGAGAAGGTTGTGGATGTAGGCTGACCAACTGTCTTGGTTTGTCCCAGGACTGAGGGGTTTCCAGGATACAGGGCTTTCAGTGCTAAAACCAGATGGTTCTGGGTAAACCAGGACAGTTGATTACCCCAGGGTAAGATGGTAGGCTGGGACAAGGGACTAGTGAGGCCAGAGAGAAAGGCCAGGCAGCCAGACCCTTCCCTGCAGACCAGCAGCTGCCTCCCAGCCTCAAATTTCCCTGCCTCACGCTTCAGAGCTTCATCTCCCAGGCACTAAGGAACTGCCCTAGCCCCTGGGGAATGATCCCATGGGGGCAGCGTGGCAGCGCGTGCTCCCGCCAGACTGGCAGCTACAATGGGAAAGCTGTGAGTTGGACTCAGGGGTGGATCCAGATTTTTTGAGAGCCAAGCTTACTTATGCAATTTGGGGGCTGGGGTGCTCTTTAAGAAAAGGAATACAAGATTACTAACGCCAAATGACCACTGAAGGACTATGAAGCTTAAACTTCGTTAGCTTCAAGGTAAATCCGCCCCTGATTTTCTGGATCTGGAGCCCTACCCTAGCCAGCAGGGCACCTCCCGACACGCTTGGCTGGGGGAACCTTGCCAGGGGTGAAGCAATGTCACCCATCCCGCAGCTATGAAGTTCCAGATCTGAGCGACCCCAGGAGCATGCCGGTTTGACTGTAGGTTCTCAGGGCATCCCCCTGGGGGAGCCGTTCCCCAGTCGGGTGCGGAAGGGGGGACGTGCAGACACCCACCCAGGGAGCCTGGGAGACCTGGGGGCAGTGGGCACTGAGGGGAAGCCCGCGGCGCGGGTCGCAGAGGCGCTCCCTGTGTCTGCGAGGCAGCAAGAGCCAGAGAGAAAGTTCCGGGCCAGAGCGTGCGGGGCTGGCGAGTCCGGGGCGGCCCGGGGGACTTCCCAACCCCACTGAGGAACCCCGGGGGCTGAGCCCGGCACCCCGGCACACTCTGCCGCGCGCACACCCAGCGCCGCGCTTCCGGGAAGCGGCCAGGCGGCCCGAGCCGGCCGAGGCCGGCGCGGGGGGACGCTGCCTCCGCGAGGCGAGCGGGGTGGCCTCCGCAGGGCCCGCGCCGCCGCCCCCGCCCCGCGCCCGCCGCGGCCCTCGGCCCCGGGCACCTACCGTCCTCCTGGTCCAACACCATGGTCCCGCGATGGCTCCAGCCCGGCGTGGGCCGAGGACGCGGAGGGGCGCGCGGCTCGGACTCCGCGGCCGTCCGCCTGCGCTGCTCCCGCCGGCCCCGCGCGGGCTCCGCGCCCCGCGAGCGGCGGCCGGGGACGGGGGCGGGCGGACCGGCGCCGGCAGCTTAGCCCCGCGGGCAGGGAGCGCAGGAGGGCGTGCGCGTCCCGGGGGCGGGGGCGGGGGCGCGTCGGTCCGCCGCGGGGTCGCCGGAGCCGCGCGAGCAGCCGCTGCCCGGGCCGGGCCGGAGCCGCCGCCGCAGCCGCCGCGCGCCCGTTCTCCGTCCGCGCGGGCCGCGCTCGCCTCAGCTGAGTGCAGCCTGCGTTTCCCAGGGCCCCTCAGTTCCCCTGTTAATTAAATCAATTCATTATGCTCAGATCTGATTAGCGGCCCTTCCCCCCTTTGAATCAATTATTCAATACACAAACATAATTGCTTGGGCCAGAGGTGCCCGCCATTAGCTTATTTAACTCCAAGGACACTAATTACCCGCAGGGCACGGGAACTTTTCTCATTAATTCTGACAAAACACAAAAGCACAGCCAGAGTGTGTGCGTGTGAGCGACCGTGTGCGTGTGTGTGCGTGTGTGTGTGTGTGACCGCATGCCAGAGTGAGGGCTGCGCGGGGTGATGAGCCGCTGTGCGAGCCGAAGACGAGCCTGGGGGTGGCGGAATGTGTTGCGATCGCGGGTGGGAGTTTTGAGTCTGTGGCCGCGCGGGTGTGAATGGGGGATCCGTGCGTGTGATGGTGAGGGACTGCATGAGTGCATCGGGCTGGGTGTGGCTCTGGGTCTGGGGACTGAGGGTTCGGGGTTGAGATCCAGCACAGGAATGGTGAGATTGTGGGTGTTTCTGTGCGTGACTTTGTGAACGTGACTCGGTGGCCACTGTGGTGAGCGCCCCATCTCCTTTCTGTTTTCATAACTGCCCCAGCATTGCCCGCTGCACACTCAAGCCCATGGGGTGTGAGTGCAGAACACTGAAGAGAAAATGAGAGGATCAGGAAGCGGTGGGTGCTGTTTGTGCACTGGTTGGGCTATGCTCCCCCCTCCCCCGCCAACCCCAACTACCCCCCCCACTCCGCCCCTGTTTTGAACCCCAGGTTCCCATTGCCCCCGTCCTTGGCGCATCTCAGTACTGCCTCCTCCTCACCCCCGCTTTTATTCCACAGCCCTCCCAGCCTCTGCCCCTATTTCCACAGGTGCCTGACACCCAGGCACACCCCCACCGAACTCCACCCACCCTTTGCCTAGTTCTTCCCTCCTGTCTGCAAGGCTGAACCGAGGGTGTGTCTGTGTGGTTGACCAACTTCACATTTTACCTCCCAGGAAATCTCTATTGAGAGAGAGCCGGTATGAGAGCCCATAGAGGCAGGGACACAGAGGGTAATTGATTCCCCCAAATTAGGTTTCTGCTTTCTAAAGACCAGTATTGTTCCTGTTCTCAATGTGCACAGAGGTATTGAAGATTTCCTTTTTGTTTCCTCAGGCAATGAATGAGCTTAATCCATTTGGCTTTATAAATCAGGAAACTAATATTCGCTCCTTCCATAGCAGCTTTTTAAAAAATTTAATTGGTGTGGGGGGGGCACAGTTTGTCACCCTTATGCGGTTCCCAAGCCACCACTTATCAAAACACATTCTGACTGAGGGGCGGAGAGAAGGCTGAGTAGGGCTAGGGGGGGAAGGGGAGGCTCATCCTGATTCTCCCTGCCCTCATCCGTCCTTGCATGTGGACCCACACAGTATCTGGAAAAGTTTGTGAAATGATTGCATTATACTCAATTTGGTGAAGGAAAGGGGTGTGTAGAGATGCTCTTCAGAATCATCTTCCAAATCTGCTACTTGCAGTCTCCCACCAGGGCTGAATGTAACCACGCTACGCCCAGGGTTGGCAAATCCTCCTCTTCACTGTCCTGTAGTAGCCATAGAGTCACCTTCCTGTTGCCAGGATCTGACCCTGCCTCACTCCTTCTCAAAAATCTTCCATGGATTTCCAATGTCCCCGTGGCAAAACCCTAACTACTCATCATTTCAGGTCTTTCACAAGATCTGAAGAAGCCTTTGCGACCACCACTACCCCTTGCCTCAACTGATATTTATTGATCTCCAGCAACAGTCTTTACACCCCTGCCCCACCTCTGGACTGCTTTGCCGTGATTGAACACACCCTGAATTGCAGGTTCTGGCCCCTGTGACTCCTCTCATGGGATCCCTGTGCTTAGAAAGCCCTTATCCGTTCCTCCAAATCCTCTAAGGAAACAGCCCCTCTATGTTCTTCTGAGTGGGTGTCACTGTGTGAAGGCTGGATTGCTGAGGGGTATGTGGATTATTTAGTTGAGGCCTGGGGGATAAGATCAGCCCTTGAGGGGGGTGTTTCAGCCCTCCCCTGGAGCAGGAGGAGAGATATGGAATCAAGACACCGGGTCACTAGAGAAAATGGGAGCTGCAGAGTCAGGGGAAGGAACTCTGCTTTCCTGAACTTTAGATACAAGAATGGTGGCTCAGAAAGAGAGACACTTGGGCATCATTTTTTCCCCCCAGGGTCTCAGATGGCATGGGGCCAGAACCCAGGCACATGCTTCTTCTGGAGGCCCCATATTTAGAGCGCCATACTGTTTAGTTCTCTGTGTAGCAAGGCATGGCCACTGCCTACATCAGTGCTGGCTGTTCCCTACACTAGGGCATCTGGCCAAGGGGGCAAGAGGGGGCTGAACTTCTGCCCTCTCTCTGCTTTATAAGCCATGTGCCTGGTGTAAGCCACACTCACCAGAGAAAGCACTTTTTCTAATTTGTGCAAAGGCACCATGTGGACTAGCATGGCCCTGCAGTTGGGAATCTCTGCCTGGCTGGAGTTCACACCCACAGATGCCAGCCTGAGAGGTCACCCAGCCACCCCTGCAGCCACCCTCCCTTGAACCAAGGATCTGGTGAGCTCTTAGAAGCCCAGTCCTCTGGTTTTCATAGAGAAAGAGAGTGTTCAGAGAACTTAATCATCACGGAGTGGTCAGGGATACTGAAACACAAGTCCAGCCCCACTTCTGAATGTATATGGGCCCTAAGCCCTGGTGAAAGACACTGAAATCAGTCCACAGCGAGATTCGGACATGGACAAACCCACCGTAAGGACCGAGGTCCCTAACAGGGGCCATGTTGGAGGGGACAGGATGAGGTTTCTGAGAGGAGATCGTCATGAGGGACCAGACTGAACTGCAAGGCCCGGAGTTTGGTGGGACCTCGTAGTTCCAGGTACAGTGCTAAGCTGGGCCTGGCGCACTCCCAACCCGCGCCCCAGGAAGAAGAGAACAGTAGTACAAATGAGGAACCGAGTCATTCCGGGCCCACAGCTTTGTGATTTGAGCATGCCTTTTCCATAAACCAACATGTTCTCTGAGTTTTCCACATTCCCCCGTGGACATTCCCTTTCATCATACTTATTGCCAGTTCTCCTCTTTCATCCAACTGTTGGCCTTCCTGAGGCGTGGGTCCAAGGCCTTCTTATGACACCTTCCTGTGGGGTGCCATCCACGGTTGTCCTTGTGTGTCACCTGCACTCAGGATCTCTCCCTTGACTCCTACTCTAGTATTTCCAAAGGCCCTCTTGACATCTCCACTTGGATGTCTCAAAGGTGTCTTAAATTTTGAAATTCGAATTGAACTCTTGATATTTCTTCCAAATCTCTGTTCATCTTGTTTTAGTAAACCAGCCACTCAGTTCTTAATACCAGAATTTCCCTCAAGGCAGCAAAAGTAAAAAAAAAAAAAAAAAGGCACCTGGGTGGCTCAGTCAGTTGAGCATCTGACTTCGGCTCAGGTCATGATCTCATGGCTTGTGGGTTCGAGCCCCGCGTCAGGCTCTGTGCTGACAGCTCAGAGCCTGGAGCCTGCTTCCAATTCTGGGTCTCCCTCTCTCTCTCTCTCTCTCTGCCCTCTCCTGCTCATACTATCTCTCTCTGTCTCTCAAAAATAAACATTAAAAAATTTTTTTAAAAAGTACAAAAAAAAAGAACGAAAGAAAAGAAAAAAAAAGACAAAAAGTAA
Organism: Lynx rufus; assembly: GCF_022079265.1. Classification (NCBI taxonomy): domain Eukaryota; kingdom Metazoa; phylum Chordata; class Mammalia; order Carnivora; family Felidae; genus Lynx; species Lynx rufus. The sequence goes on from NW_025814897.1 coordinate 65,263,894, forward strand.
AGCTAAGTATATTAGTTTATTACACTAATGTGAAGAGGCTGAGTTCTTCTATCAAAAAACAGATTGTCTAAGTTGAAAAATAAAATACAGTCAAATGCTATTTATAAGAAATACTCCCAAACAAGGTGACAAAGAAGAGTAAAAATAAAGCCAATGGGCAAAGATATATCAAGCAAAGATACACCTCTCAAATGCAAGCAGGGAGGGAACAGAAACAGCAATATTCATAGCAAACAAGGCTAACCTCAAGGGCCAAAACATGAGCTGCTCGGAAATGAAGAAACACTCCCTTGGAATTACTACTAGATCAAAAATAAGATCAAAACTAAAATTGCAAATCATCTAGTCATGAAAAGGAGAACACAGAGTACCATACAGAACTTGTCGGACACAGCTGTACTTAGAGGAAAAAATATAGCCTTACATGCTTTTAATATTAAACAAACAAAAAAAGACTAAAGCAAATGAACTTGGTATTTAATCTAAGAAATCCAAAAGAGTACAAACTAAGCCCAAAGAATGTAGAAGGATATTAATAAAGTCAAAATCAGGAATTAACAAAATAACAAATGATAATAAAAAAAAATAATTAAAAGAAAAATTAAAACCCAAACCTGGTTCCTTGAAATGACCAACAAAATAGATAAACCCTTCCAGGCAAACCTGGTTGGAAAACAAAAACAAAAACAAAAATATACAATATTACTCAGCCATAAAAAAGAAGGAAATCAGGTCATTTGCAACAATGTGGATGGAGCTAGTGTGTATGATGCTAAGTCAAATAAGTAAGTCAGAGAAAGACAAATACCATATGGTTTCACTCATATATGGAATTCAAGAAACAAAACAATTGAGCAAAGAGGAAAAAAAAAGAGAGAGAGAGGCAAACCTAGAAACAGACTCTTAATTATAGAGAACAAACTGATGGTCACCAGAGGGGGATGGGGAAGATTGGGTAAATTAGGTGATGGGGATTAAGGAGTGCACTTGTTGTGAGGAGAACCGGTGATGTATGGAAGTGCTGAATCACTATATTATACACCTGAAACTAATATTACACTGTACGTTAACTAATTGGAATTTAAATTAAAATTTTTTAAAAAGAAAAGAGATATATCACAGGTACAGAAAAGATTAAAGAATTATAACAGTAACGTGTGTAAGCCTATGAAAATAAATGTGAACCAAGAGGAAGTGGATGATTTCCAGGCAAAGTACAAAATTAATAAAATTGAGTGTAGAAGTTGAAATTCTGAATAGGCCAATAAACAGAAGAGATTTAAAAAGAAATGAAAACTCTGCCATTAAAATATCACAAGACACCATATGATCCAGCAATTCCACTTCTGGGCATATACCCAAGAGAATTGAAAGCAAGGTTTTTAAGAGATATTTGTACAGCCATGTTCAGAGCAGAATTATTCACAATAGCCAAAAGGTAGAAGCAACTCAGGTATCTGTCAATGGGTGAACGAATAATCAAAATGTATATATTTACACAATGAGATATTATTCGGTCTTAAGAAGGAAGGAAATTTTGACACATGCTACAACATGAACCATGAAGACAATAAGCTAAGTGAGAAAAGCCAGGCACAAAAAGACAAATTTGGCATGATTCTGCTTATATGAGGTACCTAGATTAGTCAAATTCATAGAGACAGAAAATAGAATGGTGATTACCAGGGGCTGGGGGAGGGAGACATGGGGAGTTTTTGCTTCATGGGTGGGGTTTCAGTTTGACGAGATGAAAACAATTCTGGAGATTGGTTACACAGCAATGTGAATATGCTTAACACTGCTGAACTTTACACTTAAAAATGGTTGAGCTGACAAATTTTATGTCACATGTATTTTACCAGAATTAAAAATAAAATAAAAAATGTCACAAGGCACAGATTATATTGAAAGTGAGTTTTATATAATCTTTAAAGGCAGATGATCTTTAATGTTATTTAACTATTCCAGACAAGAGAAAAAGTTAGAAACCTTCCTAGTTTGTTTTATGAATTAGCATTTTCTTAATTCCCAAAGCTTCTAAAGATTGAATTTAAAAAGAAAGAAAATAAATCACAGAGCAGTTTAAATGCAAAATCTGATGTAAGATGTTAGCTAACTGGATATGGGAAAATATCAAAAGAATAATACCCTATACAAGGGAGGGTTTATTTTAACACTGAAAACATCATTTGGCATCAGAAGATCTATCAATATAAGTCATTGCATCAATAAATAAGGGGAATAAAGTATGGTTACAGGAATAGATGCCAAAAAGTCACTTGAAAAAATCAGCAAATATTGCTAATCAAATAGTAAAACAGAAATAGAAGAAAACTTCTTCAATTTGACAAAGACTGTTTACTAAAACCCAATGGTAAACATATAAACAATGATATTCGGAAGGTATTTCCAGAAATTGGGAACAAGAAGGGACGCTTATTATCATCATTATTATTCAACATATTTTGGAACCTAACTAATTCAATAACAAGAAAATGAACTAATCAGAATAAATAGACTGTTATAAAGGGGACAGAAATATGTTTGTTTACAACTGATGTGATTATCTATTGAGAAAATCCAATAAAATTTAGTTCAAAAGCTAGTAGGTTAATTAGATCATTGGGAAGGTAGCTAAAAACAAGGTAAATAGAAATATGTGTTTTTTCCTAAGTGCAATGACATATTAGAAATAGAAATGAAGATAATTTGCAGCAGTGACAAAACTATGAAATACTCAGGAATAATTATAACAACAGCAACCATCCCAAAGTTAAAGATCTGCTTTGAAGAAAATCATGAAACCATATTGAAGGACATATAAGAAGACCTGAATGTATAAGACAGCCAGGTTTCAAAGACTTATTCTCATAAAAAGTGAATCCTTTCAAAATTAATATATAGATTTAATGCAATTTCTCTTAGAATCCCAAATAAAAAAGGCTTTTTTAGAACTGTAAAAAATTCAATTTGAAGTGCATTTGAAAAATAAATATCTGAAGCTAGTTAAGAAAACATGAAAAGAAAGACTAGTTGGAAAGAACATGTGTTATTAGATAATAAACCACACTACAAAGCCACCAGAATCTGAGCAGCATGGTGTAAACCGGGAGAGATCAGCAGATCAGAGCAACAGAAGGCGAATAAGTAGGTCCAAATCCAGAAAGGACTTTCGTATATGATAAAAGTTGCATTTCAGTTCATCAGAAAAAAATTAATAAATGGCACTACCATCCAAATAGACATTTTTCTAAGGAAGATATACAAATAAGCCAATAAACACCTGAAAAGACACTCAACATCATTGGAAATACATATCAAATCACAGTAAGATAGCACTTCACACCCACTAGGAAGCTAGAATCAGAAAGTTGGATAATAAATGTTGGTGAATATGTAGAGAAATCGGAACTCACACACTGCAGGTGGGAATGTGAAATGGTGCAGCCACTTTGGAAAACAGTCTGATAGTTCCTCAAAATTTAAAAACAGAATCACTGTATGACCCATCAATTCCACTCCTAAGTTTATAGCCAAGGGAACTGAAAACACACATCTATACAAAAATTTGTACACTACTGTTTATGGCAGCATTATTCATAATAGTCAAAAGATGAGGAAAAAAGCAAATGTCTAGAAAATGGGTATTATTCAGCCATGCAAAGGAATAAAGTACTGATACATGTCATAAAATTGATGAACCTTGAAAACATTATGCTGAGTGAAAGAAGGCAGTCACAAAAGTCCACATATTATACAATTCCATTCATATGAAATGCCAAGAATAGGCAAGTCTATAGAGACAGAAAGAAGATGAGTGGTTGCCAGGGGCTGGGAGTTCTAGAAGTATGACAGCTAAAGGGTTTGGGGTTCCTTTTTAGAGGTGGTGAAAATGATCTGAAATTGATTGTGGTTAATAACATATCTGTGAGTATACTAACATGTGTTGAATTGTGCACTTTAAATGGGTGAACTTTATGGTATGGGAATTATATCTCAACAAAGTTGTCTTAAAAATGGTGCTGCCTGGGGCGCCTGGGTGGCTCAGTCGATTGGGCATCTGACTTTGGCACAGGTCATGATCTCACAATTTGTGAGTTCTAGCCCCATGTCGGGCTCCGTGCTGACAGCTGAGAGCCTGGAGCCTGCTTCGGATTCTGTGTCTCCTTCTCTCTCTGCCCCTCCCCCACTTGTGCTCTGTCTCTATCAAAAATAAATAAAATATTTTTTAAAAATTTATAAAAAATGGTGCTGCCATAATTGGTTATCTATCTGGAAGAAACAAAAGGGGTCCCTACCCCCCAAATATAAAGATTATGTTTAATAGGTGTTAGAGATTTTAAAATAAAAATGGAACAGTGAAAATATTAGAGATATTAGGAGAAAAATTAAATAGATTTGGATAATATGAATAAATTTGATGGATACTTGTGAGAGTAATGAAAGAAAACCACTTGATTTGAGGGGCACCTGGGAGGCTCAGTCCATTGAGTGTCTAACTCTTGATTTCAGTTCAGGTCATGATGCAAGGGTCGCGGGATTGACCCCTGCCTCAGGCTCTGCACTGAGCATGGAGACTGCTTAAGAATCTCTCTCTTTCTCCTTCTGCCCCTCTCCCCTACCCTCAAAATAATTAAATTAAATTAAATTAAAAAAAGAAATACTTAATTTGAGTTTTAAAACTTCAATGGCAAGAGATAAGACCAATGATTTACTGGAAAAATATCTGCAAAATATCTCACAGGAAAAGGGAAAATATGCTGTATATACAAAGAGTTTCTCTAAATTGAAAGAAAGAGACAAATGCCCAAGAGAAAAACAGAAAAACGGTATGAAGAGGCCATTCTGGGAGAAGGAAATCTAATTGGCCAACAAAGTGCTTTCCCTCATTATTATGAGGGAAAACACAAATTAAAGCAAAATCAGAGACTCTTAAAAACTGAGAACAAACTGAGGGTTGATGGGGGGTGAGAGGAAGGGGAGAGTCAGTGATGGGCATTGAAGAGGGCATCTTTTGGGATGAGCACTGGGTGTTGTATGGAAACTAATTTGACAATAAATTTCATATAATAAAAAAATAAAATAAAATAAAATAAATACAGCAAAATCAGTTTTCATTACCTTAATTCATCAGGTTGCCAAAATTTGTTTAGAGTAAAATGTTCGGGTCTGCTAAAAATTTGAGAAAACGGGTAATCTCATTTGTTGCTGAGCAAGGAATCTGGCACTATCTATTACAATTTGGAGCAAGCAACCTGGCACTATCTATTAAAATTAAAAACGCATGTGCCTTTTGACCCAGAAATCCTCTCCATCTGGGAATGTATCTTATGGGGGGGGGGGGAGAAATCATCTGTATATAAGGATAACCCCGTAATTTCTCATTGTTTGCGATGGCAGAAAACGAAACTATCTGAATATCAATATCAATCAACGGTCGACTAAATAGTCTTACAGCTTCATATAGAATATCATGCAACTGTTAAAACATGAGTTGGAGCTAAAGCTACTGACTTGCAAAGGGTGTCTGTGATCACTGTTAAGTGAGAAAAGTAGGTTGCGGAGTAGCAAGTAATATCACCCATTTCAAAGAAAACCTCTTTCTGATGAGAACATAAGGAAAAGATGTTCAAGGCTGCCCTTGTTCAGGCTGTCAGTATGGTGACCTTAGCAGGTGAGTATGGAAGGTGGGAATTAAGGGCAAAGTATTACTTTTCTTTATTATACATATTTAGAGTCTTTTCATTAATCTGTGATTTAAAAAAAAATTTGGAACTAAGTCAGAGTCACTTTTAGACACTCCCTCCAATCACATAGTCACCGCTACTGCCGTATCCAAGTGATCATTATCTTTCGCACACTGCTTCAAGAGCTTTTTGGCCTCCGTGCATCTACCCTCAGCCCCACTAATTCAGCCTTCATACTCCAGATGCAGCCAGGAGATATTTTAAAAATGCAAATCCGATTTTGTCAACCCACCCTCAAACATGTAATGGCTTCCCCTTGCTCTCTGCAGAAAGCACCCATTTTCTGCCTGTCCCTTGGCTCTGCATGCACAGGCTTTCCTGAAGCTTCTCCCATTACTGACACCCACCACTTGCTCCCACACTGCAGCAGATTGCCCTTGACATTGCCTGAACCAACACCTGCCTCAGGGCCTGCAGACGCACTGTTTCTTCTTCATGGAATGTTCTTCTCCTCTTCATTTGGACCTCCTCTTGCTCACCTCTTGGGTCCAGGATTTAATGTCACTTCCTTTCTCAGGGTGGCCTCTCCCCTCAAGACTAGGTTAGACCTCCCTGTTACAGCCTGGCATGGCCCTCTGTGCTTTTCCTCCATAGCTCTTATCACAATGATCTAGTTAATTACATAGTCATTTGTATAATTATTTGTATGACAGGGATAAAAGGAAAACTATTAAGCTACAAGTGTTTGCATCTTCTCCTCCAACCCCCTGCTTTGGGAGAGAAACAGGTCAGACAAGAAGGCTCTCAGGGTCTAACTCAACTCTGAGATTCTGAACTTGCTCTTGCCCTCCTCAACCCATCATCCTACCTCCAACTGGGAGAATTTGTCTGGCTCAAATATCTCCCTATACTCTCTTATTTATCTAGTCAGCTAGCTTGTCTCAAGAATTGGCTGTGACAAAGCCCTTGGAGGTGCTGGTGAGCTTTCAGGCTTCCCCAGCCAGCTAGAGTGAGGCACAGCTAGAGTATGGGACTCTCCGAATCTCCAAATGGCTTTACTTCTGCACATCCTACCCTTCAGAGACCCTCACGAAATGAACTCCCGGAGCCCACAGGTTACTCTGAGGGTACAAACACTCCAGCAACCACAGTCTGACCGGTGGCTTCAGAATCTCAATCTGCGCCCTCATTCTGCACAATTAGGGGTCATCTGTACCCTTTCCCTTCCTACTGATCACCTGCCCACTGAGGAATGGACACCTGGAGCGATCCTGGGCTGGGTCTCAGAGGCCAGGTGTTTCCACCCACTTCTGAGGCTGGTGCTGGTTCATGAGCTTCATGGAGTCTGACCGATGGGCCTGTGGGGCTGAGCACCGTGACTCACTCCCAGATAGCAGACTGTTTCCCAACACACTTACCAGAGTGAACACACCCACATGCAGGTGGTCCCCTTGGAGCTACAACCACATGTCCCAACAGCACACACATCTCAGAAGCAGTCCTGGATGCTACAAGCTGGGGCTGAGGTATGTGGTGCTGACGGGGGAGCCCTCCTGGTCTGCTTCCCCCCAGTCTCTAGTAGGGCCCTCCTGTCCTACCTCTGCCTCTAGATCCAAGAGGCCTGAGGAGTTCCTCCTCACCCCGTGCCCAACCTGTCTGAGAGGGCCTGCCAACTCCCAAATGATACGAAGTTGGAGAAAAAAGTCCCCCTGAAACACATAATCCTCCACGGCTACTGTTACCTGAGGCCTGACTGGGCTTCTCCAAGCCAGGCTTTGAGCCCCAGCACTCAGGCCACTCTTTGTAGTGAGCCATAAAAATATTTGAGTCTTGTCAGGGCTGGAGGTCACAGCAAGCCATCACTCAGGGCCTTTACTAGATGTGCTCAAACCCGGCAAAATGAGTCACGCAAAGCCTGGGGGTGTATTGGCTAGGGACAGGCTGCCAGTTCAAACCCTCAGAGCCTACAGTGAAGCCCTGGGGCCTCTCAGACTTGGTGGTGACTGCTCAGGTCTGGATCTTGATTTTAGTTCTGACTTCATTTCTCGCAGATCACAAGCAACTTTTCCTTCTGGAGTGTGGCAGACCACTGGTGGTGTCCCCGTTTTCTGCTCTCCCCTCTGTATGGGTCACATGGCTGCCTTAGTGGAAACTATCTTTCCCAGCTTCCCTTGCAAGCGGGTGTAGACAAGCTACTATTCTCATCTGTAGGCAGGAGAGATAGAAGCTACTTTTGCCTCTCTTGCTTAAAAGGAAATTTTCTGTTTTCCAGTCTTCCTACAAGCTAGAGTGTGGACATTCTGACACTCGGATTTGACTATGCCAAAAAGAACAAAACGCTAAGGAATGCAGGAAAACGAGATGAAAAGAAGCTGGTTCCCTGAGTGACATTGTGGGACATCCCTGACAATCTGGACTCTTTATTACCTGTTAACAAGAGAGAAAAATAAAGTTCTATTTTGTTTAAGCCATTGTAGTTTGGGGTGTCTTTGTTATAGCAGCTTAGTGTTTCCCCCTAATGAATACACTGAGCCTGATTCCCCATCAATACAATAGTCTCTACGGTTTCTTCAAGTTACAAATTTCCAATTCCAGGCTTTGCTTTGCCAGGCTGCTGGTTTCTGAGAAACCTGCCGCCCAGGATGGGGATCTCTGGCCCTTGCCCTGAAGCCAAGGCTAAGCCTTGCTGTACCCCCTGCTTTCTTACTTATGGAGGTTCCCTGACATTCACCTGAGGGCCTGATGCTGGGAGAGATGAGGGAAAGGATATGCAAAAGCATCCAAAGCCTCTCCTTTTTTGGCTGAGGGAACAGCTGGAGAAGAAGCCAAAGGCAGGGAAATTAGGATAGGCGGCTGCCTGTCTTGAAGGCTGCCTAACATTTCAGGACCTCCCTGGTATGAACTGAGTCAGGTATTAACC